>NC_133144.1:28361963-28672304 GCF_048418815.1 Hemitrygon akajei
TTGAAACATATAAGATTATTAAGGGATTGGACATGCTAGAGGTAAGAAACATGTTCCCAATGTTGGGGGAGTCCAGAACCAGAGGCCACAGTTTAAAAATAAGGCATAGGCCATTTAGAAATGGAGTTGAGGAAAAACTTTTTCACCCAGAGAGTTGTAGATCTGTGGAATGCTCTGCCTCAGAAGGCGGTGTAGGCCAATTCTCTGAATGCTTTCAAGAAAGAGTTAGACAGAGCTCTTAAAGATAGCGGAGTCAAGGGATATGGGGAGAAGGCAGGAACGGGGTACTAATTGTGGATGATCATCCATGATTACAGTGAATGGTGGTGCTGGCTCGAAGGGCTGAATGGCCTACTCCTGCACCTGTTGTCTATTGTCTATTTTTAAACAACTTTCTGGCTACCTTGTAATTCTCTAGAGTCCTGTCCAATCCTTGCTTCCTAATCCTTAAGTAAGCTTCTTTCTGCCTCTTGACTGAGTATTCTACATCTCTTATCAACCATAATTCCTTCACCTTACCATCCTGTCCTTGCCTCAATGGGACAAACCTATATAGAATCCCATGCAAGTCCTCCCTAAGCAACCTTCAAGTTTAAGAATATAAGAACATAAGAGATAGGAGCAGGAGTAGGCCAATTGGCACCTCAAGCCTGCTCCGCCATTCAACAAGATCATGGCTGATCCAATCTTAACTTCTCCTGAACATCTCTACAGGAACACAAGAGTCTATTACATGTAGCTCTCATTGTGCATCTGTCTAGAGATCTACCATTAGTTAAAAGGGCATGGATCAGCTTTGTAAGTGATCAGAATGAATGAATGCTGGAAATCTAAAATATAACCTGGAAAACAGCTGGTATCACTGAGCAAATCAGGCTGTATTGTGAAAGAAAAATGGATTACAGTTGATTCTGATTGACTGGGGCATTGTTTCCATTGTTAATTGTTTCCATTATACATTTCACTGAGTACATCTGTTCTCAATTTATGCTCCCAAGTTCTTACCTAATATCATCATAATTCACATTCCCATGCCATCTTCTCCTATCCCTCTCCATTGTTATGGTAAATGTCAGGAGTTGTGTTTGTTGTCCCAAAATGCTCTCCTACCAAGAGACACCTGACCAAATCATTTCCTAGTACAAGATCCAATATGGCCTCTCCTTTATATGCCTGTCTATATATCGTATCAGAATTCTTCCAGAACACACTTAACAAATTCCACCACATCTAATCCTTTCCTCTGAGGAGATGTTGAAGTCACCCATCATAACAACCATGTTATTTTCTGCATCTTTCCATAATCTGCCTCCTGAGCTGTTCCTTGGTACCTCTGTTGCTAATGATGAGTCTAGAGAATGCTCTCAATAGAGTGATTGCTCTCTTCCTGTTTCTGACTACCTACCACATTGACTCAGTCGACAATCTCTCCATGGCGTTCTCCCTTTCTGTAGTTTTGATACTACTCCAGATTAACAATGCCACACCCCCACCTCTTTTACTTCTCTTCCTGTTGCTTTTGAAACATCTAAATCCCAGAACACTGAATGGCAATTCCTGTACTTGTGACAACCAGGTCTGTGTAATGGCCACAATATTGTAGTTCCAATTTTTTAAATTTTCATTGCTTCTAGTTCTAATTTAGTAGTAAATCCCCTTTTCTCCGAATTCATTTTGCAATTTCTCTTTACCTTTTGTAGGAAATTATTTAATTGTTTTAAGTACTTCAGTTATATCAAGATGAGTCCATGAAAGAACGTGGTCTGTTGGTTGGCAGCGCAGTCTTCTTGGGCAGTGCAAAAAGAGAGATCAGAGTGGGAGGAACAGTTGTGGTCAGGGAAAGGTCTGGGTGAGGGGAAGGAAGGACTGTTGTGTTTATTCAGAAACTTGTTTAGTGTGAAGGCAACACTCTGCAATCTCCTGGTCCTCAAACAGGATTGTGATGAGGCTCACCCTATGGATTCAACTCTTTCTACCCAGTTCCATCTCAGCTGAGAGAAAAAAATGGATCAGCCATGATGAAATGGCGGAGCAGACTCGATGGGCCAAATGGCCTAATTGTGCTCCTATATTTTATGTTTTTTTTTAATGAAAGATGGGAATAACATAGAATTAATGTCAATGGGTGCTTGATAACTAGAGTAGACATTATTTCATTGTCGTATGGTTCAACTACTGTATCCAGGAATGATCAAATTAAAACATTGTAAGCTTTCATTGCAGAATGTTATAACTGTTAATGTTTGGAAAGCTTTGATATTCTACTCATCCACTTCTATTGTTGCTCCCATTTTTGAGGACTTCATGCAGTGTGCAGGTAGAATTAACTCAAGCATTTAGCTTGCCTGCCAGCTGATTTAATCTCATCATGAGACAATTGTTGAGATCATGGTAATTCTACATCAGCTGTGTTCTAATTCAATGCTGTCACCTTGCCAATAATTCCAGTTAAAAGTAATCCAAATAAAAGACAAAAGAACAACATTTTTGATAACAGGGTTTTTTTTATTTTGTTTTGATATATTGGTGATTGTATCTCTTGAAATAGAATGGGCCTTCATAATGTAATTTGGTTGCCATGAGATAACTGTCAGGCATTTGTTATTCAGGCTATTCAAGTGTGTTACAATAACATCGGCCAAATACGTACCAGTGTGTCAGAGTTGTTGACATTGTAGCCTACCTTTCATTAATCTCTTTTGTCACATTTCTTCCAGGCCAATTCTTGTTAGATTAAATTGGCTTGTAGATGGAGTTTAGCCACTGGTGCCTATTATAGTCATGGACATGGCACTCTTCTTCAGAGAGAATTTCATTATTGCTATCCCTTCTCAAAAGGATCTCAATCACAGTTACCTTTTTTACAGTTCCCGTTTCCATCAAAAAGGGAATCTTATTATCCCATCCCTTTAAAAAGTAAAACACATCCTTCAATCCTTTGATCTCAATAATTCAACTTGTGTTGAAAGAGCTGTGTGACCTCTACATTTCTGTTAATACAAAGAGATGTTGGTGTTGATGACAATGTCAGTATTTTTAACCAACCCTTAGTTTGCTGGACAAATACTGGGGCTATTTATGGGGCACCATACTTTGGGTAGCAAAGTGGCCTCTCAGTTCCAGTCCAGGTGCAATCCTGACCTCGGGTACCTACCAAATCAGGCAGCATCTATGGAGGAAAATACACAGTCAACAATCCGGGCCAAGATTTACTGCCTGACCTGCTAAGGTTCTCCAACATTTTGTCTATGTCGTTCAAGATTTCCAGAATCCGCAGAATACCTTGCTTCTCAGGTACTGTCCTTGTAGAGTTTCCATGTTCTCCTCGTGATGGTCTGGGTTTCTCCCAGGTGGCTGCCATTGGGGAAGTGGTACAGGAGCCTAAAGATTCAAACTCAATGGTTCAGGAACAGCTTCTTCCCATCTTCCATTAGATTTATGAATGGTCTATGAACCCTTGAATTTTATTTCTCAGCATTATTTATATATTTTTGTAATTTACAGTAATTTTATGCTTTGCAATGTAAATAACAAATTTCATGTAATTTACAGTAAGTTGGTGATAATAAACCTGATATTGATTCTGATTCTGGTGCTCAGTTTTCTTTGCACATATTAAGAGCAAGCTGGTTATAAGTTTAGTTAGCTGCTATAAGTTACTCCAAGTGTGGGTGGCTGGCTGGTGGGTGATGTCAGGACTTTTGAGGGCCTGAATTTTAAGGAGTGGTTAGACACACTAGGACTTCATTCTTTGGAGTGTGGGAGAATGAGAGGTGGCCGGATAGATTTGTTTAAAATTGTGATGGGCAAAGATTGTGAGGGTGATGCGTACATGGAACGAGCAGCTAAAAAAGTGGTAGAGTCTGGTACAATTACAAACATTTAAAAGACATTTCAACAGGTATATGTGTAGTTAAGGATTGGGGGAATATAGGCAAATGGGGCAAGCTTAGATGGGCATCTTGGTTGCTGTGGACAAGTTGGGCTGAAGAGTCTGTTTTCATGCATTATGAATTGATGGTAATCGCTGTTGTGATGAAATATGAAACCTTGTTGTGATATTGGACATAGGCCAGACTTGATAAACCACTGAATCAGAATAAAAAATGCAAACACGAGGAAATCTGCAGATGCTGGAAATCCAAGCAACACAGACAAAATGCTGGTGGAACGCAGCAGGCCAGGCAGCATCTATAGGAAGAAGTACAGTCGACGTTTCGGGTCGAGACCCTTCGTCAGGACTAACTGAAAGAAGAGATAGAAAGAGATTAGAATTAGGTTAATTAACACTGACATATGCCATGAAATTTGTTGTTTTTTGGCAACAATTGAGTATGAGGCATGATAAAAATACTTGAAGTTACAATAAGAAATATTACAAAAGTAGTGCAAAATGGAGCAAAAAGTAAGATAGCATTCATGGGTTCATGGTACATTCAGAAATGTGATGGCAAAAGGGAAGAAACTGTTCCTAAAATGTACCGTGTGTGTCTTCAGATTCTTGTACCTCCTCCCTGATAGTGGCAATGTCCTGGATGGTGAGGACTGTATAATAATAAGCATAATAATGCAGTGGTTTCACAGACACTTACATTGCCATTGCTTTACTGTTAATGTGAGTAAGTCCACAAACTCCAACCCAATAGAACTGCAAGGGAAATGTCAGCAGAATGATTACAACACTGCGAGAAGGCAAATTCTCAATAATTCCACTCATATAGAGAGAGGTGTGCTACCGCTACATTTCTGTTAATTCACAGGGATGTTGGTATTGATGACAATGTCAATATTTCTTACCCAACTCTTGGTTTGCTGGACAAATGCTGGGGCTATTTATGGCGCACCATATTTTGGGTAGCAAAGTGGCCTCCCTGCTCCAGTGATCCAGGTTCAGCCCTGAACTTAGGTACCACCTTTTCAAGGACAATTAAAGATTGACAATAGCTGTGGTTCCTGTCAGTGCTCTCCACATTACAACTAATATTAGTATTATCTTTCTGTCAAATAATTGAAGATTATTTATTAAGCCATACTAAACCTTTCTAACTGGGAATTGAATATATATTTGGCTCAGTGGGGCGTCAATTTAGTAATTGGGTAACTGAACCAGATTCCTTTCTGTTTAAAGTTCAAAGTAAATTTATTTTCAAATACATATATGTCACCATATACTATTTTCTTGAAGGCATTCACAGTGGAACAGTGACATACAATAGAATTAATGAAAAGCTATACACAAGACTAACAAGAAATCAAAGTTAAAAGTAATTGTATTATCAAAGTACATATACGTCACCATATACAATCCTGAGATTAATTTTCTTGTGGGCATACTCAATAAATCCATAAAGAATAATAATCATAATCGAATCAGTGAAAGACTGCACCAACTTGGGTGTTCAACCGGTGTGCAAAAGAGAACAAACTATGTAAATACAAATGGAAGAAATAATAGTAGTAAGTAAATAAGCAATAAATATCGAGAACGTGAGATGAAGAATTGAATTGACTTTATGTCTTACATCCTTCACATACACAAGGAGTAAAAATACTTACGCCACGTTTCCGTCTAAATTGTGCAATGTGCAATTTATAATATTTTGTAATAAATTACTTTAAGAGTCCTTGAAGGTGAGTCCATAGGTTGTGGGAACATTTCAATGATGAAGTGAAGTTGAGTGAAGTCATCCCCTTTGGTTTAGAGCCTGATGTTTGAGGGTACTAACTGTTGCTGAACCTGGTTGGTCCTGAGGCCCCTGTACCTTCTTCCTGATGGCAGCAGCTAGAAGAGAGGGGGGGGGGGTCCCTGATGATGGAGGCTGCTTTTTTGCGACAATGTTTCGTGTAGATGTGGCCAATGGTGAGGAGAACCTTACCCGTGATTGAATGGGCGACATCCACTCCCTTTTGTAGGCTCAAAAGGAGACAAACTGTGTAAATACAAAAAGAAACAAGTAATAAATAAACAGATAGATAATACTGAGAACATAAGATGTAGAGTTCTTCAAAGTGAGTACAGAAGTAGGGAAAGTAGTTCAGAGTTGAGGTGAGCAAAGTTGCCCATGATGGTCCAGGAGTCTGATGACTAAAGGATAATAACTGTTTCTGAACCCGATGGTGTGGGACCTAAGCCTCTTGTACCTCCTTCCTTCAGTTAACAAGACCCACTGGAAATTTATTTCCACTGACATTATATAGTCAGGATTGCTTGCAAAATTCACTTAATGGAGCTAAGTTTGTACAGCAGAGATCACACAACCTCTGCTGCCAACTGGCAACTAATTACTAGATACCTCTGAAAGTGAACGAAGTATGGAAGGTAAAAACAAAAGGCACTGGAAACACTCAACAGGCCAAGATGTAACCGTGGAAAGTGAAGTAATTAATGTTTTAGGCACAAGATCTTTTGTCAGAAGAAGAGAAAGGCAAACTAGTTTTCAATAGCTGAGAAAGTGAGGTGATGGATTAGCATAACAAAGGGAAAATTACTGATAGGGTGAATCCAGATGGGTTAATGGAAGTAGCTACAAGCATATAATACAGAATGAAAACTAATTGACAGATACTGCTGAAAATGAACATTATTTATTGCATATAGCACAATTGTTAATGATGCCAGGCGGAGTATCTCAAAAACTGCTGAACTCCTGTATAATCTTAGGACATGTAATACATACTGTATGTAAGTATAAAGCTGATTGTGGTTAAAGGCCTGGTAGGGAGTTACATCTTCATTATGGAGATACCTTCCAATTTAAAATTTGAATCTTTGTAGAATTGATACTATTTCATCTGCCTTGAAGAGGGTTTCATCATGAACAAGCTGTTAAGCAATGATTCTAACACAGAGCCCCTGTCTTGCTGAGATAGCACCTAAAATGTTATGTTTGCTTTTAGACTCAGGAGAGGAGAGTACTGTGAGAGAGCATAGCAGTGATGTGACGGGCTCAGAATCAGATTTATTATCTCTGACATATGACATGAAAATTGTTGTTTTGTGGTTGCAGTATAGCGCAAAGACATAAAAATCTATAAATGACAAAAATAAAGAGTCTAGGATAAAAAAGGAATGATGAGGTAGTGTTCATGGATTCATGGATTTCCTTTTCTCTGGGAGATTGTGTCTGACCACTTTATCTATATCCATCACAATTTTATACAGCTTTACAAAACTGCCTCCTGGTAGAGTCCAAAGAGTAAAGTCCAAGACTGCACAATGCCTCCCTATAACTCAGGCCCTCAAGTTTGACAAGTGACCCACCAGCCACCCACACCTGGGGTAAATACAGCAGCCTATTAACATCAAAACTAGTTTGCCCTTTAGATGTGGGAGCAAAACAGAGCAGCAGAATTGGAATCAAAATCAGATTTATTATGACTGACCTACATGATGTGAAATTTGTTGTTTTGTGGCAGCTGTTCAGAGTAAGGCATAGAATTAATTTAAAGTACAATAGTAAATATATAGTGCAAATCAAAATGGAATAGCAAGATAGTGTTTGTGGGGTCATGGACCATTCAAAAAATGTGATGGCAGAGTGGAAGAAGCTGTTCCTAAGTGTGGATCTTCAGGCTTCTGTACCTCTTCTCCGAAGGCAGTAATGAGAAGGTGACATGTCCAGGATGGTGAGGGTCCTTAACGGTGGATACCTCCTTCTCGAGGCACTGCCTTTTGAAGATGTCTGCCTGTAACGGTGATGAGGATTGTGCCCTGGGATGGTGAGTCTGCCATACAAGAAGATATTGGTACGCTACACTAAACATTAAGAATTTAGAAAAATGAGATGCAACCTCAGTGAAATACAAAAATTATTTGAGCAAAAATCAAAACGTTGGAAGAACTTAGCTGTCTGGCTGCATCTATAGAGAGGAATAAGCAGTTGATGTTTTGAGCCGAGACCATTCACCAGAACATTAATAATCAAAAATTATTGGATGGTTCAACAGAGTAGATATGAGGATTGTGGAGTCCAGAACAGTGGCTCACCGTCTCAGAATAAGGGATTAATTAAGAAATGGTGTGGAAAAGGTTCTTCAATCGGGGGTGGTGAATATTGGGGATTTTTTTTTACCTCAGAGCACATATTCAGCCGAGACATTTGTGGAGTTGTTGAGCAAGTTCAGGGGTCCAATAGAATGACCCACCACCTTTCATTCTCCTTAGGTGAGCTCAACTAAAACTGGGCTGCCTATGTGCTGGCATTTGGCAAGTTCCACTAACCTACTAATTCAGAAATTCCATTGCAGAGGTGATTCCAATTTAAATTTTCATCCTTGTGCTCAAGTCCCAGTGCCACCCCTCCCTGTTTCGATCACCTACTCTAACCTAGCATTCTGTCGGGTCCTGGACTCAGCTTCCTAGTTTCCATCGCTCTACCACTGGCTGCAATGCTTCCAGTTACCAATGTCTTAGGTTTGAGAATTTCTTCCATAAACCTCTCTGTCCCTTTCTTTCTTTAATCTATTTCTTTAAATCTTCTTCTGGCCCAAACTTTGGTCACCTTTTCAAATACCTACTGTGTATCTACTCATCAAATTTTCATAATCCTTCTGTGAAATATCTTGAGACATTTAGTTAATGTATAAGGTACTATGTAAGTAAAAGCCGATTGCAGTTAAATGCATAATCCTTTTATTTCCTCTTCTAATAGGCAGCTAAATGAATTACACTGCTTTTAATGAGAGCTCTTATCTCATACAACCCTTTTCAAAACAGGATTATTTCAAACCTTTGTGAAGCAAAACAAAGTGCACTTACTGAAAGTACAGAGAGTGGTGAATTCTTCACACAGAGAGTGGTGAATCTGTAGAATTCTCTGCCACAGGGAAGAGTTGAGGCCAGTTCATTGGCTATATTTAAGAGGGAGTTAGATATGGCCCTTGAGGCTAAAGTGATCAGGAGTAGTGATAGGTGCTACTCCTGCACCTATTTTCTATGTTTCTGTGTTACAGAATGTACACTCAGAGGCCACTTTATTAGGTACACCTGTACATCTGCATGATAATGCAAGTATCTAATCAGACAATCATGTGGCAGAACTCAATGCATAAAAGCATGCAGACGTGGTCAAGAGGTACAGTTGTTGTTCAGCCCAAACATCAGAAAGGGGAAATAATATCTAAGTGACTTTGATGCAATGATGGCTGGTGCCAGATGGAGTAGTTTGAGTATTTGAGAAACTGCTGATCTCCTGAGTTCTTCATGCACAGCAGTCTCTACAGAGAATAGTGCAAAAAATCGAGTGAGTGGCAGTCAGTGGACAATAATGGCTTGTTAATGAGAGAGGTCAGAGGAGAATAGTTAGACTGGTTCAAGCTGACAGGACGGTAATTGTAACTCAAATAACCACACGTTACAACAGTGATGTGTAGAAGAACATCTCTGAATGCATAACATGTTGAACCTTGAAGTGAACGGGCTTCAGCAGCAGAAGACGAACCAAAACTCAGGAGCTACCTAATAAAGTGTAGTTTTAAAGCAGAAAATATTAGGGATGAACAGTAAAGAGTAAAGAAAAAGACAGTCACCTAATGAAAGGTTATCATAGAGTATTCAGCATTTTTGGGATTTTATTTCCTACCCTACTTTTTTTAGGAGGTTCAATGTATATAACAAGAACAATTTGGCTTTAGGGTAGTACAGAAAAGGTGCTGGAGATACGAGCAGGTTAGACAGCATCCACAGAGGGGAATAAACAGTTGATGTTTGAGGCTGAGATTCTTCATTAGGACTGGAAAGGAAGGGGACAGAAGCCAAAGTAAGAAGGTGGAGGTCAGGGATAGGAGTAAAATTGGTAGGTGATAGGTGAGACCATGTGAGGGGTAAGGTGGATGGGTGGAGGAGGTGGATAAAGTATGAAGCTGAGAGGTGATAGGTGATAAAGGTAAAGGTTGAGGAAGAAGGAATCTATTAAGAGAGGATAGTGGACCATGGATTTAAGGAGGACAGGCACCAGAAGAAAGTGATGGGCAAGTGTGGAGAAGAGAAGAGATGAGAGGGTAACTAAAATAGGGAATAGGAAAAGAGAAAAGGGGGAAGTGGGAGCAATTACTGGAGTTAGAGAAACCGATGCTCGTGTCAACAGGTTGGAGGCTACCCAGGCTGAATATGAGGTGTTGTTCCTCCAAAGTGAGTTTGCCCTCATCGTGACAGTAGAGGAAGCCATGGACAGACTTATCAGAATGGGGATGCGAAGTAGAATTGAAATAGCTATTGGGAAATCTTGAACTTTGTGGAAGATAGAGTAAAGGTTTTCAATGAAGCAGTCCTCAATCTGAATCAAGCTTCACCAGTGTAGTGCAGGCTACACCGGGGAGCACCAGATATAACTTAAAATATAATTTTGGATATAAGTTGCTGAAGGAGTAATCCATCTCAGATCAATATTTCTAAACAACATCAAGAACATCTTTCTCCAAAACCAGAGATTCTGCAGATGCTGGAAATCCCGAACAATACACATAGAGTGCTGGAGGAACTCAGCAAGTCAGGCAGCATCTACTGTATATAGAGGAATAAACCTACAACATTTCAGGCCGAGTTCCTTCATCATGATTGAGAAGATATAGAACAGAAGCCCAGATAAAAAGATGGGGTAAGGGGAAGAAGTTCATAGAGGGGCAGCAGTGAAAGAGGGTCTCACTGAACTTCAAGTGAACTGATTTTATCACGTCTGACTGCACAGGAATCACAAAAGGCAAATGTCTCCCTCATTAGCTGTGCAAGTAGTGAATTCAAATGGAATTTCCAGGTATATTAGATTGCAAACTGCAATATTTTACTTCAGATTAGCCCAAATAATGCTCTCATTTTATAATGATTTTAACCAGCACATGATTGCATGCGAATGCTGCTTGAACTCTGTGACTTTTTGCACTATTTAATTATGCAATGATTGTTCAGATTGCTAATCTTCCACCTGATTTTCATATGAACTAGAGTGTGTTTAAAAATAAATCCTGCCCCTCCACCTCCCTGCAACCCCACCAAGATCTTTCTTAAAAACTGAGTTTTGATGTATGCAGTTTTTTCTGAAGTAAGCTTGTTTCAGGTCCCCTCGAGTTGTTGTAAAGGGACATTGATTGATGGTGTTATTTCTGCAGTATAGTTCAGTTTGCCTTCCTCACCTGTCTCCTACTGCTATAGATCATTGCTTGCCTTTGATTCTCAGGGCTCTGTCAACTAAGGAGCGAATTGTCCAGATATTGTCAGCATGTCAACAAAAGGCATAATTAATTAACCAGAGTTAAATGAAGGCAGCGACTGAGTTGCTGGAGAAGCGAAGCTTGAATGTAATAGAGCTGTTGATGACTCATCTCTGAGTGAAGGAGGATTCAATTCCCAGCTCAGTCAGTGCTGGATTAAACAACTGCCACATCCATCCTTACTGCAATCATAAATAAACAACGTCCCAATTTCCTTTTACACCTGGAGTTGTTCCACCCATGGGATGTAAACTCTGCATTTTCCTCCCAAGACCTCTGTGCCATTCAGGGTGTGTGGAAGGTGGGGAATAGTGGGACTGAGTTGCTGGAAGCCCTTCCAACTATTGTTAGATACATTAAAAGCACAAAACATAGAACAGTACACCAGAGTACAGGCCCTTCAGGTGACAATGTTGTGCTGACATCTTAACCTACTGCAATGTCAATCTAACCCTGTCCAACCACATAGATGGACAATTTTCTTTCATCCATGCGCCTAACTAAGAGCCACTTAAGTGTCCCTATCTATCCCTAGCACACACCCGCCACTCTCTGTCTAAAACAAAATTATGCTCGCTTGTGTTAGCCATTTCTGTCTTGGGAAAAGTCTCTGGCTGTCCACCCTTTCTATGCCTCATCATCTTAAACACTTCTATCATGTCATCTCTCAACCTCCTTTGCTTTAAAGAGGATAGCTCACTCAACCTATCCTCATAACATTGCCGTAGAAAAGCAGCATCCATCAGCAAAGATCCTCACCACCCAGGCCATGCTCTTTTCTCGCTGCTGCCGTCAGGCAGAAGGTACAAGTGCCTGAGGACTTGCACCACAAGGTTCAAGAAACGTTACTATCCCTCAACCATCATGCTTTTGAACAAAAGAGGATAACTACACTCATTTAAGGACTCTTTTATCTTGTTATTTCATGCTCGTTATTTATTTCTATTTATTTATTACCTGCATTTGCACAGTTTGTTTACTGTTTACAGTTTACAGATCCTGTTTACTGTTACTGTTCTTTAGTTTTGCTAAGTATGCCTGCAGAAGAAGAGGCTGAGGGTTGTATGTGGTGACATGTATGTACTCTAATAATAAATTTTACTTTGAACTTTGATAAGAAATGCTCTCTAATCCAGGTAGCATCTTGGTAAATCTTCTCTGCACCCTCTCTAATGCTTCCACATCCTTCTTATAATGAGAGGACCAGAAAAGAACATAATACTCGAAATGTGGTCTAACCCAAGTGTGATTGAAGTATAACATTATCTGATGGTTCTTGAACTCAGTCCCATGATTAATGAAGGTCAACGTGCTGTACACCATCTTAATTAGTCTATCAACTTGCACTGCGACTTCAAGCGATCTGTGGACATGGATCCCAGGATTTCATTGTTCCTCCACATTGCAGAATTCTCCCATTAAGGCTTCAAGGTTGGCTTTTTATGTGAGTGAGTGATATAAAGTATATTTAACATATCACTCTAATCTAATGTGAATTCCTGTATGAATACTTTATACCTTTCTATAATTCTGTCTTCATTTAAGACTTTCTCTAATATACACTTAGTGGCCACTTTATTATGTATATTCTAATAAAGTGGCCACTGAGTGTATGTTTATGCTCTTTTGCTACTGTAGCCCATCCACTTCAAGTTTTGATGTGGTTTGTGTGTTCAGAGATGTTCCTCTGCACACCACTGTTGTATAGTCATTTGAGTTACTGTTGCCTTCCTGTCAGCTTGAACCAGTCTGGCCATTCTCCTCTGACCTCACTCATTAACAAAGCATTTTCATCCACAAAACTGCCACTCACTGGATGTTTGCTTTTTGTTTTCACATCATTCTGTGTAAACTCTGTTGAGAATGAAAATCCCAGGAGATCAGCAGGTTCTGAGATAGTCAGACCATCTGTCTGGCACTAACTATCATTCCACAGTCAAAGTCACATTGATCACATTTCTTATTCTTTCTGATGTTTGGTCTGAGGAACAACTAAACCTCTTGACCATATCTGCATGCTTTTATGCATTGGATTGCTGCCACCTGATTGGCTGACTAGGTATGTGCGTTAATAAGCAGGTGTGCAGGGGTACAGAAAAACGTGGCCTCTCAGTGTATAACACCCTTGATCACCATAAGACCATAAGAGATAGGAGTAGAATTAGGCCAATTGGCCCATCGAGTCTGCTCTGGTATTCCATATGACTGATTTATCATCCCTCTCAAACCCACTCTCCTGCTTTCTCCCTGTAACTGTTGATGCCCTTACTAATCAAAATCCTATGAGCCTTCACTTTAAATATACCCAATGACTTGGCCTCCACAATGTCTGCAGCAATGAATTCCACAGTTTCACCACCTTCTGGCCAAATAGATTCCTCCTCATCTCTGTTCTAAAGAGGGGTCCTTATAATCTGAGGCTGTGCCTTCCGATCGTAAACTTCCCCATGATAGGGAAGATCCTCTCCATGCCCACTCTATCTAGGCCTTTCAATATTCCGTAGGTTTCAATGACATCCCCTCTCATTTTTCTAAACTCCAGCAAGTACAGGCCCAGAGCCTTCAAGCACGCCTCATACATTAACCCTTTCATTCCCAGGATCATTCTCACAAACCTCCTGTGGACTCCCTTCAATGCCACAAATCACTTGTTAAATAAGAGGCTCAGAACTACTTACTATATTCCAAATTTAGTACCAACAGCTTATAACAGGTGGCAGGGTGAAGGTATGTCTCTACCAAAGGAGGTGTAAGGTGCTCCCTCCCTCAGCTAACCTACAGGTCACCCTTGAGCAAAGTATAGCAGCTGGTTATATGACCACTGATGCTGGGCAGACAATCCCTGAAGAGTATTGATAATGGCTGGGATCACCTGTTTTGTAAAGACACTGCACAGAAGAAGGCAATGGCAAACTACTTCTGTAGAAAAGTTTGTCAAGAACAATTATGGTCCTGGATAAAACCATGATTTCCCTTCTCATATGACACAGCACGTAATGAAAGAATGGATGGCTTATAAAGCCTCAGCATTACATCCTTGCTTTTATATTCCGGTCCTCTTGAAATGACCTGTTCTACTAAACACAGAGTAGGTCATTTAGCGTATGTAATTTCTTTGAAAGTTATCAAATTAGTTCATCACCCCTGCTCCTTCTTAATTTCTTTCTTTTCTGTTCAACTTTGCATTTAATTCCCTTTTGAATTTCCCCACCTAATCTGTCTTCAACACCATTCAGCCAGCACGTTTGAGTTGATAACAACTTGGTGGCCAAGTACCAGTGTTGCTCTGGTTACACTCCCATTACAAATACAGTGAACTACATAAATGCTGTTTCATTAATCCGTTGTAATTGCATTCGTAATACTTAGTATCTCTGGAGTGATCAGTATATCCTCAATCAATAAACACAACAGATTCTGCAGATGCTGAAAACCTTGATCAAGACACATAAAGTGTGAAGGAACTCAGCAAGTCAGGGAGCAACTGTAGAGGGGAATATGCAGTCAATGCTTTGGGCTGAGACCCCTGTGGCTTCTATCCCCTTCCTTTCCAGTCCTGATGAAGGGTCTTGGCCCAAAAGCTAAACTCCATTGTCACCACCTATTCTGCTGAGTTCCTCTAGCATTTTGTGTGTGTATTTATCAACCTTAAATCAATGTAACTTCCTTGGTTTTTATTACAAAATTTAAATGAGTTGACATTTGCTCAGTGGTCCAAATGTGTGTTTTCCTTTGTCACTTCTCTCTTATTACTTTCCTTCACTGAACAGCTTTTGGTTTTAGAAAGGTGAAGTATCCATTTCCATAGCACATTTCAGGAGGTCCCAAAGCACTTAGGAGGCAATAAAAACATAGAAAATAAGGGGAATAGACCAGGCTTTTGCTCAAGCTATCTTCAACAGTCAGGAAGATCATTGCTGATCAGTACTTTGCCTCAATACCACGTTTGCAAACAATTCTCACAGCCCCCTCCCACAGCATTTGTCTCCCTGTCTGCCAGTCACCATCCTGAGCATATTCAATGACTTCACCACCTTAGCAGTCTAGGACAAAGAATTCCAAAGTATCACTGGTCTCTAAGTACTGTATAAAAATTCCTCCTCATCTCCATCTGCAACTCCCTTATTCTGTTTACTTATCCTGTATATTTGTTTTGTTTCATACACAGATTTCTTTTTAAGACCATAGGACATAAGAGCAGAATCAGGCCATTTGGCCCATTGAGTCTGCTCCACAATTTCATCATGGCTGATCCAATTTTACTCTCAGTCCCAGTCTCCTGCATTATCCCCAGATCCCTTCATGCCCTGATAATCAAGAATCTATCAACCTTTGCCTTAATATACTTAAAGACTTGGCCTCCACTTATTCACTACTCTCTGGCTAAAGAATTTCCTCCTCATCTCCATTCTAAAAGGACACCTCTTTATTCAGAAGTTGTGTCCTCTGGTCCTAGACTCTCCCATCATAGGAAACATCCTCTCCACATCCAATCTATCAAGGCTTCTCACCATTCGATAGGTTCAGAAACATAGAACATAGAAAACCCTACAACATAGTACAGGCCCTTCGGCCCAGAATGCTGTGCGGAACGTACTTACTTTAAAAATTACCTAGGGTTACCAATAGTCCTCTATTTTTCTAAGCTCCATGTACCTATCCAGGGGTCTTTTAAAAGACTCTATTGTATCCACCTCCACCACCATTGCAAGCAGCCCATTCCATTCACTCACCACCCTCTGTGTAAAAAACCTATCCCTGACATCTCTTCTGTACCTACTTTCAAGCACCTTAAAACTGTGCCCTCTCGTGTCAGCCATTACAGCCCTGGGAAAAAAGCCTCTGACTATCCGCACAATCAATGCCTCTCATCATCTTATACACCTCTGTCAGGTCACCTCTTAACCTCTGTCACCCCTAGGAGAAAAGGCCGAGTTCACTCAACCTATTCTCATAGAGCATGCTCCCCAATCCAGGCAATATCCTTGCAAATCTCCTCTGCACCCTTTCTATAGTTTCCACATCTTTTGTGTGGTGAGGTGACCACAACTGAGCACAGTACTCCAAGTGGGGTCTGACCAGGGTCCTATATAGCTGCAACATTATCTCTTGGCTCCTAAACTCAATCCCATGCTCCGTATGCCTTCTTAACCACAGAGTCAACCTACGCAGCAGGTTTAAGTGTCCTATGGACTCGGACCTGAAGATCCCTCTGATCCTCCACACTGCCAAGAGTCTTATCATTAATACTATATTCTGCCATCATATTTGACCTACCAAAATGAACCATCTCACATTTATCTGAGTAGAACTCCATCTGCCACTTCTCAGCCCAGTTTTGCATCCTATTGATGTCCCGTTGTAACCTCCGACAGCCCTCCACACTATCCATAACACCCCAACCTTTGTGTCATCAGCAAATTTACTAACCCATCCCTCCACTTCCTCATCCAGGAAAAATCACGAAGAGAAGGGGTCCCAGAACAGGTCCCTGAGGCACACCACTGGTCACCGATCTCCATGCAGAATATGACCCGTCTACAACCACTCTTTGCCTTAGGTGGTAAGCCAATTCTGGATCCACAAAGCAAGGTGCCCTTGAATCCCATGCCTTCTTAATTTCTCAATAAGCCTTGCATCAAATGCCTTGCTGAAATCCATATACATTGCATCTACTGCTCTTCCTTCATCAATGTTTTTAGTCACATCCTCAAAAAATCTAATCGGGCTCTTAAGACACAACCTGCATTGGACAAAGCCATGCTGACTATTCAAAATCATATTATGCCTCTCCAAAAGTTCATAAATCCTGCAATGAGGTCATCCTTCATTCGTCTGAATTTTAGTTGACAAGTTCAGAACCATCAAACGCTCTTCATATGACAATCCATTCAAACCATGAATAATTTTCATGAACCTATTTTGAACCCTCTCCAGTTTCAGCACATCATTTCTAAGATAAGGGGCCCAACACTGCTCACAGTATTTGAGTCCTCATCAGCACTATTTAACGTCTCAACATTACATCCTTGCTCTTAAATTCTAATCTTCTTGAAATTAATGCCAACATCTCATTTTCCTGCCTCACCACAGACTCAACCTGCAAATTAACCTGTACAGAATCCTGGACAAGGACTCCCAGGTCTATTTGCACCTCAGAGTTTTGAATTTTCTTCCCATTTAGAAAATATTCAACCCGTTCCTTTCTTCTACCAAAGTGTAAAACCATACACATCCTGACACTATATTACATCTGCCACTTCTTTGCCCATTTGTCTAATCTGTCTAAATCCATCTGTTGCCTCTCTACTTCCTTAAAACTACCTGCACCTCCACCTATCTTCATATTGTCTGCAACTTTGCAATAAAGCCATCAATTCCATTATCCAAATCTATAACATATAACTTAAAAAGAGTTGATCCCAGCGTACTTGGGGGAAGCAACAGTAGCCATGCATCTGGGACAGAGTCTGGCCCTGTAGCTCAGAAGGGTAGGGAAAGGAAGAGGAAGGCAGTAGTGATAGGGGACTCTATAGTTAGGGGGTCAGACAGGCGATTCTGTGGGCACAGGAAAGAAACTTTGATGGTAGTTTGCCTCCCAGGTGCCAGGGTCCAGGATGTTTCAGATCGCGTCCACAATATCCTGCAGTGGGAGGGAGAACAGCCAGAGGTTGTGGTACATATTGGTATCAATGACATAGACAGGAAAAGGGGACAGGTCCTGAAAACAGACTACAGGGATTTAGGAAGGAAGTTGAGAAGCAGGACCACAAAGGTGGTAATCTTGGGATTACTGCCTGTGCCATGTGACAGTGAGTATAGGAATAGAATGAGGTGTAAGCTAAATGTGTGGCTGAGGGATTGGAGCAGGGGGCAGTGATTCAGATTTCTGGATCATTGGGACCTCTTTTGGGGCAGGTGTGACTTGTACAAAAAGGACGGGTTGCACTTGAATCCCAGGGGGACCAATATCCTGGCGGGGAGGTTTGCTAAGGCTACTGGGGAGAGTTTAAACTAGAAATGTTGGGGGGTGGGAACCAAACTGAAGAGACTGGGGAAGAGCTGGTTGGCTCACAAATAGAGAGAGCTTGGAGACAGTGTGTGAGTGAGGATAGGCAGGTGATAGAGAAGGGACGTGCTCAGACCAACGGTTTAAGATGTGTCTATTTTAACACAAGGAGTGTTGTGAACAAAGTGGATGAGCTTAGAGCATGGATCAGTACTTGGAGCTATGATGTGGTGGCCATTACAGAGACTTGGATGGCTCAGGAACAGGAATGGTTACTTCAAGTGCCGGGTTTTAGATGTTTCAGAAAGGACAGGGAGGGAGGCAAAAGAGATGTGGACGTAGCACTGTTGATCAGAGATAGTGTCACGGCTGCAGAAAAAGTGGACATCATGGAGGGATTGTCTACAGAGTCTCTGTGGGTGGAGGTTAGGATCAGGTAGGGGTCAATAACTTTAATGGGTTATTTTTATAGGCCACCCAATTGTAACAGGGATATCGAGGAACAGATAGGGAAACAGATCCTGGAAAGCTGTAATAATAACAGAGTTGTCGTGATGGGAGTTTTTAATTTCCCAAATATTGATCTCCCTAGAGCAAGGGGTTTAGATAGGGTGGAGTTTGTTAGGTGTGTTCAGGGAAGTTTCTTGACACAATATGTAGATAAGCCTACAAGAGGAGAGACTGTACTTGATCTGGTATTGGGAAATGAACCTGGTCAGGTGTCAGATCTCTCAGTGGTAGAGCATTTTGGAGATCGTGATCATAATTGTATTTCCTTTACAATAGTATCGGAGAGAGATAGGAACAGACAAGTTAGAAAAGCATTTAATTGGAGAAAGGGGAATTATGAGGCTATCAGGCAAGAATTTGGAATCTTAAATTGGAAACAGATGTTCGCAGAGAAAGATACGGAAGAAATGTGGCAAATGTTCATAGGATATTTGTGTGGAGTTCTGCATAGGTACTTTCCAATGAGACAGGGAAGTTATGGTAGGGTACGGGAACCATGGTATACAAAGGCCATAATAAATCTAGTCAAGAAGAAAAGAAAAGCTTACAAAAGGTTCAGAGAGCTAGGTAATGTTAGAGATTTAGAAGATTATAAGGCTACTAGGAAGGAGCTTAAGAAGGAAATTAGGAGAGCCAGAAGGGGCTATGAGAAGGCCTTGATGGGCAGGATTAAAGAAAACCCCAAGGCATTCTACAAGTATGTGAAGAGCGAGAGGGTAAGAATAGGACCTATCAGGTGTGACAGTGGGAGAGTATGTATGGAACTGGAGGAGATACTTAATGAATACTTTACTTCAGTATTCAGTATGGAAAAGGATCTTGGTGATTGTAGTGATGACTTGCAGTGGACTGAAAAGCTTGAGCATGTAGATATTAAGAAAGAGGATGGATTAAGAAAGAGTATCAAGTTGGATAAGTCACCGGGTCCAAATGAGATGTACCCTAGGCTACTGTGGGAGGCAAGGGAGGAGATTGCTGAGCCTCTGGCGATGATCATTGCATCATCAATCCGGACGGGAAAGGTTCAGGAGGATTGGAGGGTTGCGGATGTTGTTCCCTTATTCAAGAAAGGGAGTAGAGATAGCCTAGGAAATTATAGACCAGTGAGTCTTACTTCAGTTGATGGAGAAGGTCCTGAGAAGATTTAGGAACATTTGGAGAGGTATAATATAATTAGGAATAGTCAGCATGGCTTTGTCAAGGGCAGGTCATGCCTTACGAGCCTGGTTGAATTCTTTGAGGATGTGACTAAACACATTGATGAAGGAAGAGCAGTAGATGTAATGTATCTGGATTTCAGCAAGGCATTTGATAAGGTACCCCATGCAAGGCTTATTGAGAAAGTAAGGAAGCATGGGATCCAAGGGGACATTGCTTTGTGGATCCAGAACTGGTTTGCCCACAGAAGGCAAAGAGTTATTGTAGACTGGTCATATTCTGCATGGAGGATGGTGACCAGTGGTGTGCCTTAGGAATCTGTTCTGGAACCCTTGCTCTTTGTGAATTTTGTAAATGACCTGGAAGAGGAGGTGGAGGGATGGGTTAGTAAGTTTGCTGATGACACATAGGTTGGGGGTGTTGTGGGTAGTGTGGAGGGCTGTCAACGGTTACAACGGGACATTGATAGGATGCAAAACTGGGCTGAGAAGTGGCAGATAGAGTTCAATCCAGATCAGTGTGAGATGGTTCATTTTGGTAGGTCATATATGATGGCAGAATATAGCATTAATGGTAAGACTCTTGGCCGTGTGGAGGATCAGATGGATCTTGGGGCCCAAGTCTGTAGAACGCTCAAAGCAACTGCACAGGTTGACTCTGTGGTCAAGAAGGCATATGGTGTATTGGCCTTCATCAATCATGGAATTGAGTTTAGGAGCCGAGAGGTAATGTTGCAGCTATGTAAGACCCTCGTCAGACCCCAGTTGGAGTACTGTGCTCAGATCTGGTTGCCTCACTGCAGAAAGGATGTGAAAACTATAGAAAGGGTGCAGAGGAGATTTACAAGAATATTGCATGGACTGGGGAGCATGCCTTATGAAAACAGGTTGAGTGAACTTGGTCTTTTCTCCTTGGAGCGATGGAGGATGAGAGGTGACCTGATAGAGGTGTATAAGATGATGATGATGATGTGGATAGTCAGAGGCCTTTTCCCAGGGCTGAAATGGCTGTCACAAGAAGGGACAGGTTTAAGGTGCTTGGGAGTAAATACAGAAGAGATGGCAGGGGTAAGATTTTTAAGCAGAGAGTGGTGAGTACATATATGGGACGCTGGCAATGGTGGTAGAGGCGGATATTATAGTGTCTTTTAAGAGATTTTTGGATAGGTACATCGAGCTTAGAGAAATAGAGGGCTATGGGTAACCATTGTAATATCTAAGGTAGGGACATGTTTGGCACAACTTTGTGGGCCGAAGGGCCTGTATTGCACTGTAGATTTTCTAAGTTCTATGTTCTATAGATCCCTGTACAACAAAATTAGTCACCGGCAGCCAACCAGAAAAGGCTCCCTTTATTCCCACTCTTTGCCATCTGCCAATCAGCCACCGCTTTATCCATGATCGAGTCTTCCTTGTAATACCATGGGCTCATAGCTTGTTAAGCAGCCTCATGTGTGTCACCTTGTCAAAGGCCTTCTGAAAGTCCAAATGCACAACATCAACTGATTCTCCTTTGTCTATCCTGTTTGTTTTTTCTTCAAAGAATTCCAACAGATTTGTCAGGCGAGGTTTTCCCTTGAGGAAACCATGCTGACTATGGCCTATTTTATCTTGTACCTTTAAGTACCCTGAAACCACATCCTTAACAATCGACTCCAACAACTTCACAAATACTGACGTCAGACGAACTGGCCAATAATTTCCTTGGAGGGCATTTTGCAATTTTCCAATCTTCCAGAAGCATTCCAGAATCGAAAGATCATTACTAATGGTTCCATAATCTCTTTGGCCACCTCTTTCAGATCCCTGGCATGTATACCATCTGGTCTAGATGACTTATCTACCTTCTTTCAGTTTCCCAAGAACCTTCTCCATAGTAATAGTAATTTCACACACTTTATGATCCATGACATCTGGAACTTCTACCATACTGCTCGTGTCTTTCACAGTGAATACTGATGCAAAATACTTATTCAGATTGTCCACTATTTCCTTGTTCCTTATTACTACCTTTCCAGTATCATTTTCTAGCAGTCCAATATCTATTTTCACCTGTTTTACACTTCACGTATCTGAAGAACCTTTTGGTACCCTCTTTAATATTATTGGTTAGCTTACTTTCGTATTCCATTCTTACCTTCTTAATGACTTTTTCAGTTGCCTTCTATTGGTATAGAAAGCTTCCCAATCCTTGATTTCCCACTAATTTTTACTCTATTATATCCCTTCTCTTTGGCTTTTATGTTGGCTTTGACTTCTCTTGTTAGCTATGGTTGTGTCATCATGCCTTTAGAATACTTCTTCTTCTTTGGGATGTATATATCTTGTGCCTTCCAAATTGCTTCCAGAAATTCTTGCCATTGCTGCTCAGCCATCATCCCTGCCAGTGTTTTTTCCCAATCAATTCTGACCAACTCCCTCTCCTACCTCTGCATTTCCTTTACTCCACTGTAATACTGATACATCTGACTTTAGCTTCTCCTTCTCAAATTTCAGGGTGAATTCAATCATATTATGATCACTTATCCCCAAGGGTTCTTTAACCTTAAGCTTTCTAATCAATTCCAGTTCATTGCACAATACCCCAACCAGAATAGCTGATCCTCTAGTAGGGTCAACCTTGAGCTGCTCTAAAATGCCATCTCGAGGCATTCTAGAAATTCCCTCTCTTGGAATCCAGCATCAATCTGATTTTCCCAATCTACCTGCATATTGAAATCCTCCATGACTACGATAAAATTGCCTTTTTGGCATCGATTTTCTATCTTCCGTTGTAATTTGTAGACCGCATCCTAACTACAGTTTGGGGGTCTTTAGGTCAATCATAGCAGGGTCTTTTTACCCTTGCAGTTCTTGAGCTCTAGCTACAATGATTCAACACCTTCTGATCCTATGTCACTTCTTTCTAATGTTTTGATTTCATTTTTTACCAACAGAACAATCCTGTTTGCTCTAGCCTTCCTGCCTGTCCTTTCAATATAATGTGTTTCCTTGGACTAAGCTCCCAACTAGAATCTTCATTCAGTCTTGATTCAGTGATGCCTGAAACATCATACATGCCAATCTTTAACTGTGCCTCATGTTCATTTACCTTATTCCATGTGCTGTGCACATTCATGTATAATGCCTTCAGTCCTGTATTCACCCTTATAGATTTTGTCCACCTTTTATTTTGCAACTCATCTTATTAACTGCAATATTGGCCTATCATTAGGCTCTCCTTGCTGGGAGTCACACTAATCATTGCCTGTTTGTAAATCAACTACTTCATCTTCAGCACTAGCACTCCAGTTCCCAGCCCCCTACCAAATTAGTTAAATCCACTTGAACAACTCCAGTTAACCTGCCTGCAAGGATATTGTCCCCCTTGTGTTCAGGTGTAGTTCGTCGCTTTTGTACGGGTCATACCTTCCAAACGATCCATAAATCTGAACCTCTGCTCCCTGCACCAATTCCTCAGTCATGCATTCACCTGCCGAATCATTCTAATCTTACACTCACTGGCACGTGGCGTAGGCAGCAACCCAGAGATTACTAGTCTGGAGGTCCTGTATCTCAGCATTCTAAAATTTCTCTTCAGGACCTCCTCACCTTGTCTACCTATGTCATTGGTGCCAATATGTACCAAAACTTCTGGCTGCTTACTTTCACCCTTGAGAATGCCATGGTCCCCATCCAAGACATCCTGATCCTGGCACCAGAGAGGCAACATACCATCCAGATGTCTCTATCACACTCACAGAGCCTCGTCTCGATTTCTCTGACTAAGGAATCTCCTGTCAACTCTGCTGTCCTCTTCACAGCTCTGTTCTTCTGAGCGACAGCACCTGACTGAGTGCCAGAGACCCAGTCACTGTGGCTCCCCACAGTAGGTCATCCCCTTCAATAGTATCTAAAGTTGTATACTTAATATTAAGAGGAACAACCACAGGTGTACTCAACATTTCCCCTCCTTCTCCTGACGGTCACCCTGTCTCCTGGAACCCAGGGGTGACAACCTCCCTGTAGCTCCTGTTTATCACCTATCACTTCCTCCTTCTCCCATATGAATTGAAGGTCATTGAAATAATCTTCCAGTTCCTTAACAGAAGCTGCAACTCAGACCACCTGGTGCAATTGTGTTTATCTGGAAGAATGGAGGTCTCCTAGACTTCCCATGTCCCACAGTGACTGCAACACACTGCCCTGGAGCCATTCTCACTGATCTGCTGTGCCCTAACAGATGAGGAATGAACAAATAAGGACAAAGAGAGATTAATTTATAAGACAATTTACCTCACTCAAGCCTTTTGAGTCAAAGCCACTCTAACCACTAACACACTTCAAATGAATGATCCCTCCAAGAATGGCTGTTCCGCTTGCACTCGAATTTTTACCTCAGCATAACTTATTACTCCATTTGAGTAATAACTTGCTTTACCATTTTCCTTTCCAAAACAGCCTTATTCTCCCTTCTTTCCAGATCGCCCCCCCCACCAAATCCTCACTGAATCCACTTTGTCAACCATCCCATCTCAGAGTCTTTTGTGTTTCTTCTAAACACTAATGGGCATAGATCCAAACTGATGAGCCCTACTCCATGCATCAGTCCCAAGAAAAGATCTCGTGAATCTTATGTGCACTTCCTCCAGTACATACACATCTCTCCTTAGACCTCGGGACCAACCTTACACAGAAATCTAGGTGTTGTCTCACCAGCACCCCAGTAAGGCTGCATCAAAAGCTACAGGGTGGCATGGTAACTTAGCGATTGGTGAAATCACTTCACAGAGCCAGGATTCATGGATAATGGCTATCTGTAAGGAGATTGAATGTTCTCCTCATGACTGCTTCAGTTTCCTCTGGATGCTCTGGTTTCCTCTTCACATTCCAAATGTATGGTTAGTAGTAGTGAATTATGGGCGTGCTATGTTGGCGCCAGAAACTTGCGTGCCGACCCCAACAGAATCCTCACTGTTTTGGTTGTTGACTCAAAACAATGCATTTCACTGTATGCTTCAATATTTTGATGTACAAATGACAAATAAAACTAATCTAATTTCCACCCCAAACCTCTTGCAATGGCAGTCAATGTTCCATTAACTTTCTTTAACTATTTGTACTCCCTCTGTGCTAATTGGTTTGTGTTTCATATGCCTGGAATTCCTTTTTACTTCAACGTTCATTTTAATTTATTTGCATAATAATTTATTATTTTTGTTTCAAAATGGATAGCCTTGTATTTTTTTTCAAGTTATATTCAATCTGCCAGTTTTTATCTCCACAGTCAACACATCTAGCTGTGGTAATGAACCCTCCAGGGAATTGTTGAACCAAGGACACCAGAAGTATAGTCATGGGGATAGCACAAGCTTTGATCAAAGACAGTGGGCTGGTTGAGAATTAATTAACCCTTTGTGCTTCCTTGCTGTTTCACACCGTAATTGGAATTTGCATTGGGTTATTGTTGTCACATGCGCCAAGATACAGTGAAGAGCTTGTCTTGAATACTATTCAAACAGATCAAATCATTAGAACAGTGCTTTGAGGTAGTAGAATGTAAAATCAGAAACAATGCAGAATAAAGTGGAACAGCTACAGAGAAGGTGTCGTGAAGGTAAACAATAAGGTGCAAGATCATAACAAGGTAGATTATGAGGTCAAGCATCCATTTTATCATACTCAGGAACTATTCAGTAGTCTTCTAACAGTGGAGTAGAAGCTGTCCTTGAGCTTTCTGTTTTTCCCACAATGTGTTAAACTATTTTTATTCAAGTTCAAGTGTTTTGCTGTCAAGGGCAAACATATACAGTGTGTAAATGCCATGAAAATGGGCTTTTTGTAGCAGGAGCACAGTACATTACAAGGTAAGCACAAACATAAGTTCAAGTGCACTTAATGTACATTACTGTGCAAAAGTCTTAGGCATATATACTGTATATAGTTAGGGTGCCTAAGATATTTGCTCAGTACTGTATTTGTCAACATGGAGTTGAGAGAAAGTTTGTAAATCTGGTGGGAGCAAAGGATGTTGGGAATGGTGATGGTGGAGCACCATGGGAGGGGTGTGGGACAGGTGGCAGAGAAGGAGTTCCAGGAGTGGGGGTGGCACGGGAAACACCAGGTAAGGTCATTTGATTCCAAACAATTGGTTTGTTGATCATTACAGAATGTCTCTCTGGTGATTTCCGCTCCCTCCCCTCCCATAAGATAAGGATGCATAGAGTTGGGGGTGCATGCATTATGCATTAGCACGGATAAAGGATTGGTTAACTAATAGAAAGCAGAGAGTTGGGATACGTGAGTGTTTCTCTGGTTGGCAATCAGTCGTGAGCAGTGTGCCGCAGGGGTTGGTGCTGGGCCTGCACGTATTCACGATATACATTAACGATCTGGAAGAGGGGTCCGAGTGTAGTATATCTAAGTTTGCTGATAATACTAAATTAAGTGGAGAAGCAAATTGTGCAGAAGACATGGAGAGTCTGCAGGGAGATATAGATAGGTTAAATGAGTGGGCAAGGGTCTGGCAGATGAAGTACAATGTTGGTAAATGTGATGTCATCCACTTTGGAAGGAAAAATGAAAGAGCAGATTATTATTTAAATGGTAGAAAATTGCAGCATGCTGCTGTGCAGAGGGACTTGGGAGTATATGTGCATGAATCACAAAGGGTTGGTTTGCAGGTGCAGCAGGCTATCAGGAAGCAAATGGAATGTTGGCCTTCTTTGCTAGAGGGATTAAATTTAAGAGCAAGGAGGTTATGCTGCAACTGTACAGGATATTAATGAGGCTGCATCTAGAGTACTGCATGCAATTCTGGTCTCCTTACTTGAGGAAGGATATACTGGCTTTGGAGGTTGTGCAGAGGAGGTTCACCAGGTTGATTCCAGAGATGAGGGGGTTAGACTATGAAGAAAGATTGAGTCACCATGGTCTGTACTCGCTGAAATTCAGAAGAATGAGAAAAGCTCTTATAGAAACATTAAAAATTATGAGAGCGATTGATAAGGTAGAGGCAGGAAAATTGTTTCCACTGGTAGGAGAGACTAGATCTAGGGGACATAGCCTTGAGATTTGGGGGAGTAGATTTAGGACGGAGATGAGGAGGAATTGCGTTTCCCAGAGAGTGGTGAATCTGTGGAATTTTCTGCACAATGAAGTAGTGGAGGCTACCTCAGTAAATATATTTAAAACAAGGTTGGATAGATTTTTGCATAGTTGGGGAATTAAAGATTATGGGGAAAAGGCAGGTAGATGGAGATGAGTCCATGACCAGGTCAGTCATGATCTTATTGAATGGAGGAGCAGGCTTGATGGGCCAAATGGCCTACTCCTGCTCCTATTTCTTATGTTCTTATGCAGTATATATATCTGTGCGTGTGTGTGTGTGTGTGCGCGTGTGCGTGCGCACACGCGGGCACGCCTACGACTTTTGAGCAGTACTGTATATCCATCTACCTGTGCATCAGCGTGGTTGAGGCCAGGACTGTACTCCACAGTTGTACGTTTCCACTCCCTTTAAACTTATCATGTTCACTGGAAAATTCATTGTATTACAATGTGACGTGAAAAACATGACATAAAATTATGCAATAAACAACCTGCTGGAGGAACTCAGTGAGTCAAGCAGTATCTCAGGGTTGGCAGGAACCTGTCGACATTTCCAGCAGACACCCTCCATCAGCGTTGAGAGTGGAGAGGGTGAGAAAGGGACTGGTACGTGTTTGGATGGGAGAAGAATGATGGAAAAGGGTGGGTGGAGTGGAGAGATAGAGGTAGGTGAGTGATGGGTGGAAGGAGACAAGGAAATGAAAGAGAGAGATGGACCCTGGTGTGGAAAAGAGAGGATGTTTAGTAGAAGCACAAGTGCTGGACTGTAATAAGTAAGGGAGGTGATAATGGGAATCATTGGGGGAAGAGGAAGTCGGCAGATGGAAGGGGTCTAGTGGGTGAAACGTGTGGTATGAAATCAGAGGTGGGTGGAGGATGGAAATGGGTGATCGGAGATTGGAAAGCTCGGTAGGGAAATGGAACAGAAGTGGAGGCTGGAGGTGGATCAGAAGAAGTGGGAAGAGGGGAACACAACTGGTAAGGGGAGCCTGTAAATGGAGAGCTCAATGTATATTACAGTGGCTCCTAAACTGTCGAAAGTGCTGTACCTCTTTGTGTCGGGCCTCAGCTTAGCAGTGGAGTGTCAGTGTGGAAGTGGGTCGGGGATCGAAATGGCAAGCTGCTGGGCAGCACACAGAAGCCTTGTGTGGAGGGTGGAAGATTCCTAACCCCTCACACGCTCCTCACCTGTCAGTCACCACCTCCCCCTTGTTCCCTCAATACAGTTCTCGCATTGGCCCCATCTGCTGCCTCGCAATGCTTACCACCTGAATGGACCAGGCCATCCTCAATCCTCAGGGTATATCTAAAACAAGAAAGGAAATACAAGTTGCACAACAAGCTTCCACAGGCTATGGTGAGATAATGCCTACATGATCATTGTTAGTGATGATAGTGAGATGTGTGAAAGTGCAAAGTTTAAGTTAACTAGCAGTCAGAGTTCCGGGCCATTTATCTAGTGACATTTAGTTTATTTCGAGATTCGGTGCAGAACATTCCGGCCTGGCCCAATGAGCCACACCATCCAACAACCCATTTATATATTTATTTATTGAGATAAAGTGCAGAGTAGGCCCTTAGTGCCCTTTGAGTCGTGCTGCCCGGCAGCCCCAAATTTAAACTCCTTGCAGTGTCAGAATTGAACTCCGAACTCCAATCCCCTGAGCTGTAGAAGCAGAGTGCTCACTGCAATGCAATCCAGCTGCTCTGATGACCAAAGACATGACCAATGTCAAATCCCAGCAGGGCAATTATCTGACAATTTACAATGACCGGTAACCTACCAAACGGTATGTCTTTGGACTGTGGGAGGAAACCAGGGCACCCGTAGGGAGCCCATGCTGCCACAGGGAGAACTTACAAACTCCTCACAGACAGTAACAGGAACGGAACCTGGGTCACTGATATTGTAAAACGTTATGCAACCAACCTTTCAATTGAAAGAGTGGACAAGTTTTCAGTCTGGTGTCAGCAGCTACAGCTTCCCTCTGTACTACACTCGAGCAGGAGATGGAATTGGAATTGGATTGGTGTATTATGAACCCTAGCTTAATCACAGGACAATTTACGATGATCAGTTAAAAATAATCAATTAACCTACTAACTGTTATGTCTTTGGAGTTTGGGAGGAAACCAGGGAACCTGGAGGAAACCCACACAATCATAAGGAGAATATACAAACTCCTTATGGACAGTAGTAGAATTGAAACTGGGTCACTGGCACTGTAATAGCATTATGCTAACCGCTACACTATTGTGCCACCCTGCTGCTGTAAAGAAAACCACCAAGTTCATTAATATCTATTGGAAAAGGAAGTCTACAGCCCTTACCCATGCTGGTCTAACCTGTGTGTGATTCCTGTTCGACCAGTATGATAGAAACATAACTGTTCCTCAGTTCAGGAATAATTAGAGCTGGACAATAAGTGCTGTCATTGCTAGTCACATCCATGCACAGTGAATAATTTTTTTAAAAACTGAGAGTTAAGTATTGAGTAGAGCCTTGGGAGTGTTTTGGGAAAGGGCATGATCCAACCTTTTAATTCAGAAAGTGGACAAGATTTTAGTTTGGTGTCAACAGCGACAGCCTCCCTCAGTACTACACTTGAGCAGGCAGATAGGACTGGGCAAACACGAGGAAATCTGCAGATGCTGGAAATTCAGACAACACACACAAAATGCTCGTGGAACACAGCAGGCCAGGCAGCAGCTATAGGAAGAAGTACTGTCGACGTTTTGGGCCGAGACCCTTTGTCAGGACTAATTGAAAGGAAAGATACTAAGAGATTTGAAAGTAGTGGGGGGACGGGGAAATGCGAAATGATAGGAGAAGACCGGAGGGGGTGGGATGAAGCTAAGAGCTGGAAAGGTGATTGGCGAAAGTGATAAAGAGCTGGAGAAGGGAAAGGATCATGGGACGAGAGGCCTCAGGAGAAAGAAAGGGAGGGGGAGCACCAGAGGAAGATGGAGAACAGGCAAACAACTAAATATGTCAGGGATGGGGTAAGAAGGGGAGGAGGGGCATTAACGGAAGTTAGAGAAGTCAATGTTCATGCCATCAGGTTGGAGGCTACCCAGCTGGTATATAAGGTGTTGTTCCTCCAACCTGAGTGTGGATTCATCTTGACAGTAGAGGAGGCCATGGATAGACATATCAGAATGGGAATGGGACATGGAATTAAAATGTGTGGCCACTGGGAGATCCTGCTTTCTCTGGCGGACCGAGCGTAGGTGTTCAGCGAAACGGTCTCCCAGTCTGTGTTGGGTCTCACCAATATATAAAAGGCCACACCGGGAGCACCGGACGCAGTATACCACACCAACAGACTCACAGGTGAAGTGTCGCCTCACCTGGAAGGACTGTCTGGGGCCCTGAATGGTGGTGAGGGAGGAAGTGTAAGGGCAGGTGTAGCACTTGTTCCGCTTACAAGGATAAGTGCCAGGAGGGAGATTGGTGGGAAGATAGGACTGAGACTGGGATTGGTTTATTATTGTTACACGCACCAAGATACCGTGAAAAGCTTGTCTTACATACTGTTCATATGGATCAATTAATTATACAGTGCATTGAGGTAGTACAAGGGGAAAGAAAACATAAACACAAGAGATTCTGCAGATGCTGGAAATCCAGAATAACACACACAAAATGCTGGAGGAACTCGGCAGGTCAGGCAGCATCTATGGACATTCATGAGTCCTGATGAAGGATCCCAGCCTGAAACATGGATGCTTTACTCCTTTCCACAGATGCTTTCTGATCTGCAGGGTGCCTTCAGCATTTTGTGTGTAAAACAATAACAATGAAGAATAAATTGCAACAACTACAGGAAAAGTGCAGCGCAGATAATCTATAAGGTGAAAGATCATAACTAGGTCGATTGTAAGGTAAAGAATCATACTAGGGAACCGGTTAATAGTCTTGCGACAGTGAGTAGAAACTGTCTAAGCCTGTTGGTAAATGATTTCAGGCTTTTGTACCTTCTGCTTGATAGGAGAGGGGAGAAGAGTGAATGTCTGTGGTGGGTGGGATTTTGATTATGCTGGCTGCTTTACTGAGGCAGTGAGAAGTGTAGACAGAGCCCATAGAGATGAACCTGTCTTTAGTTCCTCTTGGTGTATGTTCCCTTTGCAACTTTCTCTCTATTTATTTCATTAAAATGGAATTCTCTTCCCATTTGATGCTGCATGCCTACAATTCCTCCTAATGTAAGGATGTTCCTTTGTCTCTCTGCATGCAGATCCAAAGTTCAAAGTAAATTTATTGTCAAAGAACATATATTTCACCTTGAGACTTATTTTCTTGCAGACATACTCAATAAATCCATAACAGAATAAAACCATTGTAGAATCAATGAAAGACCGCACCAACTTGGGCATCCAAGCAGCTTGCAAAAGACAACAAACCGTGCAAATACAAAAAGAGAGAACTAATAATAATAAATAAATAAGCAATAAATATCTAGAGCATGAGAAGAAGAATCCTTGAAAGTGAGTTGATAGGTTGTGGGACCAGTTCAGAGATGGGGCAAGTGAAGTTGAGTGAAGCTATCCGCTCTGCTTCAGGAGCCTGATGGTTGAGGGATAATAACTATTCCTGAGCCTGGCGTTGTGAGTCCTGATGGTAGTGGAAAGAAGAGAGGGTGGCGGTGGTCCCTGATGACGGTTGCTGCTTTCCTGTGACAAAGCTCCATGTAGATGCACTCAGTGGTGGGAATGGCTTTCCCATGATGGACTGGGCCATATCCATTACTTCTCGTAGGATTTTCTGTTCAAAGCCTTTATTGTTTCTATTTGAAGTTGAGGTGCAGCCAGTCAATATGCTCTCTACCTCACATCTGTAGGGGTGTGTCAGCGTTTTTGATGTCATGCCGAATCTTTGCAAATTCCTAAGGAAGTAAAGGTGCTGCTGTAAATTCTTCATAGGGCCAGGACAGGTGCTCCAAAACGATAATACTGAGGAATTTAATGTTGCTGACCCTCTCCACCTCTGACCCCCTGATGAGGACTGCCTCATTGGCCTCTGGTTTCCTCCTTCTGAAGTCAATAATCAGCTGCTTTCACAAACAAGAGAAAATCTATGGATGCTGGAAATCCAAGCAACACACACAGGAGGAACTCAGCAGGCCAGACAGCATCTATGGAAAAGATGTAATCAATGTTTCGGGCTGATTCCCTTCATCAGGACTGTCCCAATGAACAGTAAAAGCCTGAAATGTCTTCCATAGATGCAGCCTGGCCTGCTGAGTTCCTCCAGCATTTTGTGTATGTTAATCAGCTCTTTTGTCTTGCTGACATTGAGTAAGAGGTTGTTGTTGAGGTACCACTCAGCCCGATTTTCAATCTCTCTGTTATATACTGATTCATCATCACCTTTGAGTCGGCCTACGGCAGTGGTGTTGTCTGCAAATTTAAATTTAGCATTGACGGACAGACAGACAGACAGACATACTTTGTTGATCCCGAGAGAAATTGGGTTTCGTTACAGTTGCACCGACCAAGAATAGAGTAGAAATATAGCAAAATAAAACCAGAAATAATTAAATAATAATAAGTAAATTATGCCACGTGGAAATAAGTCCAGGACCAGCCTATTGGATCAGAGTGTCTGACACTCCGAGGGAGGAGTTGTAAAGTTTGATGGCCACAAGCAGGAATGACTTCCTAATGGAGCTGTGCTTAACCACACAGTCATAAGTGTGAAGTGTGTAGAGCAGGGGGCTAAGCACACAGCCTTGCAGTTCATCTGCATTGATGGAGATTGTGGGGGAGATGTTGTTGCCAATCAACATCTAGGACTAGTGAGGACATCAAGAATCGAATTGCACAAGGAGGTATTGCGGCCAAGGTCTTGAAACTTAATGATTAGTTTTGAGGTGATAATAGATTCAGATGTCTATGGAACCTGTAAAGCAGCAGATGGTAAGGTTGTAGGTGATGAACATGCCAGTAAGTTGTAAAGAGTTAATGCCTGGAAGCAAGACATGAGACTGGTTTAAAAACATTGTGGTTATTTAGGACAAGACTATTGTGTTCAATATTATCTTATAGATACAGCTCAGCACATTACAAAACCAGCTTCCTTTCCATGGATTTTGCCTCAATTGAAATTAAATTAAAACTAAGAGAAGTCCATTTTCGTGCGAAGTGGGCAAAGTTGTTGAAGATGTTATAGTGTTGCTAAATGGTTTTGCCTTTTCGTTCAGGAGCCAAAAGTTTGAAGCTGTCCTTGAACCTGGTGTTGTTGAACTTCAGGCTTCTGTACATCCTGCCTGATGGTAGGTGCGAAACAATGACGTGGACCAGCTGGTGGGGATCCTTAATGATAAGATGTTGCCTTCCTGAGGGTGCACCTCACGTGGTGAGGTGGGAAGTGCCTGTGATGTTCTGGGCTGTGTCCACCAGTCTCTGCAGTTTCTTAAGTTCCTGCACATTAGAATTGTCTCAGCTGTCTATGGTAAGCCAATATCATATGAACTGCGGTCAACGAGTGACACAGTGCTAAATTGAACTGAACATTCCTAGACTTCTTCAAGGACTCTGCAGTTTGTCATTTAATATTCTGTGTGTTATTCGCTCTTTTTTATCGTTTGTGTGATTTTGTGCTTTTTTTGTGTTGGGGGTTTGATGTTTTCTTCGAACGGGTTCCATAATACCATAACGTTCCTTTTGTTTTCTGGCTGCCTGTGGGAAGATGCATCTCAGGGTTGTATAGTGCTTACATACTTTAATAATAAATGTACTTTGAATGGTGCAACTAGTCAGCTTTGTACCAGATTACACGCAATTCACAGGCCTACATTATAATCGCTTCCAATACAACTACCAGACTTCGGCCAATACTACATTCATCTCGCAAACTCATTGGTTTGATATTGTGAGCAGTGGGACAAGACGAGGCCATTCAGCCTCTTCTATCACTCAGTATAATCCATGACCTAACTCCATATACTGTGTCACTTCATAACTTGAGCTAACAAAAATTCCTAAACAAAATTTAAATTTGAACAACTATTAATTAACTTATGCAGAATATTCCAAACTTCACACCCAATCCAAGCAGAAGCATCTCTTAACTTACCTGCCAAAAGACCAGGTTCTAATTATTAGACAATATCTTCTTCTCTTTTATTTCCTAAGCAAGGAAAATTATTTCCTTTTTCTGACTTATCAATTCCTCTTAAAATTTGAAAACTTTGCTCCTTAATCATTTAACATTCAGAGAATGTGATGCTGATTTATGGAATCTCCTCTTGATTTAGCTCAAGGAGGTCAGGTTGGTTTCCAGCAATTCTTGTACGTTAAGTGCAGCATGCATTTCTAAAGGCATTCTGACACAATGTAAGATTGTGTGAAGTCATACCCATAACTGCACTTTGCATCTGCAGGAAGTGAGGTTCTTTGAAATTAATATAATATGTTTGTAATTCTTGACTTGGTGTAAGTACAGTACATGTTATTAAGTTGGAGCAATATCATTGATGACTATTTTGAATGAGACAGAAATAGAATGTGGAATTAATAACAGAAAAAATTATCTAACTTGAAAAATCTCAGCTTAAAAATAGAGGTTTTTTTTTAATTTCATTCAGTGTTAATCCAATATACTGTGAATTTCTTCTTGCAATCATTTGGACACAAGTTCTGAAGCTCCTTAGTTAAAATTCACCGCAGACAGATGAATGACATTTTACTTTATAGTACTACAGCAAAAAAAAACCCATTGTCAATAGCAGTGGTGATAACTAGAATTGAACTGGGCAGTTTTACACATGGAGACAGCAGTAGTGCCCCCTTTTCTTTCTTTCTTTCTTTTTCTCTCCCTCTATCTTTCTCTCTCTATCCCTCTCTCTCTATCTCTCCTCTCACTCTTTCTTTTCTTTTATTCTTTCTCTTTCTTCCTTTCTCTCTCTTTCTTTCTTTATCCCTTTCTCTATCACTCTCTTTCCCCCTTTTCTCTTTTTCTCTTTCTCCCTCTTATGTCAATCCATTTGTGTGTCCTGCTATCCCCTCTTTCTATCTGTCTGCCTATTTATCTATCTTGAGATTAAAGATTCAAGATTCATTTATTATCAAAGAATGTATAAATTATACAACCTTATGATTTGCTTGCTCACAGGTAGCCACAAAGCAAGAAACCTGAAAGAACCCAACTAAATGAAAAAATAATTAATAAAAATAAAAATAAAAGACCAACACCTGATATGCAAGGAGAAAGGGAAAAAAATCATGTAAACAATTGAAGTGAACAACAGCATTCTGAACCAAAATTGAGTCCGCAGATTTGAACCCTGGAGCAGTCTGGAGTAGGCCTGTTCATGTTTATCTCCATATTTTCCACAATAACAGAAATAATTGTGTTTTGTATTACATACTTTAGTCTTATTTTTAGAGTCCTAAGTGTATCACAAGCATTTACAATAAATACTTCTGAAATGTGGGATTGAAATAAGCTGCAGAAATCAGCCCCATCATGAGCACTAGCCTCCGTAGTATCCGGAACATCTTCAAGGAGTGATTCCTCAAAAGGACGGTGTCCATCATTAAGGACCTCCAGCACTAAGGACATGCCCTCTTCTCATTGCTACTCAGGAAGTAGATACAGGAGCCTGCAGGCACACGCTCAATAATTCAGGAACAACTTCTTCCTCTCTGCCATCCGATCTTTGAATGGTCATTGAACCCATGAACACTTCCTTGCTACTTCTTAATTTTTATTTTTGCAATAATTATTTAGTTTAACTATTTTAGATGTATATAAATAGTTAAATTAAGTAAAGTGCAAAAATAAAAATAAAAAAATAAATATATACTCTTAGAGTAATCCATGTTTTTTTTCTCTATTAGTATGTATTGCACTGTACTGCTGCCGGAAAGACAACAATCTTCACGACATACGCCAGAGACAATAAACCTGATTCTGAAATGAACTGGAATGTAAATGGATGAGTGGGAGGGCTGTTTACCAATACCTCTCATGGTTTTGACGACTGCCACTTTGGTTAAAAAATGTAATAATGATATAGTAAAATCACCAATGGTTTTACTTATTCCTACTATTTTTAATGAAATTCCCATAATTTTGGCAGTTATTTCATTTTGGATTTCAATCTGAATCATCACAGTGTAGATTAAAGGGTGTATGCTTTTCAGAATGCCTGAGCATGCTTTCTATCTTGACATTTACAAACATTGTTTTACAAATTCCATTAATAGCAGCGTTTACCTTGATCAGATATTAATTTCATATCCCACTCAAGTGTCTGTGTATCTCACCACTTCATAGAAAATCAATCTCAGATAAATTACTTGAATAAATTTATTGCAATTCTTTGAGGAGATATTCTAATCAAAGCATCTTTCAATTGCAAACAATTTCTACATTCACTCTAGTTTTTCATGTGTTTTTTGTTTCATGTGAACAGAACGACAAACTGGATTTGTACAGCACCTTTCATGACCCCAGGACATCCCAAAGTGATTTACAACCAATGATGTATTTCCAAAGCACATTTACTGTTATAGTTTATTTATTTTATTTTTTATTGAAGGAGATGAGGCAGACAATTACGTACAGAAAGATGTCACAAGCTTCAAGAATATAAATAACCAGGTCTTTTCTTTGGCTGATGTAGGTAGAGGGATAAATATTAAAACCAGTACTTCTGTGCATTCTTTTGAAATGTAGTCACAGTGTTGTAGAGTCATAGAGCAGTACAGCACTGAAACAGGCCCTTCAGCCCATCAAATCCATCCTGACCTTTTCATCCATCTACACTAACCTTTCCAGAATGAGCTCTGTATTCTTTTTCCCTTGCTAGTGCCTGTCTAAATACTTCCTAAAGTTGTGATTGTTTCTTACTCCACCATCTCCTTTGTCAACGAGTTACGGATATCAATCAATCTATGTGTAAAATACTTTTCTCTCAAATCCCCTTCAAAACTCTTTCCTCTTGACTTAAATCTCTGCACTCTTGCTTTTGATATTGCTACCATGATAAAAAGATTCTGACTCTCTTCTCTATCTATTCCTCTTTAAAATTAATATGACTCTATTATGCTACCCCTCAGCCTCCTTCGCTTTCAGGAAACCATACCCAGCCTATCCAGTCTCTCCATATAACTAAACTACTTCAGACCAGGCAAAGTCCTGGTGAACTTCCTCTGCACTCTCTCCAAAACCATCCTGTAGTGAGTGACCTGAACTCCGTGCAATACTTTTAGGTGAGGTGTCGCCAATGTTTTGTAAAGGTGCAACATATCGTCCAGTCTTTCATATTCTATGCCAAAACCTAGGAAGCCAAGCATGCTAATACCTTCTTCACTGCCCTATTGACCTGTGTTGCCACTTTCAGGGAACTATGGACTTGAATTCAAGATCCCTCTGTTCATCAACATTCCTTAGTGAATTTGTCATTCATCCTACTTCTGTTTGATTTCCTGAAATGCATTATTTTTCACTTAGTAGGATTGTATTCTATTTGCCAATGTTACACCCAACTGCTTGATATCCTAAACATGAAAGATTCTGCAGAAAAAATTCTACAGAATAAACAGTTGAGGTTTCAGATGAAGACCTTTCATTGGGTCTCATGGTGAAGTATGTCAGCCCAAAATATCAACATTAACTTTCTGTAGAAATTACCTGACCTGCTAAGTTCCTCCAGCATTTTGTGTCTGTTGCTTTAGCCTTCAACAGTTCAATAGTACCATGTTATGGTTGTTATGTCTGTTGAGACATGACTTCCTTATTTTCTTTCATTCCAAAGGGGGCCTCTTCATTTGTGCTTCACTCTTTAAATAATGGATTGAGTTGGGAATATAATTTATTGCTGCCAGTTTATCGTTACTGTGTTTAAATTGGTGGTTTTGAATGTAAGGCTTGTGTATCAAACTGTGATGCTAAAAAGGCATGTACTTCCAATGAAGAACCTCTTTTCCTTGGATTACCTTAATTTATGTCTTTGAGGGAGCCTCTCACCTCTTCCTTCAGAAAATTCTTGAGGTCGAGTCTCGTTCCAGTGACTAGTGCACAGAAAGAAAATCAAGAAAGCAGTGCATTGCTCTGTTGACAGCAGTGACTTTGTTATGGAGTTGACAAAGTCCAAGACTGGAAACATTTTTCTCTCATCCCCTTTTCTTGTCAACTGACTGTTTCTTTCATCTCCATTTTTAACTTCCAGCATCTGCAAACGTTGCTTTTATTTTCACTTATTAATAAGTTAATGGTTGGATGTTGAAAAGCCCATAGCACAATTATTAAAAACAGAAGAGGATGGAGAATTCACAAGCTTTTGAAAAGAACAAATGAAGGAGGTATGGAAAATAGGGACATGAATCCTGTAATGGTGACATAATCAGATTGCATTAAGGATGTGGGCACAGACTTGTCCAAGAAATAGCTAATTAAAGTCTCAGACATACCCAGTGGGGGGTGGGGGGGGGGGGTGGAGAGCGAGGCGAAATCCTTAGAGATTGAGGTTGCTGTATCTTCAAGTAAATCATCAAAATAGATGATCATGTCAATACCATATTGCTGCTTGTGAGTGTCTCCTCTGTGCATATTGGTAGATGCCAAGAACTATAGAGCATGCCCTTCAAAATGCTTTGGGATGTTCTGAGTTTGTATAAAGTACCCTTAGAATACACTCAGTGGCCACTCTATTAGGTACCTCCTGTACCTAATAAAATGGCCACTGAGTGTATATTTATGGTCTTCAGCTGCTGTAGACCATCTACTTCAAGGTTCGAGGTTTTGTTTAGAGATGCCTTTTTGCACAGCACTGCTGTAATGTGTGGTTATTTGTGTTGCTGTCACCTTCCAGTCAGCTGAAATCAATCTGGCCGTTCTCCTCCGACCTTTCTGATTAACAAGGCATTTTCACCCACAGTACGAACTGCAGCTCTCTGAATGCTTTTCTTTCAATCTTTCACACCATTCTCTGTAACCTCAAGTGACTGTTATGCCTGAAAATCCCAGGAGATCAGCAGTGTCTGAGATACTCAAACCACCCTGTCTGGCACCAACAATCATTCCACGGTCAAAGTCACTTAGATCACATTTCTTCTCCATTCTGGTATTTGGTCTGGACAACAATTGAACCTCTTGACCATGTCTGCATGCTTTCAAGCATTGAGTTACTGCCACATGATTGGCTGATTAGATATTTGCATTAATGTGCAAGTGTAGAGGTGTAGCTAATAAGGTGGCTACTGAGTGTGTAAGGCCATCATCCTCCAAGGCAGCATCTACTCACAGAGTTATGTGACTCACCTTGGCCTGGTTTAACTTTGAAGTGTTTAATTCAGGAACTAAGTAAGGTTTAGAGTGGAATTAAGGCAGAATGATGCTTCCCATCCTTCAGGGAAACTCTTCCTATTTCACACTAGTGCTGGGTCTGATGTAATGTTACATTTAGACTGTGGATAAAGTACCAAAATCCCAATGCACAGCCAGAGCCCTGGTCAAGGCAATCAAGGACAGAGGAAGGGGCGTGAATGCAAGAAAGGAATTATGTGGGTCATAGAAATTAATCTCCAATTCAAACTCAAGAACAACACAGATGTATGTTGGGAGGAATAAACAGATGATAGTGAAGGTCAGGGTTCACAGGAAGGTGAGCAGCGGAGCAAGAGTGGGACATGGACACTAGTCTCAAGGATCAAAAGGAGGCCGAGACTTGTATCTTGAGGATTGTAGGAGAAGGGAGAAGGGTTGAGGTAGAGGTCGTGGTAATTAGAATTCAGGGGTGTTGGAGGGTGGAGTGTGAATCCAGACAATGATGGCTTGTGATTAGCAAGGTATTGAAATTATACCCTAACCCAGGGGTGTCAAACTCATTTTAGGTCACGGGCTGGATTAAGCAAAATGCAGCTTCATGCGGGCCGGATCAGTCGGACGCGTGCGAACGCAGCTTTCGTTGCCTCCGTTTTTTCAGCCTGCTCTCATGTGTCTCAGCCTCTGCTATAACTACAAAGTGTTTCACTTTACAAATTCCGTTTCTTATGAAGAAGACTGCCGAGCAAGACTGCCGAATAAACACTAAAAACCCTGAAAACCTGGTACCTGAATAAACTCAGCATTAGCCATATCATATGCCATAGGCGCTTCGATTACTGGGGCCAGCTTTAATAGTAATTAGATATTATCTCGCGGGCCAAAGATAATTCCACCGCGGGCCTTGAGTTTGACATATATGCCCTAACCCATATAAAAAGCAAAGCTCAAGTTGGCCTTGAAAGAAGTCAGTAAGTTCACCCTTACATTGACGCAGATTGACTTTAGATGCTTTAAGTGGAGGTTGATAGGTTCTTGATTAATAAGGATGTCAAGGTTATGGGGAGAAGGTAGGAGATTGGAGTCTAGAGGGATTATTAATCAGCCAAGATGGAATGGCAGAGCAGATGATGGGCTGAATGGCTTACTTCTGCTCTTATGTCTTGTGGGCTTCTGATTTCATGGTCTTTATCTAGGGACCATGTCTCATATGAGCAATGAAGTAGGAAAAAAAATCCAGTTGACACCCAAAAGCCCCAATTCCCTTTCTCCGCACTATAGAAATAGGAACAGGTCCAGATCACGGGGCTGGTAACAACCACTGATCATGAAATCTGGCAGAAGGCTAAGTGTCCGTTGAAAAGTCTTTAAATGAGGGATTAACAGACTGATTGGTGCAAGTGTTTATTAAAGTACTTAAAGCAAGCAATTTGGTTCAGAATTGATTTCTACTGGACCAGTGGATGTGGAGCCTTGGATCGTGCAGTAGAGGCAAGATACACAAGAACTTCATGGAAAATAATATTTTGAATTGCTTATTACCCGAACCACTTACAGGACTGGATGAAACCCTTTCTCTTCAGCTGACTCCCGCACAAGCCTCTCAGAACTACTTGAGTTTCCTCGAGCATTCTCTCTTCCTTGCTGTCATTAAGTATCAGCTATTTCTGGAGACCAGCATATTTGCTGTCAAATTGTTTTTTGCACCTTGTGTGGAAGACTATGCGTCTGTGGACAGGACTGCAATGTGTAACCCATCTGTGATCAGAATTTAGTTATTGACAGAACAGTAGTAAATCCCCCATTCAAGTGGACAACTATTCGGGATGCCAGACACCAGGCCATCCATGAAGCACCTGTGGTGGTCAGTCCAGTGGTTGAAAGAATAGCTTGAGGTCAACCTGATAAAAATGCAAACACGGCACAGTAATCTAAAGAGGGTAGCACAGTTAAGTAGCGATCAGTGCAATGAAATTATACTGCTAGCTATAATATTGGTGTTCATTCCCTCTGCTGTGTGTAAGAAGTTCGTACGCTGTCTCTGTGACCTTGTGGGTTTCCTCCAGGTAATCTGGTTTCCTACCACTTTCCAAGGAGATATGGGTTAGTGTTAGTCAGTTGTGGATACAATCCTCACTGATTTGATTTGATGTCAGCGATGTATTTCACTGTATGTTTTGATGTACGTGTGACAAATAAAATTGATCTTTAAGCTTTCTCTTCTTTCAACTGAGACACTGGAACAAGACATCTGTGATGGTGACATTGGTTGATCCCAGATAACAGAGGGAAAATTCAGCCTGGGGCAAACTGAGGCCATCCCTCAGGGTAGTTTGCCATCTAGTGTTTGGTAAAAATTTCACACACAAATCAACACCCCCACCATCTGCATTAAATTGAAATAAACCATAGTCGATCATCCTAGATGATTTGTCATTGTCATTTGTGATCCCATTACAGACACACCCTTGAATCTTCATAAAATAGGGTACAATGCTTCAGGGCTGAGGGATAAAGTAGTAATTACCACTCTCAAACAAAGGAGGTGCAATTCTTCCCTAAAACAAAGGGTTAAAACAAAAAAGTTAGGATCATTTTGTTAAGGGCATGCAAAATTCTAGAGATTTTGATCAAACAATCTGGTAAAATCTGTTTCTGAGAATAAATGAACCAGCAGGTAAAAGGGATGTCATATTTCTTAGATTTCCTTATGAGATAGGACAAGGTTATTCAACCCATAAATTCTATGCCAGCTCCTGCATTAATCTCTTTCCCACAGAGCCAATTCTCTCTCAGATATCAAAGTTAAAACTGGGTTTATTGTCATATGCACAAATGCATGTATGCACAGGTACACTGAAAATCTGACATGCAGCAGCATCAGAGGCACATAGTATCAGACACACAATATTCATAGTATGTAGAATAGTATAGCACAGGAACGGGTTCATTTGTCCACGTAGTGTGAAACTAATTAAACTAGTAATTAAATGCCCAACTAATCTCTTCTAACTATGCAATGTTCATATCCCTCCATTCTTTGGACATTCATGAGCTTATCTAAGAGCCTCCTAAATGCCTCTATCATATTTGTCTCCTGGCACCCACCACTCACTATGAAAAATGATCTTGTCCTGCACATCTCATTTTTAACTTAATCTCCCCCTCTCTACATTGGTTGCATGCTCTCCACTATTAGACATCTCAAACCTGAGAAAAAAATGCCGACTATCTACTCTGTTTATACTTATTTATTTAAGACATATCAGCCCTACAGGAGCATAGGCCACTGACAGTAGCTCCCCAGAGTCCTCTATCCTGGGTCAGACTTTCATGTTGTCTCCAGGTGTAGCCCATCTTCTGGGAGTACCCTTTCTCTCCCAGGGATGAGGTCATTAGGGCTTCTGTAGGCGTTTCAGTAGCTCTGGGTTTTTACAGGAGATGGTTGCTTCGACCTATGCCCAATCCTCCTCCTTTCTCAACTGGTCTTGGGATAGTTCATGGTGGAGTTTTACTCTGTCTATGCATCTCATATCTTATAAACTTCTATTGGGTCACCAATCTGAAAACAAAACAACTCAGGTTTGTCCAAATTCTCCTTATAGCTCATGGCCTCTAATCCAGGCAGCATCCCAGTGAACCTCTTCTTTACCCTCTCTAAAACCTCCACATCTTTCCTAAAATAGAGCAAACATTCACAAGTAAAGCATAAATTATACATTATTCAAGAAATAACACAATTAGAAGAAAGTAGCTGCCGCTACAAAAAAGTACAATGTAATACAAGATATATATAGAAAAAAAATCAATAAGTGAATTAAAGTAAGTATAGATATGTATATTAAATAGATCAATTAAAAATAGCATGAAAGCAGAAATAATAAAAATGTGTAGTAGTGTTCATGGGTTCAATGTCCATTAGTAATCAGATGGCAGAGGGGAAGAAACTGTTCCTGAATCATTGAGTGTGTGCCTTCAGGCTTCCTGATGGTAACAATGAGAAGAGGGCATGTCCTGGGTGATAGGGGTCCTTAGTAATGGACACCGCCTTTCTGAGAAACTGCTCCTTGAAGATGTCTTGGATAGTACAGAGATTAGTACCCATGATGGAGCTGACTAATTTCACAACCTTTTTGTAGCTTCTTTTGATCCTGTGCAGTAGCACTCCCGATCCCCCATCCCATACCATGATGCAACCTGTTAAAATGCTCTCCATGGCACATTTTCAGATTTTGAATGTTTTAGGTGACAAACCAAATCTTCTCAAACTCCTAGTGAAATGTAGTTGCTGTCTTGCCTTCTTTATAGCTGAATGGATATGTTGGGGTTAGGTTAGATCCTCAGAGATCTTGACTCCCAGGAACTTGAAATTGCTCACTCTCTTCCTTCTGATCCACCTATGAGGATTAGTTTTATGTTGGTGCTACTGATGTTGGGAGGGCTGTGCCCAGTACTCTCTGCAGCTTCTTAAATTCTTCTGCAATCAAAATGTCATACCAAACCATGAGGTAACAAGTGTGGTTACTTTCAACAGTACATTCGTAGAAGTTTGTTCAAGTGTGTAGAGACCTGAACTTGCTTAACCTTCTAATTAAGTAAACATGCTGACCTGCCTTCCAAGTGATTGCATCTATCTGCTGTATACATCAACTCTCCCAGATTCTAACACTCCCCTACATACATTCCTACACTCTCCGGGACAACTTACAGTGACCAATTCAAAGGTCCAATTTCATGTCAGAGAAATGTACGCATCCTGAAATGCTTTTTCTTCGCAAACATCTACGAAAACAGAGAAGTGCCCCAAAGAATGAATGACAGTTAAATGTGAGAACCCCAAAGTACCCTCCAGATCCCCTCCCTCCCACGCGTAAGTGGCAGTGGGCAACAATCCTCTCCCCCCCCCACCGGCAAAAAAGTGGGTAAGCATCGGCACCACCACCGTGCACCCAAACGTGGGCAAAGCAATAGCAAAGACGTAGACGCAGTTACCCCAAAGACTTTGTGTTTCATCCGGCACGCGACATACCACAGGTTCTCTCTCTTTCCCTAATAAGGGAGAAAGAGATGTCTCCATTTTCCCAGTGAGTGGGGAGACATAACAAACAGCTCGCAGGTTCATGATGTTAAAAGTGCGTTATGTTGATTATTTTCAAGCTCTGTGCCTGAAGATCGCAAAGGTGCCAGTCTTTGGGCCCACAGCAGTAGATTTTCCAGCTCCCCCGACGACACATGGTCTCCTGCCGTGACACTGACCTACGATCTGTCCGTCTCCAGAGCCCCGAGATCTTAGGCTTCTGAATTCGAGCCGGAGTCTCGGGCTGATCCCTTGCCGTGCCGAACAACAGCCAGTCCTGAAACCCCGAGAACGGGTCCCATTCCCACAAAGAACCGAAGTCAGCGTGTAACTCCAGGTCTGGGTCTTCAAAAGTGAAAAATAAAGATATTGAAGATGAAAATAGAGCGGATTCCAAAGATGTAAGCAAAGGAGTCGCTGTTTAGTGCCATCTTAACTTCGCTCCACTTCTCTGTATCTACAAAATCTACAAGGTGCTAGCAACTGTATAGAAGGTAGAACAAAGAACAATACTACACAGAAACAGACCTTTCAGCCAACAGTTTCCACGTGGAACATGATGCCAGATTAAACTATATTTCTTCTGTGTGCACTTAGCACTCTCTGTGTAAAAAACATATCCCACACATCTCCCTTCAACTTTCCCCCTCTCACCTCACATGCATTTCCTCTAGTATTTTAGCTTGTTTGCTGTTTGAACAGAACAAGCAAGCCTTTGAAGGTAATTTCAGATTGTCAGTTCATCTCCATCATATTAAAATTCTCCATAGATGATGCCTGTCTTGTTGAGTATTTCTAGCATTTTGTGGCTTTATCCCATTTCTGCATCTGAGCTATATGACTTTTCCAGTATCATGCCAAGACCTTGCAGTACATCCTAAACTTATATTCCAAGGTAATGTTGAGGAACAGCCAATCTTGTCAACAACAGCTTGGATATATATGGTGACTTCTGTATAGTAAATACACTCAGAGGCCACTTTATTTGGTATGCCTACACCCCTGCTCATTAATGCAAATATCAAATCAGACAATCCCGTAGCATCAATCCAATGCATAAAAGCACGTGGACATGGTCAAGAGGCTCAGTTGTTGTTCAGACCAAACATCAGAATGGGGAAGAAATTTGATCGTGGAATGATTGTTGGTGCCAGATGGGCTGGTTTCAGTATCTCAGAAATGCTGATCTCAGGGAACATTGATCTCATAGAACAGGAATAGGCTCTTTGGCCCACAATGTTGTGCCAAAGCAAATAAATTAGTAATCAAATGGCCAACTAAACTTATCCCTTATACCCACACAATGTTCACCTCCCTCCATTTTCCTCACATTCATGTGCCTATCCGAATGTCTCTTAAAAATCCCTAACGTATTTGCCTCTAATACCACCCCAGACACTGTGAAGTATTTCCGTCTTCGTAGAAGGACCAGTCACATATGGCACATTTTCGCATGGGACGTATCCCCAGACGTGGACACACGGGGATCTGCATGGCAGATTAGTCTGAAGACTGATTTCCCCTTCATTTCCTTCAGGCCTAGCTCAGCTCAGACTCCGTTGTCTGGGATACACCTGTGCCCTGCCATTAGAAACCACCCGAAACTCCTACCACAAAAGGGTGAAAGCTAATAGCCTGTGTTGTTGTTTCAGGCTGGTCCACAAACTATTTTTTAAAATCTTTTGGACTGATGAACACAAATGGTTCTTGTGTGGTCTGGTATCTGACATTTTCAACACCTGTTTATTTCAGTAGGCCAGTTACCATTTTTGCATTTGGTGTCTGGTATATTTGACAAGGGATTTGCATTGCTGCAATTTTTGTCCCAACACTAAAATAGGCAGGGAAAACAAGTTGTGAGGGACACACAAAGAATCTGAAAAGGTCTATAAATAGTGTAATTGCATGCAGTTCAGGTCACAGGACGGATGTGGTAGCTTAGGAGAGGGTGCAGAAGAGGTTCACCAGGATTACCTGGATTGGAGTATATTAGCTATAAGGAGAGTTTGGACAAACTTGGTTTGCTTCATCAGGAGTATTGGAGCTGAGAGATGATCTAATTAAAGTACATAAAATTATAAGAGACATAGATTACGGTCAGTAGTCATAGTCTCTTTCTTGTGGGTCTGAAGCATCAAATACTAGCTTTAAGTAGAGGGGAAAATTTAATGAGATTTATGAGTCAAGGTTATCTTACACAGCGAATAGTAGCTGACTGGGGATGCGCTAGAAGCTGTTAGAATAGCAGCATTTAACAGCCATTTAGATAGACACATGAACAGGCTTAGAGTAGAGGGAAATAGACCATGTGCTGTTTAAACTGGCATCATGATTGGCACAGATGTTACAGGCCAAAGGATTATTCCTGGGCTGTACTGGCCCTCTATATTCTATGTTAAAAGAGTGTACAAAAGTTGAGAGGAAATGAAAGGTAATCTGACAAAAGTAAATTGTTGCTTTAAAGGAGAGAGATGCAAAAAATGTTATGATATAGAGGGATGCACACAAAATGCTGGAAAAACTCAGCAGGTCAGGCAGCATCTATGGAGAGGAATAAACAATGTCTCCTACTAAGAACTCTTCATCAGAACTAGAAAAAATGTACCAGAATAAGAAGCTGGATGGAGGGGAATAAGTACAAGCTGGCAGATGATAGGTGATACCAGGTGAGAAGGAAGGTGGATGGGGTGGAGGAGATGAAGTAAGAAACTAGGAGGTGATAGGTAGAAGAGCTTAAGGGCTAAAGAAGAAGGAATCTAATAGGAGAAGACAGTGGACCATAGGAGAAAGTGAAGGAGGAGGGATACAAGAGGGAGATGATAGGCAGATGAGAAGAAGAGAAGGAGTAAGAGGGGAGCTGGAATGGGAATGTAAAAAGAGATATAGAGGTATCGGTGTCTCTGTATATGAAGCATAGATAGTCAGCATGCAGGAGCAGCAACCAATTGGAAAGGTTAATAGAATTTGGTCTTAATTACAAAGGGTTTGACAGCAGTCTAGTGAAATAATGAGTACAGTTTGGTCTCTTTGTTTGAGAAGGGATGTATCACATTGGTAGTAACTGAGAGCATTTTCAGTTGGATGATTCCTGGTATAAAAGGGGTGTTTTATGAGGAAACTTTATGCAGGTTGTTCCTAGATTCATTGGAGTTTAGAAGAATGACACATGATCTTATTGAAATAATATTCTGAAGGGGACTTGTCGACAGATGCATAGAGCATGCTTTCACTAAGATTAATCTAAAACTATTTGCTGTATCCAGTAATTGTTCTTAATTATATAATATGCTCACTGTCCTTTCCTCTGGGTGGTGGGTTCTGAAACCCTAGTTTTCAGAAGTTTTCTGATGACTCTGCCATAGTTGGATGCATCAACAAGGGAGATGAGGCTGAGTACAAGGCTACGGTGGGAAACTTTGTCACATGGTGCGAGCAGAATCATTTGCAGCTTAATGTGAAAAAGACTAAGGAGCTGGTGGTGGACCTGAGGAGAGCTAAGGCACTGGTGACCCCTGTTTCCATTCAAGGGGTCAGTGTGGACATGGTGGAGGATTACAAATACCTGGGGATACGAATTGACAATAAACTGGACTGGTCAAAGAACACTGAGGCTGTCTACAAGAAGGGTCAGAACCGTCTCTATTTCCTGAGGAGACTGAGGTCCTTTAACATCTGTCGGACGATGCTGAGGATGTTCTATGAGGCTGTGGTGGCCAGTGCTATCATGTTTGCTGTTGTGTGCTAGGGCAGCAGGCTGAGGGTAGCAGACACCAACGGAATCAACAAACTCATTCGTAGGGCCAGTGATGTTGTGGGGGTGGAACTGGACTCTCTGACGGTGGTGTCTGAAAAGAGGATGCTGTCCAAGTTGCATGCCATCTTGGACAATGACTCCCATCCACTCCATAATGTATTGGTTAGGCACAGGAGTACATTCAGCCAGAGACTGATTCCAGCGAGATGTAACACTGAGCGTCATAGGAAGTCATTCCTGCCTGTGGCCATCAAACTTTACAACTCCTCCCTCGGAGTGTCAGACACCCTGAGCCAATAGATAGATAGATAGATAGATAGATAGATACTTTATTCATCCCCATGGGGAAATTCAACATTTTTTTCCAATGTCCCATGCACTTGTTGTAGCAAAAACTCATTACATACAATACTTAACTCAGTAATAATATGATATGCATCTAAATCACTAACTCAAAAAGCATTAATAATAGCTTTAAAAAAAGTTCTTAAGTCCTGGCAGTTGAATTGTAAAGCCTAATGGCATTGGGGAGTATTGACCTCTTCATCCTGTCTGAGGAGCATTGCATCGACAGTAACCTGTCGCTGAAACTGCTTCTCTGTCTCTGGATGGTGCTATGTAGAGGATGTTCAGGGTTTTCCATAATTGACCGTAGCCTACTCAGCGCCCTTCGCTCAGCTACCGATGTTAAACTCTCCAGTACTTTGCCCACGACAGAGCCCGCCTTCCTTATCAGCTTATTAAGACGTGAGGCGTCCTTCTTCTTAATGCTTCCTCCCCAACACGCCACCACAAAGAAGAGGGCGCTCTCAACAACAATAGGCTGGTCCTGGACTTTATTTCCACTTGGCATGATTAACTTACTATTATTTAATTATTTATGGTTTTATATTGCTATATTTCTTCTCAATTCTTGGTGCGGCTGTAACGAAACCCAATTTCCCTCGGGATCAATGAAGTATGTCTGTCTGTCTGTCATTGTTATTTCTCATCAACTAAAATATGGTTTCAGTATTTTGGCAATGGCTTCTGATGTGGGAATGTGTGAAGCTCAAATTTGCTACATTGAAATTGTGTTTGATGGTGATTATTTTTTAAATCCTTTTCATTTGTTTGAGTGTTCTCAATAAACAAAAATAAATTTTGTGCTATTTCAACTAGTTCATAAAATGGCAGCATAAAATTTCAACACATTTGTAATCTGGCAACTATACAGGTCAGGCAGCATCTGCAGAGAGTGAAGCAAGGAATCACTGTTCCCAGCTGGTGATTGTCTGAGTATCCCCATAATTATTTGCTGTTATTTCATATTTTCAGCATAGGCAGCTTTATTGCTTTTCACAAAGAGGTCATTTTCATATCTACCCCAGCATGCATTGTCTGCGAGGCTTTGAATGGTATCACTGATTGCTATTCATTTTCAGCTGTTTGAGTGCAGTGTTCTTGCCTTGCAGTGGGATTATTGTACATCCTCTGTTAGCTCACCTTGGTGTTATGGTTGAATTCTTACATCACCTGCTTTTAGTGGTAATGTTTCTATTATTGACTTTTTGTAGGGTGACATATAAACATATAGGGTTTGTGGTGTGGTGGCTAGCACAATTCTTTCCAGTGTCACCTGTAAGATCAGGGTTCAATTCACTGCCTGTAAAGAGTTTTTACATTCTCCCCATGACCACGTGGTTTTCCAGTTTCCTCCCACATTCCATGAAGGTTAGTGAGCTGTATAGAGGCTATGTTGGCAAAAGTTGTCGACTACCCACGGCACAATCCTCACTGAGAATATTAGAATTGATGCAGATAAAGCATTTCACTGTATGGTTTGATGTACATGTGACAAATAAAGCTAATCTTTATATATTTAATCTTTGTGGTAGGAAGTTTGCTTGTAGTCTTTCTCCCTTGTATTGAGATGAAAAATTATTCACTTTTTTGTATTTTCAACATTCTTTCCCATGGGCTGGCTGTTACATCGTCTACCAATCATGATTTTCACCACAATATTTACCCATGGCAAACCGCTTCTCTTTCCTCCTGTGCCTCCTTTAAAGTGCATTGGCAGAAATTAGTTGCGCACTATCCAATTTAGTTTTGATTTTGGAAGCTCAATAAATCTAGGTGTTTGCCAGGCCTCCATCATTTTTGCTTAACAGATGCTCCTCAGATCCTACATCTTGAATTCATCTATCCCTTAATCTTGTAGTTGTTCAGTGACTCCCTCAGATCTCTAATTGCAGTCTGCAGACAGCAAATTTAATTCAGCTAAGCACATGTCAGTTGTATCTTCCTTCAGATAACTTCAAGAAAGTACACCAACTGTAACTTTCTCAGAAGTTTAAGGAAATGTGGCGTGTCCCGAAAGGTGTCAAAAATTATGGGGGGGGGGAGTCAGGAGAATGGGGTTGAGAGGGAAAATAAATCAGCCATCATCAAATGGTGTAGACATGATAGGCCAAATTGTCTAATTCTGCTCCAAATTCTGCTCTAATGTTTTATGATTTTATGATTCTTACCAATCTTTACAGGTGCACCATAGAAAGCATCCTATTGACATGCATCACAACTTGGTATGCTAACTGCTCTGCTCAAGATTGCAATAAATTGCAGAGAGTTGTGAAGACAGTCCAGTCTACCACAAAAGTCACCCTCTCCTCCACTGACATCGTTTATACTTCCTGTTGTCTCGGGCACGCACTCGGCATAATCAAAGGCATCTCTAACCACAATCATTCTCTCTTCTCCTCTCTTCTGTGGGACAGAGAATGCTTGACAGTATGTACCACCAGATTTAATAACAACTTCTATCCCACTTTTATGAGAATGAATCTTGAGTGGACTTCCAATATACTCAAAAATGAACTTGTAGCCTTTGCACTTTATTTGTCAATCAGCACTGCAGTCTCTTTGTAACTGCCCACACTGTATTCGTCATTCTTCTTATGACCTTGATGTAATTGTGTATGGCATGAGCTGTCTGGATGGCACCCAAACAAAAGCTTTTCCCTGTATCTCGGTACGTGTGACAATAATAATCCAATACTAATAGCGATCTGAAAAACTTGTACTTCTCAGCTTTCTCCTCATGTAGATGATTGTAGTGAATATTGAAAGCTTTGAGAACTCCAACATTTCATTGATGTTTGATATCATGATGTCATGGCCAAGAAAGATCAAGAACATTTCTATTTCTTTAGGAGACTGAAGAAATTTCGCAGGTACCCAGTAACTGTTACCAACTTTTGTTGATGCACCATAGAAGGCATTCTATCTAAACACATCACAGCTTGGTAAGGCTACTGCTTTGCAAGTGACCTCAAGAAACTGCAGAGAATCCTGTGATATAACTCAGCATACCAGGGAAAACAACCCCCCCTCTATGTACACTGACTATACTTCTATATGCCTTAGTAAAGGAGCCAACATAGTCAATGACCCCACCTACCCCAGACCTCTTTTCCCAACTCCCATTGGGCAGAAGATAGTAAGGCCTGAAAACACAAACCACCAGGCTCAGGGACTGTTTCTATCCCACTCTTTTAATGGCCCCTAGTATGATAAATATAAAATGTATCTGTCAAGTAATGTTCAACCCCCCCAGATATTCTCTCTTCCCCCCACCTTTCATAGGGCAGAAGATAAAAATTCCTGAAAGTAAGTACTACCAGGCCTATAAGTACCACCTCCTATACAGAGGCTATTAGACTCTTAAACAGATTCCTTATATGCTAAAATCTTGACCTCGGCAATCTACCTCATTATGATGTTGCACCTTAATGTTTATCTGCACTGCAATTCCTCAGAAGCTGTTAGTTTATTCTGCATTGCTATTGTTTTACCTTGTTCTACGTCAATGCAAAGTTGTCTTGATTTGCACGACGACAGACAGACAGACATACTTTACTGATCCCGAGGGAAATTGGGTTTCGTTACAGCTGCAATAGTGAAGAAATATAGCAATATAAAACCATAAATAATTAAATAATAATAAGTTAATCATGCCGAGTGGAAATAAAGTCCAGGACCAGCCTATTGGCTCAGGGTGTCTGACACTCCGAGGGAAGAGTTGTAAAGTTTGATGGCCACAGGTAGGAATGACTTCCTATGACGCTCAGTGTTGCATCTCAGTGGAATGAGTCTCTGGCTGAATGTACTCCTCTGCCTAACCAGTACATTATGGAGTGGATGGGAATCATTGTCCAAGATGGCATGCAACTTGGACAGCATCCTCTTTTCAGACACCACTGTCAGAGAGTCCAGTTCCACCCCCACAACATCACTGGCCCTACGAATGAGTTTGTTGATTCCGTTGGTGTCTGCCACCCTCAGCCTGCTGCCCCAGCACACAACAGCAAACAGGATAGCACTGGCCACCACAGCCTCGTAGAACATCCTCAGCATCGTCCAGCAGATGTTAAAGGACCTCAGTCTCCTCAGGAAATAGAGATGGTTCTGACCCTTCTTGTAGATAGCCTCAGTGTTCTTTGACCAGTCCAGTTTATTGTCAATTCTTATCCCCAGGTATTTGTAATCCTCCACCATGTCCACACTGACCCCTTGGATGGAAACAGGGGTCACCGGTGCCTTAGCCCTCCTCAGGTCACCACCATCTCCTTAGTCTTTTTCACATTAAGCTGCAGACGATTCTGCTCACACCATGTGACAAAGTTTCCCACCGTAAATAGTATGCAAGACAAGCTTTTCACTGTACCTTGGAACATTTAACAATAATGAACCAATATAAATTGGTTACTACCTTGATGAACAATCACATACAATAGCAGCTTCCTTGTTGGCTATTTACAATTTCATAAAAAGAAAAATACTTTCTGTAGATTTTGCAGGCTGCTTTCCTCAGTCTAGCTGCTGAGGCAATGTTTTCTTCTTTCTTCAACACAATAGCCAGTGGTGTACTGCCTAAAATAAGAGGCCCAGTCACTGGGCTACGCCATAAAGTACAGAAACAGGCCTTTTGGTTCATCTAGTCTATGTTGGGCTGTTATTCTGTCTAGTCCTATTGACCTCACCCAGACCACAGCCCTCCATATCCCTCTCATCCATGTGCCTAACCAAATCTCTCTTAAATGTTGAAATTGAACTCATATCCACCACTTTTGCTGGCAGCTTGTTCCGCATTCTCACCGCCTTCTGAGAGAAGAAGTTTTCCCTCATGGTACCCTTAAGCATTTCACTTTTCACCCTTAACCCATAACCTCTAATTCTTGTTTCATCCAGCCTCAGTGGAAAAAGAGCCTTCTTGCATTTACCCTATCTGTACTCATAATTCTGTATATCACTATCAAATCTCCCCTCATTCCCTTATGCTCAGGGGAATAAAGTCCAAACCTATTCAGTCTTTCCCTATAACTCAGATCCTCAAGTCCTGGCAACATCCTTGTAAATTGTCTCTGCACTCTTTTAATCTTTTAATCTTGTATTACCTGTAGGTAGGTGACCAGAAATGTACAAAATACTCCATCATTAGGCCTCACCAATGTCATATGCAACTTCAACATAACATCCTAACTCCTGTATTCAATACTTTGATTTATGAAGGCTAATGTGTCGAAAGCTGTCTTTACAATCCTATCTACATGTGACACCACGTTCAAGGAATTATAGTTCTGTATTCCTATTTAAGTTCTATTTATAAGAGACATTTAGATAGGCAAATGAATGTGAGGAAAATGGAACGATATGGACATTGCTTAGGCAGAAGAGATTCATTTAGTTAGCCCTTTGATTGCTAATTTTATTGGGGTGGCACAACTTTGTGGGCTGAAGAGCCTGCTCCTGTGCTGTGCTGTGCTATGTTCTATCTCCCCAAAAAACAGAACCAACCCTGAACAACAATCCTTGAATTCCAGGCTCACATGGACCTCCCACCTCAGGACATGCTGACTTTGCGGGGTGGGGGGGGGGGGTGGTGTTCACCAGCCTTTGTGCCTCCTGCCCACACAGACCTCTGATAATGGGACCTGCCAACCTGAGGGGGCACCAGCCATCATCCACTTGACCTACCAACCTCGGTCATTGACCATGGGGATCACTGATCTTCATTCACAGCACATGCAGACTGGGATCTATGAAAGCCCCTCTCAATGCACCCTCCCTGTGATCTCTGCTGCTTTTTTGCTCTTCGATCATACTCATCCAGACTCGCTACTTAGTCCAGATGAAGGGTCTTGACCCAAAACATCAATGTCCATTTCCCTCCATGGATGCTGCCTGATTTGCTAAGTTTCTCCAGCATCTTGTGTGTTGCTCCACATCTGCAGTCCCTTGTGTCACTGTACTGTTTTAGGCTGTCACCCTATTTGAACGATGTCTTATTCTGTGGGTTCTTATTGAATTACATCATTAGCATTTTCTGAGTTATTTGCAAGCCTGCAATGAGGCTTCTCCACCTGGGCACCAGTCAAGCTGCAGAAGGTTTCAAACTCAGCCAGCCTGATCTTGGACTCTGGCTTCCCCAGCATCGAGAGCATCTTCAAAAGGTGATGCTGTCTGTCTCGAAGGACAATGGGTGATGATTAACATCATTACAAGCCTGGGTGGAAGGAATGGAGATCTTGAGATGACTAGTCGTCAAGATCTCCCTGTCACCCTCACCAGTGTAGTCCAAAGGAAAGTTATGAAGCAATACGTTTGGCACCACCTTGGCTGTTGGAACTGCTGGAAGGATGTTCAATGATGTCCTGCCGCCTTAGGGGCTCCACTCCAGATCTGCTGTCTCTCCTGAGGCTGCCCACAAGGCAGTGGATCTCCATAGCTGGGGATCTGGTTCATGACCACCAGGGTGTGTCCACACACAGGTGCACCAGTGGGGCCTGTGCGCTACGTGTGCAGGGGCCAGACCTCCTCCCTGTCCTCTATAGCTCAACCTGAGTCCGAAAGGGGTTCAGTTTCCGTGCATCATCAGTGAGGAGGCACTACATGAGGCTTGCTGTTGGACGGTCTATGTACTGTCGAGGAGAGACTCACACATTCAACTCTCCTTTTCGTAAGACTAGCCAGTGGTGGAAGCTGGAAGTGAGAGAGACAAGCACTACCCACCATACTAGATGCATCACAATAACCATTTTGACACCAGGGAGGAGGTAAAGGGGCCTAAAAACACACTCAACATTTTAGGAGCAACTTATTCCCTTCTGCCATCAGATTTCTGAACCGACAATGAACCAAAGCAGGGTCATTACCTCACTATTTTTATATATACATACACACACACATATTTATTTATTGTATTTATAGTATATTTTATGTATTGCACTATACTGCTGCCACAGAACAACAAATTTCACAGCATACATCATACTTTTAATAATAAACCTGATTCTGATTCAGTCCCTGGTCCTGATATTCTTGATACTCACAACTGCTGCATTACTAGGGACCTCATGACTCACTCCTGCCCCTGAGTATGTATTGTGTGCCTGCTCCCCCTCTCACAGATAGCAACCACTCCATATCTGTAGGACTCAGAACAAGTGCTCAGTGCAATTATTTTTAAAGGCAAATTACTCTGGAATCATCTCTGTTGTTAGCTATTTTGAGAGCTAAATTAACATAAAAAGTCATTTATTAAGTTTTATCATTAATTACCACTTATTGATAGTCACTGTAATGTATTCATTTTCTGGTTTTTTTCCCTCGTACTGTAATTTAGCGACTCCATTGTACGCTCTGACTTGTCCAATTTGATCCATAATAGTTAGAAGATTATGGTCTCTGAGCACCCAGTTTGCCATTAATTTAGAGTTCCATATTACAAGACTAGTAGTTACTGTGGATATCAAGAAAATCCCACAAATCCATTTCTTGTGGTGTAAACCTTAATAACATTCATGAAATCCTTTTGAATAATGATTAGCTGCAACAATAAGGGCTATGTGGACAAAACAAAATATTGCATATGCATTATAACTTATGTGATGTCTAAATCACTTTATAGTCATGCAGTGATACAGCATTAAAACAGGCCCTTCCACTTCAACCTATCCATGCCAACCAAGAGACCTTCATGAGCTAGTCCAATTTTCCAGAGTAACATCCACTTAATGCTGGAGGAACTCAGCAGGTCAGGCAGCATCTATGGAGAGGAATGAACAGTCAATATTTCGGGCCTTCCTGAGGATTCATCAGAAGGGTTTTGGCCCGAAACATCAACTAGTTCCTCTAGTATATGTGCATGTTGCTCCAGATTTCCAGCATCTTCAGATCCCTTGTGTTTCAAATGTACCTGATTTTGGTCCACAGTCAATTTAACTTTTCCTATCCATACACTTGCCAAGTGAACAACTTACCACTCAGGTACTCTTTATACATTAAACTTCTGCCCTCTACTTTAAAAACACTTACCCTGAGATAAAGACTAATCAGTTTATCTATGCCCCACAGGGTTTTATAAACATTTGTAAGGTCATCTCTCAGCTTTCTACACTCCAGGAGAGACAGCCCTAGCCTGTTCAATCTCTCCTTATAATGCAAACTGGTTTGTCCCTGCAGCTATTAAGTCAATCATTACTTTTGGCTGCTGCTGTTATAGAGGAAATATGGTCACCAATTTGCACTAATCTTCCGCAAATAGCAAATGTATGACCAGATAATTTGGTTTTTTTTTGTTGTTACCAATGTTGAGGGATGAATTAGGGCTGGCTAGAACACTTGTTCACTCTTCTTCGTAGCTGGTGCCATAGGGCCTTTCTCATCAACTTGAAGTTCTAGACAGAACCTAATAATTAAATGCCTAATTAAACTAATTCCTTCTACCCAAACAACATCCATATCTCTGCATTCTATCCATATTCATGCACCTATCTAGAGTCTTTTAACAACCTCCATTACTTCTGCTTCTACTGCCACCCTTGGCATTGCATTACAAGCACCACCAGTCTGTGTTAAGAAAGTTACTCTGCATATCTCCTTTGAGTTTATTTTTGCCTTAAATATGAGCTCTCCAGTATTAGACATTTTGAATCCCCGGTAAAAGATGAGCTGGCGCGTGGTGTAGTAGCACCAGCACTGGTCTTTGAGGTGGGTGGTCCTGAGTTCGAATCCGGCCAGGTCCCAACCTTGGCAACAGTATCTGCGTGGAAGAATGGCCTGGCAATCTACTTCCGTATCTAACTATGATTTCACTCAACAGTAACAAAAGACGTTAGCTGTCTATGCTCCTCTGTCTCCACCGCTCCGGAGAAAACAGCCCAAGTTTATCCAACCTGTCCTTATAGCAGATGCCCTCTAATACAGGCAGCGTCATGGTAAACCTTTTGCACCCTCCACAAGGGATAACCAGCACTGCAGGCATTGCTGTAGATGTGGATCAACCAGAGCCTCTGCTCAACAGGCAGAACTACTGTGCATAGAGGCAAAGCTGACACGAATGGATACTGTTGAGATTGTTGCCTAGAAACTGAATTGGCTGAAAATTTCTGAGTTGTTTTATGCCAGTCAGAAAATATGACACTCTTTCTGTCCACGAGTTACCCTCATGATCTGATAGCCATGCAGGGGTGGTTGGGGTGAGTTTGTTTCCGCTCTTCTTCTGGAGTAGTGCGGGAGTACTCAGAATACATTGCCCCAGGGGCCCGTGTTGTGCTGTAGCCCTGAATAATGTGGTTTTACTGGTGTAGCAAGACCTCAAAACTTTTAAGGTTATCAGCCCCAGGGGCACTTGTTGGTGCGTAGTCCTGAATAATGTGGTTTTACTGATGTGGCAAGACTTCAAAACCTGTAAGGTTATCAGCATCCTTGAACAGCCCCATTGCAACATCCTGCCCTTGACCCACTGATGTAATCCTCTCCCCCTCAGTTCTCTTATCCATTCATACAGATGGTCCCATTGAGGACACTTGCCTTCACATTTTATCTCATTAGGACCTTGCACCTTATTGCCTACTTGCACCGCACTTCTTCTGGAGGCGAAACACTTCGTTCGACATCGTTATTGTTTTACCTTATTCTACCTCAATGCACAGTGTAATCATGATCTATATGGGCAAATTGCAAGCTTTTCACTGTATTTTGGTGCAATAAATTAATTCCAATTAGAATCAGAATCAGATTCAATGTCACTGACAGATATCATGAAATTTGTTGTTTTGTGGCAGCAGTACATTTCAATACATAAGAATAAAAATATGTAGATTACAATAAGAAATAGATCTAAAAATAAATTAAGTAAAGTAGTGAGATAGTATTAAAGCATTCATTGTCCATTCAGAAATCTAATGGCAGAGGGGAAGAAGCTGTTCCTGAAACACTGAGTGTGTGTCTTCATGCTCCTGTGCCTCCTCCTTGATGGTAGAATTGAGTAGAAATGACCCCCTTGGTGATGGGGGTCCTTAATGATGGATGCTGCCTATTGAAGCATCACCATCGGAAGATGTTCTCAATGCTTAGGAAGCTAGTGCCCATAATAGAGATGGCTGGCTTTACAATTTTATGCAATTCTTTATCTGATCCTGTGCAGTGGCCCCTCCATAGCAATGATGCAACCAGATAGAATGCTCTCCATGGTAAAGCTGTAGAAATTTGCGAGAGTCTTTGGTGATATACCAAATCTCCGGAAACTTATAGTAAGCATTGCCACTCTCATGCCTTCTTTGTGATTGTATCAATATGTTGGACCCAGGATAGATCTTCAGAGACATTGACACCAGATACTTGCAACTGTTCACCCATTCCACTGCTGATCCCCTGATGAGGATTGGTGTGTGTTCCCTCGAGTTCCCCTTCCTGAAGTCCACAATCAGTTCCTTCGTCTCACTGATACTGAGTGCAAGATTTTATTGCATCACCACTCAGCCAGCTCAACTTCCTCACTCCTGTATGCCTCCTCATCAGCAGCTGATATTCTGTCAACAATATCTATGTCACTCAGTTGTGAGTGTAGAGAGAGTAGAGCAGTGTGCTAAGCACACATCTTTGAGATGGGCCAGTGTTGACTGTCACCGAGGAGGTGTGATTTCTAATCTGCACTGACTGTGGTCTCCTGGGAAGGAGATCAAGAATCCAGTTGTTGGTTTTGGAGCCTGTTAATTAGAACTGAGTGTATGCTTTTGTAGAACGCTGACCTGTAGTCAATGAACAGCAACCTGATGTAGATATTGCTTTTGTCCAGATGATCCAACCTGAGTGAATAGCCAGTAGGATTGCAACCTATTGTGGTGCAAGACAAATTGTAGCAACTCATCTCCCCTTCACTAATCACAACACAAGGCTCAGCCCTGTGATTCCTGTGATTCTATCTCTCCACCTCGCACTGCCCACACTTCCCCAAAATCATACTTCTGGTCTTTCTGCTTCCAATCACTCTCCAAGTTATCTCCCTAAACCACCACCACTCCCCAGGTTCAATCCAAGCCTTTGGTCCTGGTCTGTGGACTTTGCAATTCTCCCTGTGCCCATGCAGTTTCTTCCTGGTGCTGCAGTTTCCTCCCACATCCTAAAGATGTGTGGTTTGGTGGGTTAATTGACCACTGTAAACTGACCGTACTCTAGATGAGTGATAGAATCAGGGGGATGTTAATGGGAGTGTGGGGAGATTAAAAGTTGTAGGGTTCACATAGATGGTGTTTGATGGTCGTCTAGGACTCAGTAGGGTGAAAGACGTGGTTTCCTGCTGTATGAATCCATGACAGCCACTTGTGATGTTAGCCAACTAAAAGCAGTAAATTTCATTACCTGAGAGGCATCAGAGAACCAGATCTCTTTTTAACCACTGTGATATAGTAATTTCCTGGTTACTAACCCAGACACTTGCTGTTATTTGATGGGATTTAAACTTGTGTCTCCCATTCAATAGCTCTTGCCTGTGGAAAGTAATCATGCAACTTAACTACTTTTCTGTGTGCACGTTCCTTGGCATCTGATTCCTCTTTCTGTTCTCTTGACTTCTATGTCAGTATCTGTTATATCCTTTTGAAGACACTAAAATAGTCTGAAGTGATGAAGGTTCACCTGCTTATCATCGACACGGGAATTGACACAAGATCCAGGATTTAGATCCACAGAGAGAAATAAGTGACAGAAGATTCATTATGTTAGATATCCGGATATCTTAATCTTCGTATCACAAAAAAAGTAGATAACCCAGCAACAATGAGTGGCCACTTTATTAGGTACACCTTAGGAACCCATCGTGGTCTTCCGCTTTCTTCAACTGCCTATCAACTCCCTCTGGTCCCCCTCATCCTTCCCTTTATTTCATGGTCTACTGTCCTGTCCTGTCACACTCCTGCTTCTTGAACCCTTTATCTCTTCCACCTATCCCCTCCCAGCTTCTCACCTCATCCCCCCCTTCTCCCACTCACACACTTCCCCCTCAGCTGGTCTCACCTATCACTTGCCAGCTTGTAGTCCTCACCCTCCCCAAACTCTTTTTTTCATGCTTCTTCTCCTTCTACTTCCAGTCCTGATGAACAATCTTGGCCCGAAACGTTGGGTGTTTATTTGCCTACGTAGATGCTGCCTGACCTGCTGACTTCCTCCAACGTTTTATTTGCTTATTTATTTATTTATTTATTGAGATGCAATGCAGAATAGGCCCTTCCAGCCCTTTGAGCCGTACCACCCAGCGATCTCCCAATTTAATCCTGGTCTAATTACAGGACAATTTACAATGACTGATTAACCTACCAACCAGTATGTCTTTGGACTGTGGGAGGAGATCAGAGCACCTGAAGGAAACCCAAGTGGTTAAGCTCCTTACAGGCAGTGATGGGAATTGAACCTGGATTGCTAGTACTATAAAGTTGTGCTAACCACTATGCTACTGTGCTTACCACTATGCTACTGTGCTTTGTGTGTGTTGTCAAAGATTTCCAGCATCTGCAGAATCTCATGCATTCAGTATGACATTATTAAACATACAGTTACCTAACTGTTTTATAAAAATGTATAAGAACAGGAGAATGTTTACTTTTCATCCACAAGATGAGCTGTAACTGAGTTGGCAACTTCTATGGATTAAAATTAGATATTTTCCCCTCTGTTTAGTTCTAGCAGACATGTGCTGATCTTTGCTGAAATGTAGGGCTATTTCAGACTGGGATGAATGTCCATCACCAAACAAAACATATAAATATGGGTTTGGGCAATTTGGTCATGAGTGGGGTTAGTGCAGTGGTCTCACCCTTGATATTGCCTATGCAATTCTGTAGGATTTATAAAAAAGGGTCATTTAATCTACCAATACATTAAAAATATACAAACATTTGTAAATAACAAAAATAAATTGTGCAAAAAAAAAGGAATAATGAAGTAGTGTTCATGGGTTCATGGATTTGCTTTCTCTGGGAAAGAGATCCACCTTATCTGTGTCCATCACAATTTTATACAGCTTCATAAATCCACCTATGCTCCAAGAAATAAAGGCCTAGCTTTCCCAACCTCTCTCTATAACTCAGACTCACCAGCCTCCCACATTTAGGATAATTACACTGGTCAATTAACTGTACAGCTAGCTTGTCCTTGAGATGTGGGAGGAAAACAGAGCACCAGAATTGGAATCGGAATCAGATGTCTTATTACTGACTTACATGACCTTGCAAAGAACCGTCCAACTTTTCCCACTTCCCTGTTCTATCATGTTTCTTTCAGTAGAAAGCCAGCTTTCATCATCCTTTCAGGCAAAGTGTTCCAGATCATAACTCAATGCATTAAATAATTCTCTGCCTTAGTTAATTGTCTTAAATTGATGTCAAATTAAATTAGGGCAATAAATAGTCTGATAAGTAAGATAATGAGTTTCTACATTTCCATCATGACAATCTTGCATATAACACATCTGTCACACCTAAAATCCCATATGTGGCACTGATAAGTTAGCATTACTGCTTCAGGGATCTTTTTAACAGGCAGGCATTCTCCAGCAACAAGCATTATTACTTAACATCATGTTTATTTAGATTACTTCCCCACAGGGAGAATTGTATAGCAAAGTGGATTTTGCTTTGTTCTGGTTCAAATATCTAACCAGCTACCCTTGCCATTCAATGGAATTATCATCCCATCATTAAAGTCTTGGTGGGCATCTATTGATAGAACCTCATTGAGGCCAGCCAGATCATGCAGAAAAATCAGGTCAGAGACTTGGTTATCCTCGGCAGGGGTACCCAACCTAAGGTCCATGAACCCCTTGCTTAATGGTATTGATCCATGGCATAAAAAAATGTTGGGAAGCCCTGTAGAGTGAGTAACTCAGCTTCTGATACCTGAAAACCTATCCATTTTTCTCAAAGACTCAAGATTCTATAGGTACTGGAAATCCAGAGGAAAAGAAAGAGCACAAAAATGCTAGAGGAACTCAGCAGGTCAGGCAGCATCTATGGAGATGAATGGAGTCGACATTTTGGGCTGAGTCCCTTCATCAGGACCGGAAAGGAAAGGGGACAAAGCCAGAATCGGAAGGATGGGATGGATGGGATGGAGTGTGATGGGTGAGACCAGGTGAGGAGGAAGGTAGGTGAATGAGGGAAGGGTGATGAAGTGAGAAGGTCAGAATCCACCATCTACGAAGCACAAGCTGGGAGCATGGAATACCCTCTCGATGCGGGGATGAGTATTGCACTAACAGCAGCTAAAAACGGAATAGAACGCAGTTCCAATTTAAACTAATTCCCTTCAGCCCGCACATAATCCAGGCCCAACATTACCTGCACACGGGGTTGGCACAGTAGCAAGGTGGTTAGCTTAACGCTATTACGAGCCAGCTGTAATATTAGGGTTTGAATACTATCTCTGTCTGTAAGGAGTTCATATGTTCCCCTGTGACTGTGTGGGCTTCCTCCAAGTTCTACAGTTTTCTCCCACATTCCAAAGACATATGGTTAGGCTTAGTGAGTCCAGCCATGCTACATCGGCACCAGACGCATGGCAGCACTTGCGGGCTGCCCAGCGCAATACTCGCTGATTGGATTTGATGCAAATAACATGTTTCACTGTATGTTTAGATGTACGTATAACAAACAAAGCTCATCTTCATCTTCACTTATGTGCCTGTCTAAAAGCCTCTTAGATATCCCTGTCATATCTCTTTCCGCCACTGCCCCTGGCAGCTTGATCCAGGCACCTTCCACCTTCTAGTGAAATAGAACTTGCCTTGCACATCTGCTATAAACTTTCTCCCTCTCACTTTAAATGCATAATCCTGGGGAGAAAATACAGGGCTTGACTGGAACCCCACATGCCACCCTCACCACTCATTCCTCTATAGAGTCACAGTATGGGTCCCCACATCACTCCCCCGCCACTGGTACTCCTTCTGTACCACCTGTCCCATACCTCTCTTGCAGCACTCTACCTTCACCAGTCCCAACATCTTTTGCTCTTGTCAGATTTACAAACACACTTTCCACTCCACATTAACAAATATAGTACTGTACAAAAGTGTTAGGCACCCTAGCTATATATATGGGCCTAAGCGAACTGTAAGTCCTGGAATTCACTAACCAAGAGCACCTTGACCTGAAGCACTGCAGTGGCCCAAAGGGAAGTGAGAGAGAAACAATAAATGCTGGCCTTGCTCTTGACTCTCTAGTCCTGCGAGTGAATAAATTAAAAAGAAATTAGGTTGTTCTTACAAAACAGAGCATCCTCCAACTTAACCGAGGCATACCGAAGGAAATGTATGGGGGAAAATAAGTAAGATGACCAAAATGACAATTACATCACTGAAGCACAGACTGTATGCAAATTTGGCATTTAGTCCAATAATTATTCCAAGATTTTAAGGTTTATCTTGAATGTTATGCTGAAGAACATAGCTAGAAATTTGCCTTCTGAACTTTGAACCTATGGGAGGAAAGTTTTAAAATTAAATAGCTATGGGGCAATTGTATATTTGGTAATTTATTTTGTTCTTTCAGTCTGTGGCTTAGTTACCACAGGCAAGAAGCAAATTGGTGTGAAGGAAGATGATCTAGCTTTGAGTTAGTGGCTGCTGGTATATATGCTTGCTTTTTTATTAACAGGAGCAAAATTGACTCTGCACAAAACTTTCTCCCTTTAAGTTTCCCTCATTTTTTAGTGGTAAAAGTCATAGGTTTGGGAGGTGTTATTGCAGTGCCAAGTGAGTGATCACTATGCTCTCTCTAGAAGGTAAAGAGTACAGCTTTCATCCCTGAGGTTCAGAAAAGATGCTATATACTGTAAATGTGTGTGTGTGTGTGTGTGTGTGTGTGTGTGTGTGTGTGTGTGTGTGTGTGTGTGTGTGTGTGTGTGTGTGTGTGTGTGTGTATGCACTTACTTTCTGTGCATATACCCTTCCTACCATAGTCCATTTTCCTCTCTATCAGAGATTCCTTCTTCTTCAGCCGTTTACTTTTTCTACTTACGATGTTCCACTTTCTCTCATCATCCTCCCCCCCACCTGCCTTTCCTCTCACATGGATTCATCTCTCACCTCCAGATTGTATTCCTTCCCCCCCCCCCCCATCTTCTATATCTCACTTCTTCCTCCTTCCTTTCCAGTCCCAGTGAAGGGTCTCGGCCTGAAAAGTTGATTCTTTATTCCGTAAGACCATAAGACTATTAGACATAGGAGCAGAATTAGGCCAATCAGCCCATTGAGTCTGCTCCATCGTGCTGCCCCCCCCCCATTTCACCATTCCCCATTCCTGTTCCCTTCTCTCACCTTATCTCCTTACCTGCCCATCTCCTCCCTCTGGTGCTCCTTCCCCTTCCCTTTCTCCCATGGCCTTCTGTCCTCTCCTATCAGATTCCCCCTTCTCCAGCCCTTTATCTCTTTCATCAATTGACTTCCCAGCTCTTTACTTCACCCCTCCCCTCTCCCAGTTTCACCTATCGCACACCACCTTGTACTTCTTTCTCCCCTCCCCCCATCTTCCTACTCTGACTTCTCATCTTTTATTCTCCAGTTCTGATAAAGAGTCGTGGACCAAAATGTTGACTCTACTCTTTTCCATAGATGCTGCTGGCCTGCTGAGTTCCTCCAGCATTTAGTGTGTGTTGCTTGGATTTCCAGCATTTGCAGATTTTCTCTTGTACAGTAATTAAGTTACTGGATTAGTATATAGAGACCTGACTGAAGGATGTGTGTTCCAGTACTATCACAGCAATTGGGGAAGTAATATTCAAACAATGGAATAAATTTGCAGTTTTAAATAGCTAGAAGCAGTAAGAAAGACACTGTAGCATAGAGAGGATATTGAGGATAAACCTACGCAGCATCTGTACAAGTCACAGAAGTGTTTTATAGCTGACAGAGTACTTCTGAAGAGGAGAGTCGTGCAGCATGAAACCAGCCTCTTTTGCCTAGGTCACCCGTAGTGCACATCTGAGCTACTCCCTTTTTCCTGCATTTGGCCAACCTCTCTCTAAAACTTTACATAAGAATATTACATGTAACGCCCACGCTATCAGCTTATGTATGTCTAGGGGAAAATCCGTCCACCCGCCAAACCGTGTCTCCCGTTTGCATGGATACTGTGAAATGCACACTGATACAAACTCGCACACACACAATATCAGACAGCACACCATGTACGTTTACAGAGTACACTTTATAAATCTTACTAGAACTAGGTAATTAATAGCGATACAATATAGAAAGAAAAGAAGAGGCGCCAAAACTTATCAGAGTTCAATCAGTTCGTGCACAAATTGTTGGAGCTCCATTTCGAAGTCTTCGGTCCACTATTCGATCTTCTCCGACCTCCTCGATCCGCCACCTGGGACCACCCTTGGTGGTCGACCAGAGCACATCCAGCACATCCTTCCTCTTCAGTTCTCCTCCCGAAAAAAACCCGCGCACTCACTCCAGGTTCCCACACATACAGGCAGAACAACATTGCTACCATTGGTTAGTTGCTCTGTTATCAATAATTATAACCCAAACATTCCAACTAAACAGAGCACTACCTCATCAGTTACCCACAAAGAAGCCATTTTATATATGCAGTTAGCAGTTAACATACGGTTAATAACCTGAGAACCCTACATTCTTCCCCCACCAAACCAAGTCATGCCCTCATGACGTTCAGATAATTCACCAACAGGAGGAAGACATCTGGCCAGTCAAACCTTCTCCGCCTTTCAATAAGATTATGGCTGATTTGGCCATGGACTCAACTTCACTACCTGACTTTTCCCTATAACCTTGAATTTCCCTACTATGCAAAAATCTGTCTGTCTGAAATATATTTAATGGGGTGGACTCTGCTGCTTCCATGGGTAGAGAATTCCACATTCTTAGCTCTCTGGAAAAAAACAGTTCCTTCTCATCTCTATCCCAAATCTGCTGCCCACTGGTTTTATCTCACCAACCAGCAGAAACACCTTTCCTGCTTTTATCTTATCTATCCTCTCCATAATCTTATATGTTTCTGAAATATCTTCTCTCATTTTTCTTTCCTATCTATGTGGCTGGTCAAGTGACTTTTAAATGTTGTTATTGTATCTACCTCAATTACTTTCTTTGGCATTCATGCTATTTACACACAATCCTCTGTGTGAAGTTACTCCCTCAAGTCCCTCTTACTTCACCCTACATCAGACATTCCCTCAACTCCACCCATTGTCCTTTCTTCCCTTTCTGCTGCTTAGACCTGCTTTCTCTCTTCCTCAGTTCCCATATTCTTCAGCCTGAAGGGTAACTAGTTCCTCTTCCTATAGCTGCTGCTTGATTGGTTGAGCTCCCCCAAAATTTCTGTTTTCGTCTTATGTTTTAAACTTTTACTCTGCAAAGTTGTAGATCTTGAAGTGTTGAGTACATTCTTTGTCAGTGTAGACTATTTCACACAATGCCAATAATTTCTGTGGCTCTAGTGCCTGGAATATTTGGATTCAGATGCATTTATTTATCACATGTACATTGAAACATCCAGTGAAATGCATCATTTGCATTAACAACCAGCACGACCAAATGATGTCTGGGGACAGCCCTCAAATGATGCCACACATTCCGGTGCCAACACAGCATGTCCACAATGCTTGGAAAAACAGCAGAGAACACAGCAGAATACAACAAGCAACAACATCAGAACAAGCCCCCTTTCCTCCCTTCCACCCACACTGACAGTCTTCCAACCTCAGATGTCCTTCATCCCACATGGACTAAAGATTAGATAGCTTGGGATGTAGGGTGAGCTATCCATTTGGATACAGATCTGGCTTAAGGGTTGGTGGTAGAGCAGTGTGCCACATAGATCAGTGCTGAGTCCATGTTATTCATCATTTATATCAATGGTTTGGACATGAATACAGATGGCATAAGCTTGTGGATGACTCTAAAATTGGTGGCATAATGGATAGTGAAGGCTATTTGATATTACGGTGGGATCTTGCTCTACTGGGCCAAAGGGCTACAGAGTAGCAGATGAAGTTTAATTCTGATAAACGTGAGGTGCTGCATTTTGTTAAGACAAGCCAGGGCAGGACCTACCCAGTGAATGGTTGGGCTCAGCAGACTGTTGTAGGACAGAGAGACCTAGGGTTGCAGGGGCTCCTTGAAAGTGGTGACACAGTTAGACTGGGTGACAAGGAGTGCCAGGTATGCTAGTCATCTTTGGTCAGGGTATGGATGACAGGGGTTGGGACAGCATACCTGGTACCTTCCTAACCACCCAGTCTAACTGTGTCACCACTTTCAAGGAGCCCCTGCAAGCTATACAAGATATCGGTAGGACAACATTAGAAGTTATGGGGTGAAATGAATATGCCACCATTTCCTCTTCCCATGGGCTGAGCGCAGGGTGCAGATTAATAGGTACATATTTTGGCTCTATCAGTAGTATTCTCGGGCCAAGATGGCACCGAGTTGCCATTTTCATCAAGGTCATGACGCAGATTTAGTTGTTTTTAATGTTCATTGTGACTGAGAGGGGAGTTATGGGTCAGGTTAGATGTCAGGGGAGTTAGACATCAGGCCGTGATCTAGGCCTGCACTCTACATTCTGCACTCAAAGGCTAGAGATGTTGATGTGCAACAACTGGCATCCATGGACAGATATTGGGTGGACAAGTGCTGTGGATGAAGCGCTCTTGGCAAGGACAAGGACTGATGTCCCCTCCCCCATCCCACGGTCGGGGAGTCCTGGGATCAGAGCTCCTGTGGGCGTGAGGGACAATGATCCGCTACGTTGACGAGTTGGGGAGTTCAGAATTTGAGGCCTGCAGTTTGGGAGCCCAGAGTTCGAGTTCTGGAGTTGAGGGTCCCATCATTGACAATTGATGGAGTTAATTCCAAAGATCGAAGCCCGAAGGACAAAGACTGAAGTCAGCGAGTAAAGAAGCTGAGACACAATGTGTGATGTTCTGGGTCTCAGAGTCTGCAAGCCTGGAGTCCATTGGAGGCTGGAGTCGTGGAAGTGACCTAACCTGGGGTCGGAGGATTATTAGTATTGTGTGTGTAGGTGGGTGAGTAGTAGGGAGGAAAGGAGCTTGTTTTGATGTTGTCCTGCGATTGTTGCTGCTTGTGTTGTTCTGGGAACATTGTGGACAGACTCTGTTGGAGCTGGAACATGTCAGCTGTCCCCAGTATATCCTTAGGTTGTGTTATTTGTGAATGCAAACTACGCATTTCACTATATGTTCTGACGTATATGTAGAGTTCTTCCACAGACAACTAAATCAATCTTCGTTGTGCAGAAAGCTGACACAATGATGTTCCATCCTGAGACTTCTCATGTCAGCCAAGACCTACCCAAAATCAGAGGACAAAACCCTTCACAATATCACTGTGGAGTCTGGGGTTGAGTAAGAATGGGGTAATGGAGCAAATTGGCAAAGCCCTCAATATATATTTTTTAAATGGCTGCAAAATTATTTTAAAATAAGTATCAGTATACCATTGCTAACAATGCTGGCAGTACTAAAGGACATCTCAGATGATTGATTGACACGACTGGTAGACCCACTGCCTCACAGTACCAGAGAGTCAGATTCAATGCTAACCTCCAGTGCCATGTGTGTGGAACTGGTGCTTAATCCCTGTGACCTTGTGGGTTTCCTCTGGGAGCTCTGGTTTCCTTCCGCATCCCAATTATGTGTGGGTTGGTAGGTTAAATGTTCCTGCGCCCACAACAAATCTTCCACTGTAACTTTCCCCTGGAGTGCAGGTGAGTGGTAGAAGCCGGGGAGAAATTGTGGGGTGAATAGAAACATGGTATTAATATCAAACACAAGAAATTCTGAAGATGATGGAAATCCAAAGCAAGAAATAAAATGTGCTGAAGGAAATGAGCTGGTCAGGTGCCAAGAAACTTCATCAGGACTGATATTAATGCTGGTTGAGAGTAAATAGATGGTTGATGGCTAGCATCTCCTTTGTGGACCAGAGAGGTTGTTTCCATGTTCTGTTGATCTCTGACTCTATGATGACTCTTTAATTGATCTGTATTGAATCAATTACGAGAATGTGGTAATGTGGTGATTCGCCATGCTAACTAATCGCATGGCGAATCAATGGGCCTCCTACGCAGGAGAGGCACTCTATGCCGGGCACGGGGTTACAAATGTGCATGCTTTTCATCTCGGCAGGCCGGTTCGACACTCCCGCACTGCAAGTTGCCCAACATGTACAGTGGTTAACATGACTAAAAACATTGCTTCCTACTGTTCCACTGTCGTTCTTGCTCCACGCATGTGTAACAGTATTAATCATTATTTATTCTGATTTCAATTTCTTTTTTCATAACCTATGCTCATCTCTGGCAGGCTCTGCAGTACATTTATTCCCATCATTGTCACAGAGTAGCTTGCTAGTTCCCTTCAGCAGCGGGTTGGCATAATAGTTCAGTTACAAGACCAGAATACAGAGACCTGGGTATTGACACTGGGATGTGAGTTCCAATACTATCATGGCAGCTGGGGAATTAACATACAAATAATGGAATAAATCTGCAATTTTAAAAAGCTAGAATCAGTCCTGATGACCGTGAAATGACTTGATTATTGTAAAAGCCCATCTGGCTTACAAATGTCCTTCCTTCTGTCCGCCAAAAGGGAAACTTGCCATCCTTACGTGGACTGCTCTACATGTGAGGAGAACTACCAATATATTTTGCTTTTAATTGTTTCATGTCTCTGCTGGATTAGTCAGGTTTATGGAGGGGAAGATGACAATAATGGAGGGTTAAAAAATATTGGCTGCTCACTGACATGCTCGCCCGCAGGAAAATGAAGTACACGTACACTGGGGGAGACTAGATCAGGTTTAGGGCAAAAGGTTTCTTATTGGGGTATGATCATAACAATGACTGTAAGGATTGTTGAATTCAAGTAAGACAAAACTATGCACATAGGTCTGTTGAACCAATGGTTTTCAATGTCATAAATGCTTTTCAATTTTGAAGGCATTCCTTTTTGATGTTAATTTACTTAAACTAATGGAGCATTTTGAGGACAGAGGACTAAATATACCTATTATGCTTACAACAACATTGGTAAGAATTTATTCATTACAGATTCTTAAGAGCTATAGAATCGTAATAGAAAGGACAAGAGCAGGAGCAGGCCAATTGGCCCCACCACGCATCCTCCATTGTCAGATTTCTGAATAGTCTATGAACCTATGAAATCAACCTTGTGTCAGAAATGACAACAGCAGTCTGAGGATTGTACTGGAGGCAAGCTGCAAATGTCGCCATGCTTCCGGCAGCAACATAGAATGCCCACAACTCACTAACCCTAATCATATGTCTTTGGAATGTGGGAAGAAACCGGAGCACATAGTCATGGGAAGAACATATAGACTCCCTACCAGTCAAGCCCCAATTGATGATCGCTGGTGCTAACCACCGGGCTATCCACTATTAATTTAACTTTGTAATTTATAGTAATTTTCTGTCTTTCTACTCTGATTCAATTGCACGTCATCTAAGTCAGTGATAATAAATCTGATTCTGATTCTGCCCTGGGCTAGATCACCATAGATCAATTTCCTGATCCTTTAAAAATGTATCTACCTCCTGATTAAATACCTTTAATGATCTAACCTCCACAATCCTCATGTGTGGGGGATCCCAAAGATTCACTGCTTCTGTGTGGAAGAATTATGCTGGAAAGGAGATATGTCCTCAGGGATGCATACTTCTAGCATAGTACACTAGGCCACACAATGTACTGCAATACTGAAATCTGCACCTGTTGACCTTTAGTCAACTGAGTTACCTCTTGCCAGGTCATGTTCCTGACCTATTCTTCGTAACTCCTCATTGTACTAAGGATTGATGGCCATACTGCAGTTGAAGAGATCAGGCCATGAGGGCGGAGATCTTAACAGAACATAAAAACAAAAATTGAATTGGGGAAGGTTGATTTCAATAACTTTAGGCTGATTAAGGAACAAACTGGATGGGCTGAATGGCCAAACTCTGCTTCACTGTCTGATGATCTCATAGTCAAACTGCAAAGGATGTGGTTGTATTGGATAGAGTGCAAAGGTGATTTACCAGGGAGCTGCCTGGATTGGCGAACTTTAGTAATGAGGAGGGACTGGATAGGTTGGGCCTGTTGGCCCTAGAGTGAAGGAGACTGAAGGGTGATCTGATAGAGATATAAAATTATAAGAGGCATAGACAGCGTAAGTAATCTTTTTTCCACTGATAGGGGTATTTAAACAAGTGAGCAAAGGTTAAAAGGGTGAGGAAGGAGTTTTAACGGGGATTTGAAGGGAATAGTTTTTTGCACGGTAAGTGGTTCATATCTGGAACTTACTGCCAAGAAGGTACATACAATCACTATGTTGAAGAGGCATTTAGACAGGCACTTGGAGAGAAGGATATGGACCTAATTCAGACAAATAGGGTTAGTGTAAATAGACAGAGCTGTAGCCTTGATAAGGTGGAGAGAAAGTTCTGTTTCTGTGCTGTATGACTCTGAACTCCCCACACATTGAACCCCTCGCCTACATAATAAGGGCAATTTTGAGCAACACACACAAATTGCTGATTGAACTCAGCAGGCCAGGCAGTATCTTTGGAGGGGAATAAACAGTCCCCTCCAAGTGAGTCAACGTTTCAGACTGAAAGATTTCTTCAGGACTGGAAAAGAAGTGGGCCGAAGCCTAAATAAGAAGGTGTGGGGGAGGGGTGGAACACAAGCTCACAGGTGATAGGTGAGACCAAGCGAGGGAGAAGATGGGGGGTGGGGGGGTAGGGGACAGAGATAGGTTGTGAGGGAAATTGACAGTGCACAGTTAATTTACCATTCAGATGTCTCTGGAATGTGGAAGGAAATCTGAGCAGCTGAAGGGAATCCACCCAGTCACAGGAAGAATGTGCAAACCGCACTCAGACAACACCTGAGGCTAGGATTGAATCTAGGTCTCTGCCACTGTACTTTAGCCTATCATTGAACTGCACTGCAGCACGTAGTAGGAGGGGTTGGGCAGTGGATGTGTGTATGATGGGGACAGAAGGAGAACAAAAGTTACGGTTTAATTGTTTATGCTTCTGACTGCTTGCTGCTCTCCGTGTCCATTGTAACAGGGAATGCGATATGCAGTGTGGAACATTATCTCCTTCTCCGCACTCTCTATTGCAGAAATTATTACTGCCTCTTTGAGTCTGTTTAGAGGACGTTTAGGTTTAGTCATAGAGTTATACAGGATCAGAGCAGACGGTTAGGCCCAAATCATCCATGCCAACTGTGCTGCCCAGCAAGCTGGTCCCGTTTGCCCACGTCTCCTGCCCTTGTACTTCTAAAAACACAAGTAAATCTGCAGATGCTGGAAATACAAAGCAACACCCACAAAATCCTCCAGCATTTTGTGTGTTGTTGCCATTTACCTATATAGGTGGCTTTTAAGTGTAGCTAACATGCCCACCTCTACAACTATTTCTGGCAGCTCATTCCAAATATGGTCCACCCTTTGCATGAAGAAGCCGCCCCTAATAGCCCGATCAAATCTCTCATCTCTGACTTAAAAGCCCTTGCTCTCTTATTTTTAGTACCTCCTTTTGTGGAAAAAGAGTATGTGTTTCCACTCTACATCTGCCCCTCAAGATCTTGTATACCTCTAATAGGTCTTGCCTCTATTTTCTACTCTAAGCTCTAAAGTAAGAGTGAACACCTATCTGCTCTATAGGTGACTTGACAAAAAACTGGTGTTCTGGAATATTGATAGTGATACATGAGTTTAAATCCCACCATTGTCAAATATATCTGGATTTTAAAAAAAATTAGTCATTTTAACAAGGATATTACAGGTCGCCATAAAAATCCACCTGGTTCACTAGTTCAAGTCCAATTTATTGTTGTCTTAGGCATGCACACACAGGATATAAATGCCATGAAAATTAACTATTTCTCAGCAGTACAACACCTTACAAACCTGACAGATGCAATTTAACATAAACTTAAATTCACATAAATTAGAAATTACTTATATATGCACAAAAATAGGCAATGAAGCGAACATTTCAATGCTGGTGCAGGATTGAGAGAGAGAAAAAGAAATATAGTCCGGGGTAATATTGGCGATTTCTCAAGTCAGTTCAAGAATCTGTTAACAGTGAGGAAGAAACTGTTGTTGAACCTCAAGGATTTGGTCTTCAGGCTCTTGTACTTCCCGCCTGATGGCAACATTACAGTAGTATCATCTGTGGGATTCATTGCCATCGGTGGCTGTGGAGGCCAAGTCTTTATGTATATTTGAGGCAGAGTTTGATAGATTCCTGAATGGTATCTATCAAACTCTATCAATCTTAGGGCACGAAGGGATACAGGGAGAAGGCAGGAGATTGGGGCTGCAAGGAAAATTGTATCAGATATGATGAACTGGTGGAGCGGACTTGATGGGCCAAATGGCCTAATTCTGCTCCTATATTTTCTGGTCCATGAGGGCACGGCTTCAATGATGGGGATCCATGATGATGGATGTTGCCTTCCTGAGAAATCACCTCATTAGATTGTGGGAAGAGCTATACCTATGATGGAACTGGCTGAGTCATCAAAGGAAATCTGTTCCTATCCATTATGGACAATGTGTAACTCCAGACCCATCAATATGATAGACCTTGCAGCTCCAGGGCTGAATAATAGACGCTTGCATTGCTTGTGAGGTATATACTGTACCATTGAATAAATAGAAGAAAATTGCTAATTCTCTGGTTTGCTTTCCCTCACAGGATGATTCCTGGACAAAGCAATACTCGTATGCACTGTTCAAAGCCATGAGCCACATGCTGTGCATCGGGTATGGGCAACAGGCTCCGGTCGGCATGTCTGATGTCTGGTTGACCATGCTCAGTATGATAGTCGGGGCTACTTGCTACGCCATGTTCATCGGCCATGCCACAGCTCTCATCCAGTCTTTGGACTCCTCTCGGAGGCAGTATCAGGAGAAGGTAAGCACTCCCTATCATCTCAAAACACTGCTTTGCAGGTAGAGAGATCCTGCGGCAGGAATCTTGTTAGCATTACTACTGAACAGTGAGGCACCGCTGCTGAACCTGATACTAATGCTGTCAGTTTTACTTGCAGACATATTCTTGATTCAATATCGTGTAAAATCGTGGTGAATAATAGATACTTGGGAGTGAATACAAGGCTGTAATCTAATCAAGGGTTCCATTATTGTCATAAACTGTGAGAATGTTTGGGTATGTCTCCACAACTCGGAGATTATGTTCTTTTTAAATTGCTCCAGGTTATCTGTGCCAAACACAACACTGTTAATTCAATGGAAAGATGTTGTTTTTTTTTATTTTCTGTGAATTCATTTGTGTTCCAGTGTGTTCTGCATTGTTGATGCTTGCTGGTGATCTGAAGGCTTAATCATTTCAGTCAAGTTGACTAGAATGGTTCCAAGGAAAAACAATTTCAGCTGCAAAGTTTCACTGGAGTCGTTGAAGTTGTTTTGCTTGAAGCAAAGAAGGTTGGAGAGTTAACATAAGTGGCTCATGCAAGATGGTTAAAAGGAGTAGGTCTCATTGAAGAATGGGTTGACACTCAGTGCCCACTTTATTAGGCACCTCCTGTGCCTAATGAAGTGCTCTTTGAGTGGAAGTCCATAGTCTTCTGCTCCAGTAGCGCAGCCACTTCATAGTTTGAGGTGTTGTAATTTCAAAGATGCTGTTCTGCAAACCATTGTTGTAATGGTTGGTTATTTGAGCTGCAGTTGCCTTTCTGTCAGCTTGAACCAGACTGGCTATTCTCCTCTGACCTCTCTCATTGACAAGGCATTTTCACCCCCACAGAACGGCACCCCACTGGATTTCTTTTCTGTTTTATGCACCATTCTCTGTAAACTCTAAATATCCAGAGACAGAGAAGCAGTTTCAGCGACAGGTTACTATCGATGCAATGCTCCTCAGACAGGATGAAGAGGTCAATACTCCCCAATGCCATTAGGCTTTACAATTCAACCGCCAGGACTTAAGAACTTTTTAAAAGCTATTATTAATGCTTTTTGAGATAGTGATTTAGATGCATATCATATTTTTTTACTGAGTTAAGTATTGTATGTAATTAGTTTTGCTACAACAAGTGTATGGGACATTGGAAAAAAAAAGTTGAATTTCCCCATGGGGATGAATAAAGTATCTATCTATCTATCTATCTATCTATATCATATGTGAAAATCCCAGGAGATCAGCAGCTTCTGAGCTGATCAAACCACCCCTCTGGCATGGTCAAAGTCACTTAGATCACACTTCTTCCCCATTCTGATATTTGGTCTGAATGTCTTCATCATGCCTGTATGCTTTTGTGCATTGAGTTGGCTGATCAGTCATCTGCATAATAGTCATCTGTGCAGGTGTACCTAATAAAGTGGCCACTGAGCGTATAAGAATGGACTCAGGTATTTTTTTTTTAAAAATAGTGGAACTCACTGTACAGGGTGATGGAACTAGAATAAATTAACAGCTCCATAAGAGAATGAGATAGCTCCTGTGAGAGAATAATTTGCACGGGTGTGAGGAAACTTTTGGAATTTCCAATTTAGGGGCTAGCACGGACTGAATGAATGCAATTTCCAGATTACTTACAAGATGAGCCATGGAGAATTCTCTGGCTGCTAGCTATAAAAAATCAGACACCCAGAATTAAAATCAACATTACTAATATTGGTGCCACAACCAACAATTGCCATTGATTAGAGTAATTTGCATTTATATAGCACATTTAACATTAAAAGTGATATAAATAGATATTGATAGGAAGCTATGGAAGTAGTCTTAGCAGGGAGTAACCAGGTGTTTTGTGAGGAGATGAGAACAGCTGGGAGAGGCTTGGAGAGAAACTTTAGGCTGAGTCTCAGATCTGTCCACCATTGAGGGGATATGGAGAGAGGGATGGATAGGACAAGAGATTATTAGGGTGGAGAGGTGAGGTGAAACAATGATGGGAACCAAAAAACAAGGAGGATTTTAATTTTTATAATGATGGAGCCAGTTTCAATAAATGACCTGATTGGAGGTGAAGGTAGGAATATGAATAAAGAACTGGAGTTTATGAAGTTGAAGATTGGAAGGCCAACATGGAGACAATTTAAGAAATGATGTTTATTGATTAATAAAATTATCTGAGATTTCCTTTCAATCATTTATCTAGATAATCTGAGTAATCTGGAAAACAGTAGATAATGTTCTGTCAGAGCCTCTTCTGAAATTAGTCACACTGCTGCTTTTAGAATAAGCTTTTCCATTCCCCATTTTTTTCCCTCTTTCTTCTTCCCAATGTTGTTAACTTCTGCTGGATTTAGGCCCCACTGATAAAGGTCCTTCTATCCCACAAATCACCTTGTGACCTAAGCCAACAAGGTACTGAACACTTCCAACACCACTTCCAGGAGTGTACACTTCACCACAGTAGCAGAGCGGTTAGCGTGCTGAGAAATTAACTTGTCAGGAGTAACACACACAAGATGCTGGAGGAACTCTGCAGGTCAGGCAGCATCAATGGAAAGGAATAAACCATAATGAACTTCAATAAAAAAATAAATTACAAAAAAAGAAAGGAATAAACCATCAATGTTTTGGGCAGAGACCCTTCATTGAGTCCTGATGAAGAATCTCAGCCCAAAACGTCAACTGTTTATTTCTTTCCATAGATGCTGCTTGAGGTCCTGAGTTCTTCCATCATTTTGTCTGTGTTACTTTTGATTTCCAGCACCTGCAGAAACCCTTGTGTTTAAAATAACTTGTCAATGTGCATTTAAACCCCTTCCTAGCAGACATGAGAATTGAAATCAAGTAGTTAACAAGTTAATATTAGTCTTGTAACCAGAGAATGACAAGATTCTCATTTAAGAACCTATTTGGTTCAGCGAAAGAAATGTGTTGCCTTTCTCCTGGTCTGGCCTATATGTGAATCCATACTCAGCCCTCTAAAGTGGTACAGAAAACTGGCCAGTGCAAGTGGGCCACAAAAAAACAGGTCAGGACAACAAATGAAAACAAATAAAAACTGCAGATGCTGGAAATCTGAAATAAAAACAGAAAATGCTGGGAAAGCTCAGCAGGCCAAGCAGAATCTGTGTGAAGAGAAATGGCCAATGTTTCAGGGCTGCCGTCCTTTAACAAAATTGGGATAAAGTGGCATAAAAGTTGGTTTTCAGTAGGAATGTTTTTTTTCTGCATAGGTACTACCAGGCTTGCTGAACTTACTAGCAGTTTCTGTATTTCGTTCAGGGTGACAGACACTCATTGGCTACTTTACTCCTGTTCATTAATCCAAATCTCTAATCAGCCAATCATGTGGTAGCAATTCAAAGCATAAAAGCATGCAGACATGGTCAAGTGGTTTGGTTGTTGTTCAGACCAACTATTAGAATAGGGAAGGAAAGTGATCTAAGTTACTTTGACCATGGAATGACTGTTGGTGCCAGATGGGGTGGTTTGTGTATCTCAGAAACTGCTGATCTCCTGGGATTTTCATGCATAACAGTTGCTAGTGCTTACAGAGATGTAAGCATGCTTACAGTATGACAAATTTAGATAAAAACATTCAATGAGTGGCAGTTCTGTGGGGGGAAAAAAGCACTTTGTTAATGAGAGAGGTCAGAGTAGAACAGCCAGACTGGTTCAAGATGACAGAAAGGTGTCAGGAATTCAAATAACCACTTGCTACAACAGTGGTGTGCAAAAGAGTATGTTCTGAATTCACAAGACATCGAACCTTGAAGTGGATGGACTTCAGCACAAGGCTATGAATGTATACTCAGTGGCCACTTTATTAGGTACATGAGGTGACTAATGAAGTGGCCACTGAATGTATATGCTGGTCTGTCCAATGACACTTGCATGCCATGAACAAAAAAAACATGTTAAAAAAAGCCTAATATGATAGCTCAGTGAATTGGCTCTAGATATACTGAAAAATAATAGTAGAAAATGCAGTAAACACTAGGTCACGAATCACTTGTAGAAAGAAACGTAGTCAGATGCTTTTGGGCACTATGTGCACATCCTTGTGCATAGAACACTAACAACAACTGTGTAGCTGAAGATGAACAGTGATGGCATATTGTTCCTGTAACTTTGAGGAAGCAACCTGCTGAGTTCCTCTAGCTTTTTGTGTGTGTTGCTCTTGCTATTCTGTCTGAAGAAGAACTGTGGTTATTAACAGTTGATTAGACAGCGAAGTTACTGACACCTGCCACAAACCAAGTGCACAAAAGACTATAGATGCTGGAATATGGAGCAACACACAAAGTGCTGAAGGAACTCAACAGGTCAGGCAGCACTGATGAAGAAAAATGGTCAGTTGGCATTTTGTGTTGGGACCCTTCATCTAGACTGAGGAAGGACGTCTCAGTTCTCAACCTAAAACATTGGCTGTTCATCTTTATCTCTAGATGCTGCTGGAACTGCTGAACTTCCCCTGTGTTTTCTTTGTTGGTACAGTCACTGAGTGCCTCTGATAGAGATGAGGCTGCAGTAAATTTATTGACAGGTTTCTCATTACCAGCAAGATTGAGGAGACCAGCACTTCTTTGATGAGTGAAAATTAAACTGCTTCAAACTCTGTTGCTTGGGTTTTTGATTAGTTTTAACAGTAAACCAAGAAGCAAAATAAGAAATGAAATTCAATAGCTTAGTCTCAAAAATCATTAATTTTTTTTCACTCTGGCAGCCCCCTGGATTTGAGGGCGACTCAGTCTAGTTCTGACAGGCTGTTGACTTCATCCTAAGGGGATGTACCTCAGCTAATATCTGTGAAAGGAATTATTTCTACTGCTTGTGGGACTTTGCTGTGTATATATTAACTGCAGAAGGGAAGGTGCAATTCAGAAGCAATGCAGTTTAGAAAGAGAGGATAAAGATATTATGCAAATACAATTCCTTTCTTTTGAATTCAAGCCAATGTACTTCAAAATGAACCCATTGTTGTAATCTAGGAAACATAGCTGCTGATTGTGCACAGTTTTCACAAAAACTAAAGTATAATGACCATGATCTCTTTCTGTGACGTTAATCCAATAATAAATGTCGACCTGGACCACCAGCTTTGCTCCTCCATCCTTAGACTGACCACATCATAGCAGTAGAGAAGTCCATGGACCAACACACTGGAATGGAAAAGGGGAGAGGAATTAAAGTAGTTGGCCACCAGAACATCCTGCTTGTTACAGTCCTTGCGAAGATATTCGACAAAGCAATTCCTCAACCTATGTTAGGTCTCACTAATGTAAGGATGTAAAGCAGGCCACACCAGGAGCACCAGATGACCACAGAAAACTTGCAGGCTTTCCAGCATCTGCAGAATTTCTTGTGTTTACAAGAATCTCATGATATGTTGAAGAAATGGTGGTATTCTGTCTGGTTAGCCTCCAACCTGACAGCATGAACATCGATTTATCTAACGTCCAGTAATATATCTTCCCTCCCCCTTCTCTCTTTTTCCATTCCACATTCTTCTTACCCCTTCTTTCTCCTCACCTGCCAATTATCTCCCTCTGGTGTCACTCCTTCTCCACTTTCCCCCATGGTCCACTCTTCTCTTCTATCAGGTTCCTTCTTCTTCTTCAGTTCTTTACCTTTTCCAGGAATCATTTCTGCTTCCCCACCTACCCATCTTCTCACATCACTAGTCAGGTTTCTTCCCTTTTCCTTTAGAGTCTTGATGAAAGATCTCAAACCAAAACATTGACTGTTTATTCCTCTCCATAACTGACATCTGACCTGCTGAGTTCATCCAGCATTTTGTGTAAGTTATATGAGATTCTCAAGCCCTCTTGGTGACCATATGGAGCCTTGGTTTTATGATACTTTAGAAATATTTTGCTTTTATAGTGAATGACACTGGAATTTCAACCAGTGTTTTGGTAATCTAGTCTCTAGGATTTGAAAGTCTTCATTTGAATAATACATATTAAATCAATATATGATCATAGGAGCAGGTGAAAGCCACAGGATTCTTCAAACTTCTCCATCACTCAATAAGTTATTAGTTGATAGAGTAGCTTGGATTTATTAATGTCACATGTACCAAGATGCAGTGAAAAGCTTGTCTTGCATACTGATCAGATCGTTATTCGGTGCATTAAGACAGAACAAAGTAGGAAAGCTGCAGAGAAAATGCAGTGCAGGTAAACGATATTGTGAAAGATCATAACGAGGTAGATTGTGAGGACAAGTCCTCATTGAATAGTCTTGTAATGAAGGAGTAGAAGCTGTCCTTGAGCCAGGTAGTACATGCTTTTGTGTTTTTGAGTCTTCTGCCTGAGGGAGGGAGGAGAAAGGGGAACGTCCAGGGTGAGTGGGGCCTTTGATCGTGTTGGCTGCTTTACTGAGGCAGCAAGACCAGTTCCACATTTCTATCAACAGATGGTAACCTGCAGAATCCATCTACCTCTCAAAATATTCAGGCACTCTCCTTTGAGGAAGAGAATTCTAAAGACTCACAATCCCCTAAGAGAAGAAGAATTGCCTCGGCAACGTCCTAAATAGGTGGCCTCTATATGTAGAATGTACATTTACTTTACAAAGCAGAAGGATTTTTAAAAAATTTAATGTTCATTACAATCTAACCTCATAAGTAAATCCCAGACAGTATTTTTCTCTATGGAGAAATTGATGAGCACAGGGAGACTTAACCAAGGGAAGTCAAGCTGTGTTATGAATATGCAAATATCTCATTTAATATGACTGAAGATTTCTTGCATTAAGAACACATTTCTGCATTCTCAGTATAAAGAACCATCAATTTAAAAATTTGGTGACAAAAAATGCACATTGTTTTTATCCTTTTATCCTACTTTAGAGTCAAAAACCATACAACCAAAAATTGGCTGGTCAGCCTATTATGCTTATGAGATCTCTCTAAATAAGTTATCAATTAGTCCCACTTGCCTATTCTTTTCTCTGCAAGTTATTCCATTAAGTAGTGATCCAATTTCTTTTTAAATACATTTTCAAGCAGTAAGTTCCGAATTAAAGGATATTACACAACTATGTTCTTGAAACCTATCAAATAGGTTAAATTTGAAAAGCTTAGGTAGAATGGACGTGCAGAGGATATTTCCTATAGTGAGGGAGTCTAGGACCAGAGGGCACAGCCTCACAATAGAAATTCATCTCTTTAGATCAAAGATGAAGAGGAATTTCTTTAGCCAGAGGGTGGTGAATCTGTGATATCTATAGCCACAGACCTCTGTGGGGGCCAAGCCATTGGGAATATTTAAAGTGGAGATGATTAGAGTCTTGATTAGTAAGGACATCAAAGGTTACTGGAAAAATATAGGAGAATGTGGTTGAGAGGGATAATAAACCAGCCATGTTGGAAAGGCAGAGCAGACTTGATGAGCTGAATGGCCTAATTCTGTTCCTTTGGCTTATGGTTTTATCGTCATATTCTTGTTGCATTATTTATAAGATTGAGAAAATGTGGTAGACTGACAGGCCTGGGAGTGGATAGGTAGCCAGGAACCAGGGTGAGTATTGGGAGCAAGCTGCAAGCAGTGTCATTTAGAAAATAGAAGGCATAAAAATGGGGCAGCAAAGGTGAAAACTTGTACAGAAAAGAATGAAATGATCCTTACGTTTGATGAGCTTTACAATTTAAAGCAATGCCACACACAAAATGCTGTAGGAACTCAACAGGGCAGGCAGCGCCTATAATGAAGGGCTTTGGTCTGAAACATCTGTACTTTATTCCTTTCCATTGATGTTGCCTGATCTGCTTGGTTCCTCCAGTATTTTGTGTGTGTTATTCTGGATTTCCAGCATCTGAAGAAACTCTTGTGTTTGTGCATAAAAACAAAGGACCATGTTGTTCAATATTAGCACATTCCACACATGTTCACATAATTGTTTGGTTTTTCTAATTATAAATTATAATTCAGATGTTGTTGGTTCAAAGTCTGCTCCAAAGGTCAGAATGTAAAGTTCCAAGCTGATTCTCCAGCGCTATGCTGAAGCAAAGCAGTTCTTTTTGAGGTGCCGTATTTTGGATTATTTCTTACACCAGAGCTGGATCTAATTCCTCAAGTGGATGTTAAATGAGCAGACAATTCCTGGATAGTGCTATCTCTTAGTGAAAATTTTTCAAGTCATCAGGACTGGAATGGAAGGGAGCAGAAGTTAGAATAAGAAGTAGTGGGAAGAGGAGGGGTATAAGCTGGCAGGTGAGATCAGTTGAGGGTGAAGGTTGGTGGATGGGGAGGTGATGGATGGGTAAAGGGCTGAAAGAGGAGGAATATAATGGGAGAAGACAGTGCACCATGGAAGAAAGAGGAGGATGAGCATCAGCGGGAGATGATGAGCAGATGATGAGAAAAGAAAGGGTGAGATGGCAACCAGAATTGGGGAATGGAAAAAGATAAGGAGGGAGGTAGAGAAGTTAGAAGGTGGGAAGTTAGAGAACTTCTCCAGTCTTTTGCAGGATCTCTCAGTGGCTTTTGAAGATGCTTGATGATAAAATCCCTAGTTTGCACTGGTTCTCACCAATGTAGAGGAGGCTGCACTGGGAGCACCAAGTACAATAGAGAGCCCTGATAGATTTACGGGTGAAATACCACCTGACCTGGAAACACTGTTTGAGGCTTTTCACCAGGACGGGATAGGTAAAGTGTCAACTTTTTATTCCCTCCATTGTTGCCTAATTTGCTGAGTCTCTCCAGCATTTTGTGTGTGTTGTTCAAGATTTCCAGCATCTAGAAAATCTCTTTTGTTCAGGATGTGTTTGAATCTCATTTATCTATTTAATTATTTTTCGAGATACAGTGCAGTCTAGGCCCTTCCGGGACTTCAAGCTGTACCACCCAGCAATCTTCCAATTTAATCGTAGCCTAATCACTGGACGATTTACGTTGACCAATTAACCAACCAACCAGCATGTCCTTGGACTGTGGGGAGGAATCCTGAGCACCTGGAGGAAACCCACACGGAGACGGGGAGAATGTACGAACTCCTAACTGGCAGCGGCGGGAATTGAACCCGGTTCACCGGTGCTGTAACACATTTTACTAACCATTATGTTCTCCTGTCTTTTTGGAACAGGGAGTCAGGGTGGATCAGGGTAGCACAGTGGCTCAGCAGGTAGAGCTACTGCCTCACGGCCCCAGCAGCCTAGGTTCAATCCTCTCCTCTAAAGCTCCCTTTGTGGAGTTTGTTCATTCTCCCTGTGACCATGTTGGTTCCTCTCATATGTTCCGGCTTCATCCCATATCCTTGGTTCCATATTCCATATCCATATTCTGTAGTTGGGTGGCAGAAGGATGACAACTGATGGGCACATGTTGTTACCAGGGCATCAATGAGATATTGGGATTGATGGGATAGTTCAAAAAGCCACAGACTCATTGAGTGGAATAATGACTTTCTATGTTGCAAGGAAATACAATAAATTTCATACAAATGGGTCCCAGCTGATGGATATTGGATCTGCTGGAAACTGATGTGGACGTAATGGTATAAAAGCAGTCTAGGTTAGTGTAACGCTATTACAGCACCAGCGACCTGGGTTCATCTCTGCCACTCTCCGTTCAAAGTTTGTATGTTTTCCTGTGACCGTGTGGGTTTCCTCCAGATGCTCCAGTTTCCTCCCACATTCCAAAGATAAATGGGTTAGTAGCTTAATTAGTCACATGGGTGCAATTGGACAGCACAGTCTTGTTGGTCTGGAAGGGCCTGTCATTGTGCTGTATCTCTAAATAAAATCATAAAAACAGAAGAGACAGCAAATGCTAGAAGTTGAAGCAATAAGCAAAATGAACTCAGCAGACCAGGTTGCATCTGTGAGGGAAATTGACCATCGATGTTTCGGGTCAAGATTCCACATCTGGACTGAAAGAGCAGAGGGGATGTGCTCATTATAAAGCGGTGAGGGAAGGAGATGGAGACACAGCTGGCAAGTTCTGTTGATAGTTGGATCCAGGTGAGGAGGCATGATAGGCAAATGGAGGAGGGAAGAATGGAACTAGCAGAAGATGGGAGGTGGTAGGTGGAGACAACAGAAGACAGTGGAATCAGATCAGATAGATTTTTGCCCTGAATGTAGGTAAAAGTTTCTGCAGGCGAGGATCTCAACCCTGTCTCTGACCCAACAGTTATTACTACCAGGCACACTATATAAAAAAAAAATCAATATACGCATTATTTCATCGGTGTTTGTGACAGTATGACAGTTGAAAATATCTGTCTTATTTCCTATATTGTATATCATGTCATATAAAAATATTATAAAATTCATATCCATGACCCAGAGCAAGGGGGAAAGGCTAAGGTCCGTGGGGGTGCAGAGTCAGATTGGTCATGGTCTTACTGACTGACGTAACAGAGTGGCCTTTCCCTGTTCTGATAACATGTGTTTACAGTCTTCACTAGCTATACAGTGTGTTTGAGACGTCTCAGCAGGTTTTCTCACTAGGTAAATTTCCTGTTCCAGTGTAACTGGCACACTCCCTTGACAGGTTTTAGATGTGTTCTGTTATGTTGGTACAGGAAGTGGAGTAGATAGCTCACAATTTGCAAGATTAATGCACAGTAAACTGTTTGGGTTGCAAGCTTGGATTTCTAATTCCCAGAGCTGACGTTGCCCAACACTCTGAAAGGGTGTAAGAAAAAATGTAAAAGATTTAAAGATTAGCTTTATTTTACACACACCATACGTCAAAACATACTGTGAAATCATTGAATCAACAATTGACACTGTACAAGGATCTGCGGGACCAGCCCACAAGTCTTGCCACACTTCCTCGACAACACAGCACACTCAGAACTTATAGCCCCTAAACCTAAATGTGGGAGGAAACCAGAGCACCCAGAAGAAACACACGTGGTCCCAGGAAGAACGTATATACTTCTTACAGAGTGTTTTGGGAATTGAACCCTGATCAACAGTCACTAGTGCCATAAAACAGTTGTGCTGCTACACTGCGTGCTACCCATAATCCTAGAAGTAAGCCCATTTCTCCTTCACAAGGTGTATATTTTTCGGGGAGTCAACAAGACAAATCAAATATTGGTCTGCAAATGTTTCCTTTGTTTCAAAACATAATACTCCCCACCTATGCCCAGTAGTTTGGTGTGTCTCAGCAAAGGTTTCGACTATATTTCATGAAAGAGTTTTTGTTTTTTTATTTATATATCAATACTCCAACAGTTCCACAAATCACTGTGGTGCCTGAAGGATGTTCTGATTATATCTGCACTGCGACCCTGTTTCCTAGACAACAAGTGGTTCATGTACAGACACCGCCAGCTTGATGGTGTGGAATTCACTGCAGCTCACCTGAGACCGAGGCAGTGATTGACTCAAAGGCTGCTTTGCCTGACCTGATTGAAATGCGGTTCATGGGCAAATGAGATAATGGAGTGCAACCCGGAAAAAACCTTCAGGAAATTTAATTCCCATGACACTGTTTCTGTAAGTAAAAGCCAGGGATTCATCATTTTATCATTGAAGTCTGCCTTGTCACTTGGAAACAACACTGGTCTAGATCCCACTGTTTTCTAGTTGATGGTATTCCCCCATCACCCCACCTGATAAGAGAGATCTCCTTCACTGTGGAGTGAACCACTCCACTCTTTAAGTGACCCATCCCTCTTGCGCTGTGCTCTGCACCACATTATCAGGATCCACTTTATTAGGTCCACAGTGATCAGAAGCAAGTTGTTGTCATATTTCATTATAACATAGTGACCTACTGCAATGTATTATGATGATTGCATCCACTGTTGCATCGTAGTCTCCTGCATTGGATGGGCTTGGTCTTCTGCATTGTGTTACAGGGATTTTCTCTGCTGTATTACAGTGATTTACTCTGGTGTATTGTTATAATTTTTTGCACTGTGTAATAGAGCACCACATGTAGTGATACCCTGCGGTAAGTGGTAGCATTATCCTTCGCAGTGGTGTAGTGGCCTCCTGCAGTGTACCAGGGTAATCTGCTGAGACTCAGCTCTTCCATTTTACACACCAAAGCATGTCCTCCACGAATCAAAGGTCTATCCTACCCTATCAGGACTAATGAGAGTCTATTGGTATTGTTTTTTTAAAAATTATTTCCTCATGTACCAAGATACAGTGAAAAGCTTGTCTTGCATGCTGTTCTTCGTCAAGTCGGAAATGGCCAAGCACATACATATCCGTTGCTGTATCTGATTGGTCATCGAGGAAGTGAGTTCTAACAAATAACTGGTATTGACTTACATTGAAGGAGTCTACAAGTCATGTTCTCAGTATCTATTTTTTATTGTATTTCTTTGTTCTACCGTGAAAGCCTTCGTATTTGGTAATGTATTAGATTGATTTGGTATTTATATGGGTTTATTATTATCACATGTACCAAGATACAGTGAAAAGCTTGTCTTGCGTACTGTTCATACAGATCAAATCATTACAACAGTGCATTGAGCTAGAATAAAGTCAAACAGTACCAGAAAAATCATGAAGTGTAAAAGCCACAGAGAAACTGCAGTGCAGGTAGACAATAAAGTGCAAGATCATGACGAGGTAGATCCATTGCTTGCTTTTCAGAATGCTCATCCCATGTTACCAATTCCTTGCTCCAATGCTCTCAGCCTACTTACTTACCCGAACCCTCCCAGTGTTTTCAATGCAATTCCCCACTGCTCTATTTATTTCACAGCAGCCAACTCAAAGGCATCTTTCTGATTCATTGAATCGGGCGTTTAAAAGTAGATGTTGTTGGAACAGCTTGAATTCTAAAGATTAGCTTTATTTGTCACACGTACATCGAAACATCAAAAAGATCAGTGAAATGCATCATTTTGCATCAATGACCAGCACAGTCCGAGGTTTGTGCTGGGGGCCGCACGCAAGTGTCACAAGGCTTCTGGCACCAACATAGCGTGCCTACAACTCACTAACAATAACTTGTACTATGTCTTTGAAATGTGGGAGGAAACCTGATCACCCAGAGGAAACTCACGTGGTCACAGGGAGAATATACAAACTCTTTACAGACAGCAGCAGGACTTGAAACTCGATTGGTGATTGATGGTGCTGTAAAGTGATTTTGCTAACTGCTGTGCTGCCATGCTGCCCTCTCTACCGTACCACCCTTTCCACCAGGATGGAAGAATTTCTTCATTATCTGCACTAATGGCTCGTGGCGACAATGCATTGTGGATGGATTTATCCAATTAGGAGCTGGTGTACTTGTCCACCATCTTCCATTTCAGATGACACATCTTCAATGACCGGTCAGTTACAGACACACTGCCAGCTGTTCTGGCTCACGATCAATTGACTGTCACATTGCTCCAGATGTGAAGATGCACCTGAAAAGCACATTACATATATCAAGGACAAGAGAGCTGACACTAGTCATAGCTCTAGAGGAGATGTCGGTGAATGTGACTGAATGAAATTAGGAGACACAAAAGATGGCAGATGTTGGAATCTGGAGCCACAAACAATCTGCTGTGGAACTCAACGAGTCAAGTGAAGTTCCCATTTAGGGCTTCGAGTTTCGACATCGACAGTTTCTTTCCTCCCACAGATACTGCTTAGCCCACTGAATTCCTTGTTGTTCTGAGTAAAGTTAGAATAGATCTTTTTCCTCAATCTTCTCAGCCTTATCCCTTCATTGTGGTTAATATCACACTTCTTGGGCATTGGTTTGTAATCCCGAGCAACTGTAACACATCTGTGTGAATGCAGGCTCATCCCACTGAGGAGGGAGATTGCCAGTCAGAGGGTTTGCATTAACAGACCATTGACTGCAGTACGAAGGAGGCCTCTGACCCACTAATAGTTTTGTGGCATTTCTGAGATTGAGGCTTGGGCGTTCCCCGGCTGCTCCAGGGAGCAGACCTAAAGATTCAATCTGGTACGGAACGCTGTTGTTTACTCCTGTTGTTTGCAAGTGTGTGTATGCATGTGTGCATTTTCCTTTTTCTCAGTACAGTGGTCATGGTCATCCTTTTATTGTTAATTGGGTTCTTTGCATTTCTTGCTTTGTAGCTGCCTGTAAGCAAACAAATCTCAAGGTGTATAATTTATACATTCTTTTATAATAAATTATAATAAATATACTTTAAATCTTGAATCTAATATGGTCTCTCCAATGTATAGTATAGAATGCAATAGTTCTTTGTAATCAATTACTATAAACAGAGTCTTTGGAAATCTTGATGGTGTGTTGGAAGATCAGATGTGTTCTCCTCCCTCTTTCCTCCTTCCCAGTTATACAAGAAGGTGGAGAGGGTAAACATGGAGTGTCGTGTACAGTTTTGGACATCATGTTATAGGACAGATTCAGATTAATCAGTCTGCATTCCCCTCACCTGTCTGAGTGCAGGATTTTCGATGTTTGTCCCTGTAGGGTAGGCCAACACTAAAGGTACATTCTATAAAATGTCATATTCAGCTCTTAGAGCACTATTTTGCTGTAAGTTACTGGAAATTGGCAGGTCAGGCAGCAGCAGCTGGAAGAGAAACCAAGATAACATTTCAGGTCAAAGACTTCTCCTGTCCAGTTCTGTCAAAAGGTCTTTGACCTGAAATGTTAACTGTATTTCTCTTCCCAAAGATTCAGCCTGCCATGCTCAGTATTTCCAGCATTTATTATTTTTATTTCTGATTTTAGTAGTCCTACACAATAAAAATGAAAAGAGAAAATCAGAGAAAGGGAAAAATTATTTGAAAGGATACAGTCTACTTGGCTCCATTTTAGAATGTCCCAGAGCATTTTACAGCCAATTAATTATTATTTGAAGTGTGGTCTCTGATGTATTGTGGGAAACACAGCAGCCAATTTGTGCACAGTGAGATTCTACAAACAGCCATTTGCTAATGATCATGTTCTAGTAATGTTGGCTGAGAGATAAATATTAGCCAGAACACCAGGGAGAATTCCTTTGCTCTTCCTAAGAATACCAGCATAAGATATTTGATTTAAAGGCAGCTTGATAGAGATCAGGAGCTTGCATGCCAGGTCTCTCTTTTCATTTCCTTTGGTGTGTTACAGAAGTGAATATAATGACGAGGAAAAGCTACAATCATAGCTCAACCCATGTAACTGTAGACTGCCAAAGGTGGATAAGAAATCAAATGTATTTCTTCCCTCTAAGACAGAAAGCAATTTATAAATTGCTTACCTGGGCACCTTCCAAACACAAAACACTCTATTTTTATAATGGCCTAATGGAAAGACTGAATGGTGAGGGATCGCCTAGTTAAAAAAAAATATATTTTTTATGGCTAGAGAAACAAATACAAAATGGAGGAACTCAGCAGGTCAGGAAGCATCTATGGAGCAGAATAAATAGTTGGTGTTTTAGGCTGAGACACCTAATCAGGACTCAAAAGTCTTGGCCCAAAACTTCAATTGTTTATCCTTCTCCGAAGCTGCTGCCTGACTCGCTGAGATCCTCCAGCATTTTACCTGTGTTGATGATTTCCAGCATCTGCAAAGAATCTCTTGTATTTGAATCTTGAATCTCTTTGTTTTTGCAGCAGGAATGATTATCTGTTGTCTAATTTGTCTGTTTTTGCTTCTTTCCTGGGGGAACATGTGGCAGATTGAAGGAAATACTGAGAGACAAAGGGAAAGGTGTGTTGCCGTAAGGTGTGTTTAATGCTGTCCATGGGATAGGCTTGATAGAATACATGTTCTTTTTTTACCCTGTCTATCTTGTACAACCATGTACCCATAGCTGTGTCACCTTGATACTTGTTTTAACTCTTTAAGACAAGGAAATTAGAAGAATACTGATGAACAGACAGTGTTAACACATCCTTTAGTGGTCAATCCGATTTCCATAACACTCACACCCTCCCTAGAGGATGGAAGGTTCATTGTGGATTATTATTGGCATTTATTTGTATGCATATATTGAATGTTATTTTTTATTTTAAATGGGTTAGGTTTACTGTAAAGTTTTCAGAGGTCATTTTGATATCCTCAGAAGGCTAATTTAACGGGAATTGTTTTAAATCTAGGTGTTGTTTTATACCCAATGGGAATTTTCCTTAAAGTTCTGACATTGTCTTTGTTGAGTTTGCACGTTCTGTCTGTATCCATGTGAGCTCTCCAATTTCTACCCACATTCCAAAGATGTTCAGCTCAGTTGGTTATTTGGCCACTAAATTTTCCCAAGTAAGTAGACAAGTGGTAGAGTCTGGGGAAGTTAATGGGAGTACAGAAAGAATGAAATGGGATCAGTGTGGGGTTTTGGCCTGAAACATCAACTGCACTTTTTTCCATAGAAGCTGCCTGGACTGATGGGTTCCTCCAGCATTTTGTGTGTGTTGCTCAGTGTGGCTGAAGTGTAAATGAGTGATTGATGGTAGACATGAACTCAATGGGCCAAAGGGCCTATTTCTGTGCTCTATGACTCTTAATTTAGGAAGTGGATTACTGTTTACATTGTCTGCAGGTTCTTTGCTTTGGATGTTTACCAAGATAAATAGTGGAACTGCCATCAAAGCATCCTTTGTTGAACGCTATAAACTCTCACGTAGTGTCAGATGCATTAATGCACCAGTAGTCATATCATTGTGGTATACTCAAGGTATGTTCTCGTTTATAAACACCATAGTATTATCATTATGTTAGAGAGTTTTATTTATAGGATTCTAATAGGTACGGACTTCCTTTAATCATGAGCAAATTCCAACCATTGTATTAGTTATTTAAGCAAATCTCATTTTATTTAAATAGCTAAGAACCATGTTGCAGAGGAAATGCGTAACCATTTTAAATATAGAATAGGTGCTGCTGCAATTTACACATTGCTATGTATGCTTGTAAGTGATCTAAGGTGCTAAAGTGTCAAAATCCAAATAGGTTGCATCTTTCAGCCTGACCTCCATAACCTACATTTGATTTTAAAATTCTCATTCGTGTTTCCTAAGCCCTCACTGTAGATCTATAACTTTCCAGGGTACAGTATCTGTGTTTCATTCAACTCTGTGCCCAATGATTCTTGTTTACCCAGTGGCAACTGTGGCATTATGTAGGTCCTGACACTAAACCTGGGAATGTACTGTCAGAAATCCCCTCTATAAACATCTTTACCTCTTTCAGCATGTTGTATTGATGTCCTTTGCAAAACCTACCTCCTGGATTTAATATTTACTCTCATCTTAATATGTAACTCAGGTCAACTTGTATGCAACGTTCTCCTTTGAAGCATCTTGGGAAATATTATATTGAGGCAGTATCATAAATGTAATTTCTGGTGTTACACATGATAAAATATAAATTTTAAAAATACACGCCTGACAAGTGCAAGACAGTAATCGATCACTTGAACTCCTTGTGGAATATGAAAATGGGAGATAAAGCTGTCTTGTTGAATTATGATAGATTGAATGATTAAAAGATGAATACATAGATCAGCTCCGTCAGTCAACCATTATATCCTTTATTCGAGAGAGAGCGATACACACAAATTCCATTACTGTTATTGTCACTTCAGAGGTCTTTGGAGGGCACTTTTCTTTTTAATTTAATCTTCCACCTGATGTCCCCATTCTATAATCACACACTTATGGTATTAAGATATCTAGTCCAATCAATTATTCTGCTAAAAAGGTGGCTGGGAGATCCATCCCTACTGCTGTTGCATAGCCAACTCCCAAAGTATAAACATGGTAGATTCCCAGAACACTGAAGATAAACCAGACCTGGCTCAGGATATTTTCAGTGTAGTATGAAGGGTAGACTGGTGAGCTCTAAGCCATTTAGAAAATGTTTGGGGCAAAGACAGATCTTTGGTTTAAAAGGGAAGTCAAGAGTTGAGGGGGAAAATGGAAGTGAGGCCAGGATCAGGTCAGATCAGCTGAGATCTTATTAAATGGCATACCGGTATATGCTTGAGAGAGACTTTGCTCGATCCTGTTTCCCAGTTTTGGATCATTTTTTCCCTTGTGCACAAGTTCTTTGCCTCTATCTTCTTTAGAAAAGTTGTTGGCAAACTACACCAAAATGAAGATTTAGCCTTGAAATTCTGGAATCATATTTTCTAACCTCTGTATTTTTACTGAACTCCTCTGCTGCCTTAGTTCATATATGCATTCATGTCCATATTTCTTCAAAATACAATGCAATTCCAGTTGATGTTCCTCACTTTATTCTCTATAAGGTTGTGTGTCATTTGAAACTCTACTGCACATTTGAACTCTAATTCTCATTCATCTGTCTTCATTTTTGGTAAAACAATGCTTTGACCATTAAATTTGTGGCCCCTCCCTGATCTCAGCTGTCCTTTAGTTTTATCTGCTCCTGCCCTCTAATTCTGGATTTCTAATACAAGTGTTTAATTGCTTTCCCTTAATCATCCAGTATATCATAATCTGTCAAGATGAGTTTATTTCCTATCTTCATATACCTCATAGCATTCAAGTGATTATCATATCTTCAACTAGAGGGAAATTAAGCTCTGGAATTCCTTCTCTCAACCTGCCTAGCACCCTCCCTCAACCTGCCTAAGATGCTCCATTTTAATGAAGTTAATGAGTTAATGAATACAGGTCACCTTCAGGTTATAGCAGGGTTCCATTCCTGTGAACTGTACATAACCGAGACAGTTTTCAAGTTGGAAATGCAGTGGTAAGTTGAGTTCTCACATGCCAGAAGATGTCTGCTGCCCCACCGTGCTGTCGCATCCAACCCCTCGCCCCATTTCTCAAATGCTCTTTCCTACCCACAGCTGTACATAGGTCAAACATTTGCAATCTGGGGAGCGACCAGATAGAGCACAGCTAAGCCATTCATCCCTAGAAGGTGTCCACCGTTCAATAGGATAGCAGATGGTTTGTTTTTAGCTTTTGCTTTTGATTATCTTATTGAAACATTTAACGAAGCATGACAGGAGAATCATATCAGATAGGAGGGGTGTAGTTACAAGATTACAGGAAAGTCATTTGGAATTGAGGGGCACGGAATATTTGAAAATTTTTTCACCCCAGAGGCTGTAGAGGCTGGATTGTTGAAGTATTATGCAGCAGTAGAGGCACTTTTGAAAGACTAGGGAATTGAGACCAGTGAGGAACTGACACAGAAGATGAAGCCTGGGGCATATTAGCCATGATCATTTTGAATGGCAGGGCTGAGGGCTGAGTAATCTCTGGTTGCTTTATGTTCTTATGTTGAATTTCCAGTCTGTTCCACAAAATGTTTGATTCTCTGAAACTCTAGGAGTGGTATGTACCTCAGCCCTGAGTGAACATAATGATTTAATGAGACGTGCTTCATCGGAGGCACGTACTGTCACTACAAAACTTTGACGGATTGGGAAGAAAATAAATTATGAGTTTTGATAGGATTAGAAATTGGATTTTCAGAGGTACCTTAACTGACTCACCTCAGAATTTCTCATTGACTGGACTCATGTCAAGCCAAGGCTGATTAATAGTTTCCCAATATGAATGAATTCTGGCAAAATGTCAAGGCCGCTATTTGCAATTACAGATTTATTCCTGTAGTGGGAATTCAATATTGTGTTTTAAAGTAAGTGTTTCTTTCTAAAGTGTTCCAGTTTAAGGGAGTATGTGGATGAATACTGTAACACGAGACAGTAATGCACCCAGACTAGTTTGAGAGATCATGACAGTGTCAAAGCAGGCAGCCAATCCTGTTGCGGTCCAGATGGCTGCAATCATAATATGAGTTTACATTACACATCTTGAGAAAGGACAAGGACAGTGAGTGTCTGGTGTTTAAGAAAATATGACACATGTCACAGTGGACGGCAGGTTGTTGCCAACACAGGGTGCATGCGGGCCTGTCAGACTCTTCAAGACACCGGCAGCTATGCAACTGAGAGGATTGGTGCCTGAGCAAGATCTATAAGCAGATAATTAAAGACAACTTGGAACAGCTGGGACTCTGCTACAGTGTCAAGGTTTTAAAGAAAGGTTAGTCTTGAAGGACTTCTTATAATAACAGTCCACACAAGAACATCCTAATAAGATTCAGGTGCAAGCACTAAGATGTGCAAAATAAAGGCTGAGTAAATTTTATACAGCTGTAAATTAACCCCACAGGAAGGTTTATGTAACAAATGCCTCTAAATTGTAAGATTCATAATGCATATCTATTGCTTATTACCTTGCTGCAACCGATAGTATTAATATAGGCCATATCACAGAAACGGGCCCTTCAGCACATTAAGTGCACACTGACCATCAACCAACCATGTACATTAATCCCATGTCACTCTCCCCACATTCCCAATAACACCCAACAAACTCAACCACTTCCCTGCTCACAATGGCCAATTAACTTCCCAACTTTCAGATCCTTGGGATGTGGGAGGAAACCAGAGCACCTGGAGGAAACGTACAAGGAGAGCATAAAGTTTCTACATTGACAACATCTGAGGTCAGGATTGAACCTAGGTCTCTGGAGCTCCATCATTGTGTCCCATAGTGATTCTGTTGAAAATTTTTAAGTTGGAACCTTTTTGGATTCCGCCTACCTCCTCCGGCACATCAACCTTGTCTTATACTTCCCACCAAACAGAAATAATATCTCTCCGCAAGTTGGACATGCCTGAAGTTCCACAGCTCCTACCTTGTTTGGAAAGTTGACCACATGGGTTGATTAAATTTTTTTTTAAAAAATCACAGATTCTAGAATTCTGAAAACAATTAATACAGATAATCTGCTGGAGGAACTAAATCGGTTGAGCAGCATCTGTGGGGGAAGAAGTTTCAGTTCTAGACCCTGCATCAAGACTAAGAGTGGAGAGCTCTCTCCAAAACAATAGCATTACTTTTCCCTCCATAAATGCGACTCAACCCATTGAGTTCCTCCAGTTTGTTTGTTGCTCCTGATTCCTGTATCTGCAGTCTCTGACATCTCTTATATAGAAGATAAATGATCTTAGAACGCAGTTAAAGATTGGTAGGTATGAAGTTGTGGGAATCACTGAGTCTTGGCAGAAAGAAAAGATCATAGCTGGGAGCTTAACATCCAAGGATACACATTATATCACAAGGACAGGCAGGTAGGCAGAGAGGGTTGGGACGGCTCTGTTGTAAAAAGTGAAATCAAGCCCTTAGAAAGAAATGACATAGGATCAGAAGAGGTAAAATCCTCGTAGGTAGATTTAAAAAACGGCAGGGGTAAAAAGATCCTGATGGGAGTTAGGTACAGGCTTCTCAATGATAGCCATGAAGTGAGCTCTAAGTTACAATGGGAGATAGAAAACGTATGTCCAAAGGGATAGAAAATGCATGTCCTGCCGCTGCCTGTAAGGAGTTTGTAAGTTCTCCTTGTGACTGCCGGGTGCTCTGATTTCCTTCCACAAACATACCAGTTGGTAGGTTAATTGGTCATTGTATATTGTCCCATGATTAGGCTAGGATTAAATTGAGAGATTGCCAGGTGGTGCGGCTAGAAGGACCTATTCCATTCTGAATCTCAATAAATAAGAAAGTAGATGGATAAATGGGTGGATTGATAAATAAATGGATTGATAGAAAGATAAGGGTCGAATGGCCTACTCCTGCACCTATTTTCTATGTTTCTATGTTTCTATAAATAAATAACTTGATGTTTCAATAATCAATGAGCAGGTAGATTGGGAAAGTCAGGTTGGTGCTGGATCTCAAGAAAGAGTATTTGTAGAATGCCTATGAGAGGGCTTTTTAGAGCAGTTTGTGGTTGAGACCACTAATGGAAAGGCTATTCTGGATTGGGTGTTGTGTAATGAACCAGACTTGATTAGGTAGTTTAAGGTAAACAAACCCTTAGGATGCAATGATCTTAATATGATAGATTTCACTTTGCAATTTGGAAAGGAGAAACTGAAGTCAGAGGTATCAGTATTACAGTGGAGTAAGGGGAATTGAAGAGGTTTGAGAGAGGAGCTGGCCAAAATTGATTGGCAGGGGACATTAGCAGGGATGACAGCAAAGCAGCAATAGCTGGAGTTTCTGGGAGTAATTTGGAACGCGTAGGATATAAACACCCAAAGAAGTAGTATTCTAAAGGCACAATAATGCTATTGTGGCTGACAAGTAAAAAAACCATAAAAACAAAAGAGCGGGCATATAATGGAGCAAACATTAGTGAGAAGTTAGAAGACAGGAAAGGATCAAGAGAAGTCAACTAAAAAAAAGCCATAAGAAGTCATATGAAGGTAAGTCAGGCAATAATATCAAAGAGGATTCCAAATGTATTTTTTTCAGATTATACCAAGAGTAAAAGAGAGGTGAAAGTAGATATTGTTTACTGCTGGAAAATGACGCTAGAGATGTAGTAATGAGAACAGCAGATGATCTAAACAAGTACTTTGCATCCATCTTCACTAAGGAACACACTAGCAGTATGCCAGAGGTGTGAGAGTGTCAGGGGGACAGAAGTGAGCGCTATTGCTATTATTAGAGAGAAGGTACTTGGGAAGTTGAAAGGTGTCTGAAGGTAGATAAGTCACCTAGACCAGATTGACTAAACCCCAGGATTCTGAAAGAGGTGGCTGTGGAAATTGTGTGCAGCATTTGTAATATTTCAAAAACCACTAGGTTTGGACTTGGTTCTGGAAGACTAGAATACTGCAAATGTCACTCCACTCTTCAAGAAGGGACAGAGGCAAAAGAAAGGAAATTATGGTCCAATTAGCCTGATGTTAGTGGTTGGGAAGACATTGAAGACAATTGTTAACAATGGGGTTTTAGGGTTCGTGGAAACACATGATAAAATAGGCTAAAGTCAGCAAGGTTCCTTTAAAGAAAAATCTTTCTTTACAAATTTGTTGGAATTGATGAGCAGGATAGACAAAGGAGGATTGGTAGATGTTGTGGAGGATTGGCTGATGGACAAGAGGCAAAGAGTGGAAATAAATGGAGCCTTTTCTGGCTGGTTCCCAGTGACTAGTGGTGCTCTGGGTGGCTTCTTTTAATGTTATATATAAATAATTTGGATGACAGAATTGATGGCTTTGTGGACAAGTTTGTGAACAATATGGAAACATGTGGAGAGGCAAGTAATGTTGGGAAAGCAGAGAGGCTACAGAAGGACTTCAATAGATTAGGAGAATGGGCAAAGAAGTGGCAGTTGGACTACAGTGTTTGGAAATGTATGGGATGCAGTTTGGTAGAAGAAACAAAAGCATAGACTATTTTCTAAACGGGCAGAAAATTCAAACATCTGAGGTGCAAAGGTACTTGGGAGTCCTCACAGAGGAATTCCTAAAGGTTAACTCGCAGACTGTAGGTGGTGATGAAGGCAAATGCAATGTCAGCATTCGTTTCAAGTGGACTTGAATATAAAAGGAAGAATGTAATGCTGAGGCTTTATAAGGCACTGGTGAGGCCTCGCTTGGAGTGTTCTGAGCCATTTAGGACCCCTTATCTAAGAAAGGATGTGCTGACATTTTAGAAGGTTCAGAGGAGGTTCATGAGAATAATTCCAGGAATGAATGGGTTATCATATAAGGAGTGTTTGATGCCTCTGGGCCTGTACTCACTGGAATTTAAAAGGATGAGGGGAGATCTCATTGAAACCTATCGAATGTTGATAGATAGATTAGATGTGATGAGGATGTTTCCTATAGCAGGGAAGTCTAAGACTAGAAGGCACAGCCTCAGAATAGAGGGACACCTGTTTAAACAGAGATGAAGAGGAATTTCTTTAGCCAGAGGATAGTGAATCTGGAATTTGTTTCCACAGGCGGCAAAGGCCAAATCATTGGGTGAATTTAAGGCGGAACTTGGTAGGTTCTTGATTAGTTATGGCGTGAAAGGTTATGGGGAGAAGACCAGAGAATGAGATTAAGAGGCAGAATGGATCAGCCATGATGAAATGACAGAACAGGCTCAATGGGCTGAATGGTCTAGTTCTGCACCTATCTCTTAAAGTCTTTAAAAGCAGGAAATGTCAGGAATACTCAAGTTCAGCCACTCAGGCAACATTTAGCATTTAGTTAACATTAATAAAGCTAACATTCCATGTCGATGAAAGGTCTTTTTGTTTTCATTCTGTGAATTGAATACTTCTTTCATAAAGTGAAAATTTCTTATATCCTTTTAAGTACTCATCATAGTTGACTGGAAAATATCACAACAAAACTTCAAAGTAATCACTGTCTGATGTCCCTCCTCCCCTCCTTTCCCCCTTGCTATCTCTAACATCCAGTAATTTCCTTGCCTTTCCCATTCTTTTTCCATTCCCTATTCTGACTCCCCTCTTATCCCTTCTTTTCTCCTCAGCTGCCCATCATCTCCCTCAGATTTTCCTCCACCTGTCCTTTCTCCCATGGTCCAATCTCTTCTCCCATCAAATTCTTTCTTCTTCAGTCCTTTAGCTTTTGCACCAATCACCTCCCAGCTTTTCACTTCATCCCCCTCCCTTCCCCACCCACCAACTTCCCCCTCACCGAGCTTTACCCATCATCTGTCAGCTTAAACTACTGGCCCCCATACTCCCACCTTCTTATTCTGTCTTCTTCCTCCTTCCTTTCCAGTGTTGTTGAAGGATCTATGCTCAAAACATTTGTACATTTATGCTGCCTGATCCGATGAATTCCTCCAATATTTTGTGTGTCTTCAGTAGTAATTCTGGAATGTCTTAACATGCGTCCTAAATTGTTCTTGAGGTTGGGTTCTGATTTAATTATCTTCAGTCATTCAACTGACATTCATAAAAAGCATTCAGCCTTGCAACATTATTTCCTCAGTCAAGTGCGTCCAGCCAATATCCAAACCTATGTTTCATCTGCAGAGCAGGGTCACTATTACATTAACACATCATCACTAGGGTAAAACTAACATGTCTCACGCTAATCTCATCCAAGATCTCATTTCCTTTTCAAAAATCAAATGCTTGGTGAATTCTTTTTGCTGTTGTCTTGTCCACCCACTGGAACATAATTTGAAGTGATATCATGGGTTTTAATTGCTTGACTGTGTCATAATGATATTAGCAATAGCCAAGTGGAGATGCTTCACTGGAACAACAACTAAAACAATGGAAGAACTCAAAGTGTCAGGCATTATCTATGGAGAGAAATGGATCATTGACAATTGCATAAAGAGAAAATTGAGTTTATCACTTTTAAGTGCTCGTTATCATAATTTAAAAATATAACAAAGCTTCAGAAGTAATCATCATCCTCCTCTTTCAATTTCTTCCATGATATCCCTAACTTCAGGTAATTTCTCCACCCTTCCCTTTCTTTTTCCCCCCCAGTTAGAGACTATTCATCTGGACAGTTTTACTGGGGAAGCCTTAATCTTCCACTTAACAAACGTAATCATGGCTCTGCATACTCACAGCTATAGGAGTTATTTCCCTTTACCTTTCAATTTTACTGTAAGATACAGTGATCTTGAACTGGATCTTGCTGGAGCAACATAGACAAAACCCTGAAGGAACCTACAGGGGAGATGTCAGTGGTGAATGCGTGGAATGGGCTGCTGGCGACGGTGGCGGAGGTGGATACAATAGGGTCTTTCAACAGATTCCTGGATAGGTACATGGAGCTTAGAAAAATGGAGGGCTATGGGTAACCCTAGGTAACTTCTAAGGTAAGGACATGTTCGGCACAGCTTTGTGGGCCGAAGTGCCTGTATTGTGCTGTAGGTTTTCTATGTTCTAACTGAGCAGGGCAGGTAGCATCTACCGAAGGAACTGGACAGACTACATTTTAGAATTGCAATCAGATTTACTATCACTGACATGTCATAAAAATTGTTGTTTTGCGGCAGTGGTACACAGCAGGACATTAAAAAATACCACTACTATTAGGCTGAGTGGCCTGATTCTGTAATTCTGCTCCTACATCTAATGGTCTAAGTTACAAATAAAGTAAACAAATGGAGTAAAGCTTGAGATGAAGTGGTCGTGGAGATGATGTTTCCTATAGTAATGGAGTCTAGGACCAGAGGGCACAGCCTCAGAATACAAAGAGGTCTCTTTAGAACAGAAACGACGTGGGATTTAGAAAGGATGGGGAATCTATGGAATTCATTGCTATGGGTAGCCGTGGAGGCCAAGTCATTGGGTATATATAAAGTCGAGGTAGACAGGTTCTTGATTAGTAATGGTGCTAAAGGTTATGGGGAAATGATGAGAATAGGGTTGAAGTGGTTAATAAATCAGCCATGATAGAATAGTGGAGCAGACTAGATGGGCCAAATCTGATGGTTGGGGGGAGGGGCAGGTGGAAAGCTGTTCTCAAAGAACTTCTTCCCACTCCCACCATCAGATTTCTGAATGGTCTGTGAACCCATGAATATGATCACACTATTCTACTTTCACTAAGACCATAAGACTCTGGAACTTCAGACCCCTATACGTCCTCCCCAGTGGTAGTACTGTGATTAGAAAAGAACCCCAGTGATGGATGATGAGAGACCTTAATGATTGATACTAATTTCTTGAAGCATCACCTTTTGAAGAGGTCTTTGATGGTGGGGAGGCTTGTGCCCATGATGAAGCCAGCTTAGTCTGCAGCCGCTTGCGATCTTGTGCGTTGGAGCCTCCATATCAGATAGTGGTGTAACCAATCAGAATGCTTTCCACTGTAGAAATTTGCAAGAGTCTTTGGTGACATACCAAATCTTCTCCAAGTCCTCGTATAGCAACTTCTTCATGATTGCATCAATGTGTTGTGCCCAGCATAGATCCTCTGAAATGTTGATTCCCAGGAACTTCAAGTTGAACCCCTTCATCTGGATCGTGCTGGACCTGGCCTTCTTTTTGGGAATGACTGCCTACAGTCCCTGTCCACTTAGCAATCACCTGTTCCAGATGTGGGTGGGGTGGCAATGTTTCCACTGCAACAGGTCCTCGGGCAGCAAAGTGCAGAGATCCATGACAACCTTTGACAGGTAGCAGCTGGGGATGGAGCTTTGCCTCCTAATAAAGCTGTCACTGACTTCAACAGTTAAATCTCTGATAGTCAGACACAAATAAAACTACATCATTTACGCAAATTTTAAAAATACTAAAATTTAAAAATATAAAGCTAAATAATTGCACTTAAAAAGCCTTGAAGTAAAAAGATTAACCAAAGAAAATAATATACTTTGCATTCTCTTATTATCAACTGACCGATACAATGCTAATCACTACTTCAGTGTAGAAATACCTTGTCCTCTTTGCACTGGAATGGACATTGTTTTTGTTGTTCTAATTGTGATCTTTCCTATATAACTCTGCAAAATCTATGTCTATTTTATCTTTTATTTATGAATGTTGTGTCGTTAATGCTATGTTCTTGTTTAATGTGCTGCAAGCAAGTTTTTTATTGCAGCTGTGCATAAATGTACTTGTGCATATGACAAACTGACATGACAAAATATTTAATCCACAAGTCTTGAATCCCCAATGAACTTAATAGGGACTGCTTTTCTTTACTGGGTGTAACAGTCTAGGATCAGAGATTCAAGTCCCTTATGCTCTGGGGCTGTTACATTTTATTCTGCATTCTGTTATTGTTTTACATTGCACTACTTCACTGCACTTAATAATGAATTGATCTGTATGAACAATATGCAAGACAAGATTTTTTTTACTGTACATCAGTATATGTAACAATAATAAATCAATTCTAATTCCAACTCCAGCAAGAATGGGATCCTCCATTGGACTCGATGTGGAATCCAGTAATGGGACATGGGTGCAGCACAATCTGAGGGAAATGTCGATGCAGTTAGTAAAGCTGCTGCTGCACAGGCTCCATCCTGACTTCTGGTGCTGTGTGGAGTTTGCACATTCTTCCTCCGTGACCATGTGGGTTTAGACCATTAGACAATAAGAAACAGGAGAAGAATTATGACATTCATCCCATTTTCTCTGCTGTTCTATCACAGCTGATATAATTTCCCTTTCAGTCCTATTCTCTATCTTCTCCCCAAAACCTTTCACACCTTTGTGAAGCAACAATTTATGAAACTCAGTTTTAAATATACCTAATGACTTGGCCTCCATAACTGTTCATGGTAAAGAACTCAGATTTACCACTCCTCATCTCTGTCCTAAAGAGATATCTTTGTATTCTGATGCTGTGCCCTCTGGTCCAAGAGACACTCACTAGAAGAAACATGCATTCTATCTCGGCCTTTCAATATTCAATAGGTTTCAATGCAATCTTTCTTCTAAACTCCACTGAGCACAGGCCCAGAGCCATCAAATGTTCATCATACATTAACTCTTTCACCCCGTGATCATTCTTGTGAATGTCCTCTGTACCCTCTCCAATTCTAGCTAATTATTTCTTAGATAAAGGGCCCAAAACTGCTCAACATGTTCCAAGTGCAGTCTGATCATTGCTACATAAAGCTCAGCTCAACTAAACCTTCTGTTTCTTCTGGATGCTCCTGTTTTCTCCCAAATCTGAAAGTTTTGCCCCTAACGTAGGTGGGTGGTAGGAGAATTAGAGGAGTTAGTTGGCACATTACATAGAATAGTTACAGGAAGGTAAGTGGAGGAATGGAATTTCTTTAAGAGTTGACATAAATTTAATTAATTCAATGGCCATATGTGTCATTAGGAGACATGAGATAGAATAAAATATTAGAATTAATCAAACATTGTTTAAAGAGAAGGATATTTAAGAGATGTTCAGGAGGACAGAGATAAAACATTTATGAGAATGTATGGAGAATATAAGTTGAATGAGTTAAAATACAAAATACTAGAATTTGGAACAACACACAAAAGGTCTCGACCCAGAATATTGACGATCAATTTCCCTCCATAGATGCTGACTGACCTGCTGAGTTCCTCCATCGTTTTCAGTGTTGCTGAAAGAATTGAAAATCAATAGGACAAAGTAAATGTAGAATAAACAAGAAGCCAGAATTGGAAGAGCATAAAACTAAAAGAACACTTGATTTTGGAGATTCCTTATTCTTGATTACTTACTAAACACCCATATTGTTTACTTGCTCACATGTTTCAAGCAGATAAAAGAGCTTCTTTTGTGATCTTTGCCAGTATTTTACCTTCTATCAGCAAAACTTGATTACATATTTATTCATCACAATAGTTTTAATGGAACTTTGATCTATGCAATATGACTGATGCTCTATCTGTGTAATATCAGCTATTGGACCAGAAGCAATTCATTTCCTGGCATTTACATTGAACATCTTATGACTATGTTAAAACAATACAAACTAAACACAAGTCTAGCTGTTTAAAATAGCAACATTTATTTACATGGCACCTTAATGTAAAACAAAATAGTATAAAATGTTTCAGAGAGGGAATGAAAAGTTAGTAGGTAACAAGAATAGAATTGAGAATACTATAGAAGCATTGCAAACAACACTCAGTGATCAGGAAATCAATGATTAATTTGCAAAGAGAAGCATTAAATTCCAAGGTCAAAAGTTTGGTGATAAATTTGCTTGGAATCTTAGTACATGTGACAATAATAAACTAATATCAATACCCAATGTGGAGTAAAAGCGTATTGAAACTCTTGAAGACTATTTGCTCTACATAAAAGATACAAGGGTTGGAGCACGTCACAAACTACCTATCCACCCACCCCATAAATCATGTGACTTTCCCATCTATGGACAAGTTTTACATTGGTCCCATTCCAACACAGGCTTTAGCAGCCATCACAGAACCCACAGTTAAAGGAAGACATCCTCAATCCCGACAGACTGCCGAAGAACAGGAAACTATAATTGTAACATAATTTTGGATATACAGTTATATCAGCCACAGATTTTAGTTGAGCCATAGCTATCATCAACATGGGTGTCTAATTAGAAACTCTTTGTTGCTTGCCTGACTAAGCAAAAATATATAAAGAATATATATAAAGGATAAATATTAGTAGCTGTCCTATATGTAAGTTCAAGAGAAAGTCAAACTTTCCAACTCATTACCAGCAGGAGTAATTGGGGCAAAAAAAAATCACAAAAACAACCTTTATGAGAAAGCAAGATGACCAAATACAGTGGAAAAGAATGAGACACTCACAGGATCAGACAATTCAGAGACATTTGCATAGAAAATGAACACCAGTAAGGACTTGTAGGAAACCATGACCAGTCTATGCTTGAAATATACTCAACAGTCACTTTATTAGGTACACCTGTATACCTGCTCATTAATGCAAATATTTAATTAGCCAATCGGGGCAGCAACTAAATGCATAAAAGTATGCAGACATAGGCAGGATGTTCAATTGTTTTACAGACCAAACATCTGAATGGGGAAGAAGTATGATCCAAGTGACTTTGACTATGGAATGATTGTTGGTGCCAGATGGGCTGGTTTGAGTATCTCAGAAACTGCTGATCTCCTGGGATTTTCATGCATAACAGTCTCTTGAGTTTACAGGGAATATGTGCAAAAAAAAATTCCAGTGAACAGCAGTTCTGTGGGGAAGGTACCATTAATGAGAAAGGTCAGAGGTGAATGACCAGGCTGCTTCAAGCTGAGAGTAACTCAAATAACCATACATTACAACAGTGGTGAGCAACATAGAATCTCTGAACACAAAACAAATTGAACCTTGAATTGGATGGGCTATATTAGCACACTGGGTTCCACTGCTGTACCTAATAAAGGGGCCACTGAGTGTATAGCATTGTTTAGTTATAAATCTGAGTTATCTTTTCTCTTAAAACAGGAAACATGTAGCCCATGTTATCAAGCCCTCATAATGTCATAAATTTTGAGAACAGGCTTGAATGGGAGGTGATGGTAGAGAGCTGATTTTTCTTTCAACTAAGAAAAAATGAGATTGATTGAAGGTGGATCAAGGTAGTAGAAATCTAGCCTGTAGTCTGGTGACACAGACCTGCCAGCTGTACATGTACATGCAACTGTTATTGTGCAAAATGTTCTTGGCCTTTATCCACGATGAACCTCAAACCTCTTCTTTGCCCAATCCGCCTTACTTTTAGTTTCGCCCTTACTTTGAAAACCTTGGCATTCATTCATTTTAAATTTTAATTAGGCCCACACCTGCTATAACTCTCAATCACTCTGCTAAGGCTCTTTAATGGTGCCATCTGTTGTCCAGAGAGCAAGTGAGATCTTGAAAAGTGGAAAGGATTAAAGAAAGAAAGAGAACATTTTCTTTTGAATAGAATGCATTTGATTCCTACACCATAAAGAAATGATCTATTCCACTCTCTCAAGGGCAAGGCAGCCTATTTCCTTGACATTCCATTTATCACCTTAAACATTCACACCCTCTACGCATTGTGGCTATGGAGGGTACCATCTGCAAGGTACACTGCATTACTCACCCGGGCTGCTCTGACAGCACTTCTGTTGCCTATGACCTCCACCACTAGGAAAGGACATCCCTGCAGTAAGAGTCAGTAAGGTGTGGGCATGCTATATTGGCATCAGAAGCATGGTGACTCCTCTGGGCTGCACCCAGCACATCCTCCGACTATGTTGGTCATTGACGCAAATGACACATTTCACAGTATTACAATAGACAATAGGTGCAGAAGTAGACCATTCGGCCCTTCAAGCCTGCACCACCATTTTGAGATCATGGCTGATCATCTACTAACAATACCCGGTTCCTGCCTTGTCCCCATATCCCTTGATTCCCCTATCCATAAGATACCTATCTAGCTCCTTCTTGAAAGCATCCAGAGAATTGGCCTCCATTGCCTTCTGAGGCAGTGCATTCCGGACCCCCACAACTCTCTGGGAGAAGAAGTTTTTCCTTAACTCTGTCCTAAATGGCCTACCCCTTATTCTCAAACCATGCCCTCTGGTACTGGACTCTCCCAGCATCTGGAACACATTTCCTGCTTCTATCTTGTCCAATCCCATGTACATGTGACAAATAAAACTAATGTTCAAAGAACACACCAACCTGACTCATGAATATATTGACCATTTCTTTCATCGCCACTCAACTAAATTTAGCACTGTGGGAGTGCCGTCACTGAAGGGATAGCTTCTGTTTATGAAGGCAAAAGACGAGCTGCTGGAAGAACTTGGTGAGCCAGGCAGCATCTGTGGAAGGACCTGCTGTGTTTCTGACCTGCCTGATCTACTGTGTTCCTCTAGCACTTCGACTTTGCTCCAGATTCCAGCACCTGCACTCTCCTGTGTCTCCTGCTTATGAAAGCAGTTCATCACCACCTTCACCTGGCCAATTTAGGATGGGCAGTAAATGCTGAGGTTGCCATTGATGCCCACATAGCTACTTCATGGCCCAAAACATCGGCTAATTATTCCTCTTTATGTATGCTGCCTGACCTGCTGAGTTCCTCCTGCATTTTGTGTGTGTGTAACACGCTCTGCATTTCTATCACAGATAGCTTGCTACATTTGAGCTACTTCAAAGGCTTACACTTAGGACTGCAGTCTTCAAATATTTATGGAACTAAGAGCCACTGTATCGAAGCTTGGATCTTACACATACTAGACCAAAGTTCATGGCAGTGAAGGTTACACCATGTATTCCTGGGAGAGGCACTGAGCATTTCTGTATCTCCAACTCATTGAAGCATATACCCACTCTCTCATATACCTTGGATGGTGATTTTACCATTAAGCTCTCTCTAATCCATTTACCCCCAAATATCAAGTTATGACCCCCACCAACCCTTCCTCCCCGCTCTCTTGCTCCTTCTTGTCTAACCTGCCAGACCTCTCAGCATGTTATACTCAATTCACTCATCCCTCAGCCTCAGTGGTTCCAAGATAAATGGTCTGTTCCCATTGAGGTTCTCTGACCCTGACAATAATTCCATGAATATCATCTGGTCAATGGCTCTAAACAATGACTCTTTCTCCTGATGAAGGATCTCAGGCCAAAATGTCAACTGTTTATTCCCCTCAATGGCTGACTTGTGTGTGTGTGTGTTGCTCAAGATTTCCAGCATCTGCAACATCTCTTGTTTTAATGGCTGTTCTTTGCTCAGATTATCTCAAGTTAAGTCAAGTCAAGTCAAGTCACTTTTTATTGTCATTTAACCATAACTGCTGGTACAGTACACAGTAAAAATGAGACAGTTTTCAGGACCATGGTGCTACATGAAACAGTACAAAAACTACACTGAACTACGTAAAAACAACACAGAAAAAAACTACACTAGACTACAGACCTACCCAGGACTGTATAAAGTGCACAAAACAGTGCAGACATTACAATAAATAATAAACAAGACAATAGGTACAGTAGAGGGCAGTAAGTTGGTGTCAATCCAGATTCTGGGTATTGAGGAGTCTGATGGCTTGGGGGAAGAAACTGTTACATAGTCTGGTCGTGAGAGCTCGAATGCTTCAGTGCCTTTTCCCAGATGGCAGGAGGGAGAAGAGTTTGTATGAGGGGTGTGTGGGGTCCTTCATAATGCTGTTCGCTTTGCAGATGCAGCATGCAGTGTAAATGTCTGTAATGGCGGGAAGAGAGACCCCAATCATGAAGTTTGTTGCTGGTACCTGGAGCAACCTCTGTGAACTGTGCACAGTACATGTAACAGTAGCATCCACTGATGGATAAACCACAGCATTCTGTGTGGTATCAGTGGGGTTTAACACAGATCCCTGATAAACACATTTCAAAATTATAGTATTGTTCCTAGCCATTTAATAATTTTCACCAATCAATAGCAAATTTGTCTAACAAAATAATTTGTTGTCAAAGATCTAAATTAATATAATACCTTCACACAATCCCATGAACTATAATTAACTCCTTCTAAAGATTTATAAGTTTAATCAATTTTAAATATACACAGTCCTGATACAAAGGAAGCAGCTGCACTGATGATAATGGGAAAATCAGATTTTCATTTATTTTCCATAACGGCACACCTTTTAAATCCATCATGCAAATTGTAATCTGTGCTTGACAACTGCCATATTAAATGATCCCTCAGCTCAGAAGAGAGTTAGGGATGGACAATAAATCCTGCACATTCATATCCCATGAATGAATAAGTATCGAAATCTAGGGAATTACTAATGTAATAATAATTTTCAATGGTATTTCTTGGTTACAACTGTCAAGTTAGTTTAAGCAAGTGTCTCGACCCAAACTCATTCAGCGTCAGGCCCCGATGGTGTACCTGGCAGGAAGCTGAAAACCTGTGCCAACTAACTGGCTGGAGTGCTCAAGGACATCTTCAATCTCTCACAGCTGTAGTCAATGTGTTTCAAAAGGGCATCAATCATACTGCTGCCAAAGGAGAGCAGAGTGAGCTGCTTCAATGGTTATTGATTAGTTGTTCCCTCCATAGATGCTGCCTGACTTGCTGAGTTCCTCCAGAATCTTGTGTTTTTTTTTTGGTCTGTGGTAATACAGCTTCATAACCCCAGAGATGTGGTTTCAATCTTGACCTCAGGGACTATCTGTGTGGAGTTTGATAATTCTCCTCTGTGGGCTCCTTTTTCCTTCCACAACCTTGAGATGTGTGGGTTGAAGGAGAATTTGAATCAGATTTATTATCACTGATGTATGCTATTAAATTTGTTGCTTTGAGGCAGCAGTATAGCAAAACATATAAAAGTTAATACAACTACAAAAATAAATAAATATTGTACAAGTGTGAAAATGAGGTAGTGTTCATGGACCATTCAAAAATCTAATAGCAGACAGGAAGAAACTATTCCTGAATCATTCAATGTGGGTCTTCATTCTCCTGTACCCCTTTCCTGATGGTAGTAATGAGAAGAAAACATGTTCTGGATTAAAGTCAGATGCTGCCTTCTTAAGACACTGCCACTTAAAGATTTCCTTAATGGTGGGGAGGGTTGTGACTGTGATGGAGCTGGTTGAGTCTACGACTCTGTGCAGCCACTATAAATTGGTCCTAATGTGTCAGGGAATGATAGAATCTGGGGAGATGATGAGAATATGAGAATTAAAAAAAGGATTAATTTAAATTTATAAACACAAAGAGATTCCGCAGATGCTGGAAATCCAGAACAACACACACAAAATGCTAGAGGAACTCAGCAGGTCAGGCAGCATAAGACCATAAGAGATAGGAACAGAATTAGGCCATTTGGCCAATTGAGTCTGTACCACCATTTCATCATGGGTGATCCAATATTCCTCTGAGCCCCATTCTCCTGCCTTCTCCCCATATCCATTCATGCCCTGACCAATCAAGAATCTATCAACCTCTGCCTTAAATATACATAAAGACTTGGCTTCCCCAACTGCCTGTGGCAAAGAATTTCACAGCTTCACCACCTTCTAGCTAAAGAAGTTCCTCCTCATCTCTGTATCCATGGAAATGAATGAACAGACAGGATGAAGAGGTCAATACTCCCCAATGCCATTAGGCTTTACAATTCTACCGCCAGGACTTAAGAACTTTTTAAAAGCTATTAATGCTTTTTGAGACGGTGATTTAGATGCATATCATATTTTTTTACTGAGTTAAGTATTGTATGTAATTAGTTTTGCTACAGCAAGTGTATGGGACATTGGAAAAAAAGTTGAATTTCCCCATGGGGATGAATAAAGTATCTATCTATCTATCTATCTATCTATCTATCTATCTATCTATCTATCTATCTATCTATCTATCTATCTATCTATCTATCTATCTATTTGCATAGATGCTGTCTGAGCTACCAAGTTCCTCCAGCATTTTGTGTGTATTAATGTAGAATTAGTATAAATGGGTGGTTGCTGAACAAGGTGGACTCACTGATCCTGATCCTGATCCTGGACCTATTCCCGTGCTGTAATAGCTGTATGACTTAATGTCTCTTTTATGATAATGAACAGAACACCTAATATGTCTTGATGAAGGGTCTTGGCCCAAGACATCAACACTTTATTTCCCTTCATACATGCTGCCTAACCTACTGAGTTTCTCCAGTATTTTTTGTGTGTTGCTCAAGATTTCTAACATCTGCTGAATCTCTTGTGTCTTTTAACACTTAATACTGTTTTATTTCCCATTCACTCATGGTATATGGTAAGACCAGCATTTTGTTTAAGTGGCTATCCAAAGCACATTGCTGGGGAGTTAGAGTTCTAAGCAGACCAGATCAGGATGATGTATTTTCATCTTTAAAGGACATTTGCAAACTAAAAAGGGTTTTGCAATAATTTCTTAGCTTCACAGTTATTACTTATGATCCTGGATTTTTGTTCCAGGTTTATTTAATAAACAATTTAAATTAACCAGCTGTTTTAATGAGATTTGAATTCCTACCTCCAGATCATTAGTCTGGGCCTCTCAATTATTAGTTCAGTAATAATAGAATCAGTGACTACTTTAGTGGGTGCACCTGTACACCTCCTTGTTATTGCAAATATCTAATCAGCCAATCATGCAACAGAAATTCAATGCATAAAATGCACGCAGACATGCTCTAGAGGTTCAGTTGTTGTTCAGACCAAACATCAAAATGAGGAAGAAATGTGATCTAAGTGATTTTGCCATGGAATGATAATAGGTGCCAGACAGGAAGGCCTGCATCTCTCAGAAACTGCTGATCTCCTGGGAGTTCTCTGCTGTCTCTAAGTTTATGGAGGATGGTGTGAGCAACAAAAAACACCCAGTGAGTGGCAGTTCTGTGGGCAAAAACATCTTGTTAATGAAAGATGTTAGAAGAGAATGGCTAGACTGGTCTGAGCTGCCAAGAGGGGTGACAGTAACTCAAAAAACCGCATGTTACAACACTAGTGTGCAGAAAAGCATTTCTGAAAGCACAACGCATCAAACCTTGTAGCAAATGGGCTACAGCAGCATAAGACCATGAACATTATGTCAGGGGCCACTTTATTACATACAGGGGGTACCTAGTTGGGAATTAGAGTTCTAAGTAGACCAGATCAGAATGGAATATTTCCATCTCCAAAGGGATCTGCAAACCAAAAGGATTTTTCAATCATCTCTTAGCCTCACAATTATTATTTATGATCCTAGAATTTTAGTCCAGATTTATTTAATAAACAATTCAAATTAAGCAGCTGATTTAATGAGCTTTGAACTCCCTAACTCCAGATCATTAGTCTAGGCCTCTCAATGATTAGTTCAGTAATAATAGACTCTGTGGCCAGTTTATTAGCTATGGAGGTACCTAATAAAGTGGCCACTGAGTGTAGTTCCAGCTTTTAACAAAGTGGAAAGCAAACGAGGATGTTTTGTTTTCTACAGAGGTATGAATTGTGCATCAGGAGAATTCGGGATTTAGGATGGAAGCCAATACTCTGATTTATGGATAATTCAGACAGGGTGAGTGAAAGAATGGGGAGTAAAAGGATTTGAGCACGGTGTAGGTGCATAAGATTAGGACAGCTTCTTGTGTGAAAATTAACAGCCTGCCCCTGCTTTACAATAGCGTTTGCATATGTGAGCTGAGATATGGTTTACGATGGGAATATAAGTGTAGGATAATTTGAAAGCAGTAGTTAACAATCAACATATGGAAAACCTGAAAAGATGCAATTTAACATAAACTGGTGGATCTGTGGGACTGAACCACTGGGGCAGATTAGATATGGTACTAATGAGCCACAGAGATAAAGGACTTTACTGCAGTCAGCTGCTTAAAATGGAACTTCCAACTTGATGTCTCTTTCCATTCAGATTATCCCCAAATTGCTTGTCAGCCGATGAAGTAAGATCTCAGTTGCATTGTAGGACACGCGGGCAAGTAACTTATGCACAGCAAGCTCCCACGGACAGCAGTTTGTTAACAACAACCAATTTCATTCACTGTTAATTGGGAGATAATTATTGGTTGGGATAATGGGGATTACTCACTTGAGATTCTTCAAAGAGTTACTATGGGAGCACTTTATAGCAGATGGAGCCTTTGTTCAATGCTTCATTCAAAAAGCAGCCCCTCTAGGTGCAAATTCCCTCTCAACACTGACAGTTATGAGTTACGAGTCCAGTTATTGGCATAGACATACAGACCCAGGGTATAAATGGCATGAAGCTTAGCTTTTCTGCAGCAGCACAATACATTACAAACATGACAAATATTAATTACATAAACTTAAATTACACTTAATTTGCATAAACAAAAATAGACATAATGAGATTAGAGCAAGTTGAGGGAAATATAGTCTGAGGTAAAAATGGGGGTTTTCCCCGTCAATTGAAGAACCTATTTACAGTGGGGAAGAGGTGGTTTCTGAATCTTGAAATGTGTGTCTTCGGAGCTCCTGTACTCCCTGCCTGATGGCAGCAGCAAGAAGAGGGTGGGGCTCTTTAATCATGGGTGTCACTTTATTAGACAGCACCTCTTACAGTTGTCATTGATGGAGGGAAGAGCTGTACCCACGGTGGAATTGGTTGAGTCCCATCACTCTCTGCAGCCCTTTGCACTCCTGTGCTTTGTGCATTCCAGGATGTAGTGCAAGCAGTCAGATTACTTTCTACTGTTCATCTGTGGAATCTTGTCAGAGTCTTCAATCACATGCAAAATGTGGATCCCAGATTGGCCTCTATAGTCACCTGAGGACCCACCAATAGACAACCCCTTAGGAGAACATCATACTTGACTTGAGTGATCACACTGTTACTACTACTACCTTAAAAATATTGACAGCTAGAAATCTGAACCTGCTCATTCTTTTTACTGCAGACCCTTCAATGAGCACTGGGACCAGTTCACATGGCTTTCCTTTCCTAAAGACCACAATCGGTTCATTGGTTTCATTGAAGTTAACTGCTAGGTTGCTCATTACATCCATTCAACTAGCTGACCCACCTCTTCACCACCATCACTATGAACAACAGTGTTGTCATTGCAAAATCTGTGGATGCCACACAGTCATAGCTACAGAAACAGCAGAGCTAGGGAAAGTCAGCCTTGATTTTTGTTCCTGGAAGTCTGGTGCAGTGAGAAGCTGGTGCCTAAACTAAAAGACCTACAGCTTAGATAACAGAACCCTGGAGAGGACTTAGGTTAAAATCATAAACCTAAGGGATTCTGTGGATGCTGGAAATCCAGAGCAGCACGCATAAAATACTGGAGGAACTCAGCAAGTCAGGCAGCGTCTATGGAAATGAATGAACAGTCACTTTTTCGGGCCAACACCAGAAAAGTAATCAGCCTGACCTGTTGACTGTTTATTCATTTCCTGATCTGCTGAGTTCCTTCAGCATTTTGTGTGTGTTGCTCTAGATCAAAATCAGACAGACCTGCTCTTGATCATCATCTGGTGCGGTAATCCCAGTTAGAAATTAAATTAATCATGTGCAGGCAAAGGTGCCTAATGCATTTCATTGAATTTGTTGATGCTTCATGCTTGTTCAAGTTAAAGGGGGTACTCGAATTTGACCCGTTTTCATCAAGTAACACTATCACATGAATCGTTTAGCACCGATTCTTCCTCTCACTCACTGATGATCAGAAAGCAAAATTATCCCATTGCTGTTGGTGCTATTCTGACAATAGGAGTCTTGTGCACAGAAGAGGGACAAACTTGTTCTCTAACTAACAAGACTGACACATGTTGGCTATTAGAGCAAAGGTTCCTTCTCCCACAGTGGAAACCACCTATCTCAGTGAATTTCAACCCTACTTGGAGAAGTTCATACAATTCGGTTGCCCTCATCCCAATCTGTTCACATGCACTGCAACCCAATCACATTCGCTCCAATCTGTTCACACTCATTCTAATTTATTCACATTTAATCCAGAAAAAAAGTGCCTCACACCCACTTTGTCATTTTACAAATGCATTTTAGTCAGTTCACACTTACACCAATCAGATAACCTTCCCCAAATGAGCTACTCTGCCACCTGCTTGTTTACACTGACTCAAATTAGTGCACAGTCAGTCCTTGCCCTTCCAGTCACTTTATAAACATTCTAATAATATCATACCCACTTCTCCATCATTCTAATGAGGTTACTCACTCTGTTCTGTTTGTAATCTTGCTTTTGTGCATTTCGTTTATTTTCAAATATAAACTTTATTCAGAGTAAATGTTATACACAAAAGAAGAAACAGTACAAAGCTTTTACATTCATAAGCAATGCATTTAGTCGTGTTAAGTTTTTTAAAATCATAGCTTTATTATCTCTCATATGGCCCCCCCCCCCACCTTTTGAAGGCTTCCCTATCCAACTCAGCCACTCCATATGCAGTACTGGAAGGACGCTAGACTGTGGTCCTTCCCCACAGCGCGTTTATGTTGGCTCCACCAACCTTCAGTGCATCCTTCAGAATGTACTACTGCAGCCTGGAGTGTGCCAATTGGCAGTGTTCCCTTATTGGGAACTCATTGGGCTGGAAGTCCAAGTTTTGGGTAGAACAAAGGGTGTCTCTTCCTGTGTTGATGATCTTCCAGTGACACTTGATGTCTGCCTCAATGTGTGTCCCTGGGAATAGCCCATACATCAGAGAGTCCTCTGTTACATAAATGCTTGAGATGAACAGAGGCAGGCACCCTTGCTTCCTTCTCACCCTTTTAACAAATCCAGTCTGCCAAGAGGTGGGTGACCATCTCTTCCACACCATAGCCATCCCAGGGGCAGCTTGTGTAGGGGATAGTATTTTGTCCCCACAGGTAGGATCCACCTATCAGTTCATCTTCATTTTACTCCACACTCATTCACTCCTAATTACTCTGTAATTACACTATCTGTCTAGTTTACATCCACCCAAAATGATTCACAGCCTCATTTAGTAAGCCATCCCTAGGCCACAGTTAGTTCAATAAGTTCTCATCATTTCAGTCTGCTGAAACTTATAGACATTGATTCATACCCACTGTTCATTGTACCTTCGCTGTGTCTGCTGACAGCTCCTCCAATCAGTTTACAGAAATCAGTCCTGACTCATTCCACTTGGGTCACACCTATTTCCCACTCACTCAGTTTCATTAACTCTCACTGCAATCTGTTTCCAGCATTGTTTAACTCACACAAAATGCTGCAGGTCATGCAGCATCTATAAAGAGGAATAAACATTTGAAGCTTCGGGCTGAGACCCTTCACTGGGACTGTAAAGGAGGGGAAAGAAATCAGCAATTATGTCTAGTTTGGTTTACAAAGTATTCCCTTTGCTGATAAACTGTATCGAATACTATTGAATTTCCATACTGGTGGTTTCTTTAACTTCAGACTGGGGAAGACAAGCAACTTTTAAATTAGACGCCCTGACTAGTTGAAGTTCACAATAACATTAATTAGATAACTTTGAGATGCAATCCTCCACCTAAGCATTAGCACTCTTGCTTCTGGTAATTTTCATAATTTTTTTTAATAAATTGTGATTGTCTCTGGAGAAATTTACATAATTGTGAGAGTTTGAGGCCCTAATTAAATTCCAACATTATTTCTCTCACTCTCCGGCGTAAATTCCATTATTTACAACATTCCTGGTTGACAGGCGAAGCCAGTGGATGCATATTAAAAATCTGTCAAGCGTTTGCAGGTAATACAGTGAGTGAAACAAGACTAGTGAATTGACCCAGTGACAATCATCATCTGGGTTTCATAAGGAAAGACATAAATACACATCAACAGATGTGAAGCAGTTTTGATTTAGTGTGGTTGTGACATGATAGATTGGTTGTTCAAAGCTGCAGTGCATTGAGCTAACAGTATACGCAAACTCCAGTCTTTTCCAGCACAGTGGCATAGCTAGCAGAGCTATTGTCCCACAGTGCCAGACCTGGGTTCAGTTCTCTGGTGCCATCTGAAGCAACAATCTGCTGGAAGAATTCAGTGGGTCATGGAACATAGAACACTTCAGCAATGCACAGGCCCTTCGATCCATAATGTTGTGCCAACATTTTAGCCTACTCCAAGATCAATATCCCTCCTACATAACCCTCCATTTTAGTATCATCCATGTGCCTATTTAAGAGTTTTTTTTAATGTTCCTAATGTATCTGCCTCAACCCTCGCCCTGACACACCCACCATTCTCATGTAAAAAACTTACCTCTGACATGGTCCCTATATTTTCCTCCAATTATCTTAATACTATGCCCCTAATTCTAGTCACTGGGAAAAAGTCTCTGGCTATTCATTTGATCTATGCCTCTTCCACTTTATATCAAATTGCCTCTCATCCTTCTTCTCTCCAAAGAGAAGATCCGTAGCTCACTCAATCTACCCTTATAAGACATACTCTCTAATGCAGGTAGCGTCCTGTTAAATCTCCTCTGCAAGCTCTCTAAAGCTTCTACATCCTTGCTATAATGAGATGACCAGAAGTGACCACAAATGTTCAAGGTGTGGTCTAACCAGGCTTTAATTATCTCACAGCTCTTAAACTTAATCTCCTGACTAATGAAGGCCAACACACAAAATTCCTTCTTAACAACCCTATCAACTCAAATGGCACTTTTGAGAGATCTATGGACATGGATTCCTCTGTTCCTCAACATGGCTAATATTCCTCCCATTCCTGACAAAATTTCAGGACATATGCCAGTGTTATTAAAACTAATTCTGATTCATTAACCTTGTTTTCTCCTTTCAAATTCATCCTTCCAAAGTGAATCATTTCTCATTTCTCTGTGTTGAACCCCACCTGCCACTTCTCAGCCCAGCTCTGCAACCTGTCAATGTCCCATTGTAACCTATGCCAATCTCACACTATTCACAACTCCAACAACCTCTGTGTCATCGGCATCCTTACGAACCCACCCTTCCACCTCCTCATCCAAGGGTCGACCAGTATCTGTGGCAGGAAAGGAAATGTTGAAAACTTGGGTTGAAACTGCACTGCAGTGGATAGGAAGGCTCTGTAATAGGTTGTCGAAAGTCCCCAACGCATCAATCAATCTCCAAAGCACCAATGTACGTGCCATCAAGGAAATATATAGAGGAAGATACCAGAAGAGCACCAGTAACATAATGAAGGATCCCACCCACCATGCTAATGAACTGTTAGTCCCACTCCCATCAGGGCATCCACGCTGGGACCCAAGCAGTAAGGCTGATCAAAACATCCACCCACAAACCCACCCCTCCACACCAACAATGCTATTTTATCATTTCCTGTCAGTCACCGTAGGTATGGGCACTCCTGTGCCTAATGTCACTTAATAGACATACAACCAATCTGTGTATATATGCTATCTTGTGTATTATATTTATTAGTTTATTATTATTATTATCATTATTATTATTGCCTTCTTGCCATCTTATAGTTTTTGTGCTGCATCTAGAGTAACAATTATTTCATTCCCTTTACACTCATGTACAGGAAATTACATTAAACAATGTTGAATCATGAATCTTGAATTTTGAAATGCTGCATCACCTATTCTTTCCCTCCCACGATTGCTGCTCGATCTGCTGAGTTCTTCCAGCAGATTTTATTTATTGCACCAGATTCTGGAAACTGTTGTCTCTTGTGTCTCTGGTGCATTCTGTTCATGAGCGTGTGAGTTTCATCCGAGCAGTCTTGTCTCCTCCTTCATATCAAAGCCATGCAGATTGGTGAGATAATTGGCCACTGTAAATTGTATAGATGAGATCTAGTTTCTGGGAGGATTCTTTGTGAATAAGAAAAAAACTGGATTAATATAGGATTATTATAAATAGATGCTTAATGGTTGGCATGAACTCAATGGGCTGAAGGGCCTGTTTTCATGCTGCATCTCTCCAGCACTTTAATAGGTCTTGCAGAAATATTGCTGGATATATCCAATATGTGTATTGTTTCTCAAGGTGTCAGGAACATTTTTACAATGCAGGCTAGACCTGTTACAAGCCTAACCAATTAAAATCCAAATCTTCCAGCCCCCATATTATCATTGCTGACAGATTCTTAAGGAGAAGGAGACAGAAGGTGGAAATCAGGTGGTTTCTTGACGGTACCAGTGTGTGAATCTTATATCATAACTCCCTATTCTCAGCTCCTTTCGTGATTTCAATCTCCAGCTATGTCCCAAATGCACATCTTTTAAAATCAGAGGCACAAGAGACTGCAGATGCTGGAACCTGGAGCAGAACACTCGTCCAGCCCAGATGAGGGATTTTGATTTGAAACGACTGTCCATTTCCCTCCATAGATGCTGCCTTGAGTTCCTCTGCAATTTTTGTATATCTATTAAGATCAGGCCATTTTGAGAAACAACATTCAACTCTTTGCTCTTGGCATGACCTACAATGGTAAATTGTGTGGATATATTTCAAGTTCAGAGTATTTACTAACAACAAACAATGCGTTGGAAGGGGCTATTACAAACATCCCATTGTCCAGTAAATTCAGTTAACTTAAGACACTGTTTATTGAGCAAAAGAAGGAGATAAAAACTGCCACAGCTTCTCCCAATAAAAGTGGTGTAATTTCTCCAGCAATAGAGCAGTTAGTTGACAATAGTTGCATAGTAATTAAATTTTAAAATGTTCATTTACTATCAAAGTGTACAACTCTGAAATTCTTCTTCTCCAGATAGCCACGAAACCAAGAAAGAAAAGAACTGCAGCACGATCACCAACCCCCAAATCCCTCCTCCCTGCACAAAATATGAACAAATGGAATAGGCACATTAACCTTCAAATCCCCTCCCCCCACACAGAAAAATTTAGGAAGACTGGGTGAAAAACAGAGGATATAAAAAAAAAAGTCTGGAAAAAAAAATCTATAGTCCAAACCCATATCCAAAATGCAGGAAACCCGGGTAATATTCTTCAGGCACAACCACAGGGTTTCCCCTCTCCATAGCAGAGCAATCCCCCAGTGATCAAAAAGCAGTCTCTCCTCTCGCTAGCAGAGCAATCCCACCAGTGATCGAAACGCAGGCAGCCGGCGCTCACCTTCCTCATTCACCTCGATATTTCAATCAACCCTGTTGCATTAATCGGCATACAATGCAAGCTTTAATCGCGACATGGAGTCAAACATCGGCTCGCACTGCAGCTATCCCGCAGGCTTCTCATCAAGTCACCCCTGCCTCCCAGAATCCTCCTGGAGGCTGCGGAGCGTTGGAACACCCAAACTGTCTTCAAACTCCAAATCACAGGCTCCAACAGGTCCAGAATCACATTCAAGATGAAAAGAAAACACAAAAGGCATAAAAGAAGATCACGGTTTCATGATCTAATCAGAAGATGTCGACAAAAGGAGCGTTATACCCAGGCACTATCTTGACCAGAAGCATTTGTAGTATGTTATTAGATCACTTACATCAATAAGATATCAAACTTAATTGACAGTGGCATTGCCTATTCTGAGTGATCAGAGAGATGTACAGGACAGAAACAGACTCTTCAGACCATTGAGTCCACAATGACCATCAACCACCCATTTGCTTGAATCCAGAATTAATCCCATTTTTTATTCTCCTTATCAAATACCCTGCACCTTTCACTAACTGATGTACTAGGGACAATCTACAGTGAGCAATTAACCTGCTAGCTTGAACTCTGAGATGTGGGAGGAGACTGTGGGAAATCCATACAGTCAAAGGGAGAATATGCAAACGCCATACCGACTGCACTTCAGTTAGCCCTGAACCCAGATCTTTGTTGCTGTGACTCAGCGGCTGTACTTACGAGCTGCGTCGCTGTGCTGCCCATATGGGAAAATAAAATAATCTAAGACACAAGAGGTTCTGAAGATGCTGAAAGTCTTGAGCAACACACACAAAATGCTGGAGGAACTCCGTAACTCAGGCAGCATTTATGGAGGGAAATAAACAGTCAACATTTGGGCCAAGATGTTTCATCAGGACTGAAGAAGGGTCTCGACCTGAAATGCTGACTGTTTATTCTCCTCCAGAGACGCTCCAGCATTTTGTGTGCGTTTTTCAATAAAGTAATCTTCCCACTTTTATGTTATTGCTTCTTGCCTTTTCATATAATCAAAGTGATAAACAGTGTTTTCTGGGGACAGCTTTAATGAAAATCTTGTAAAGGTAAGGAGACACAAAAAGAACTTGCAAAATAACCCACAACAAGGAATACACAGCGAGTTCTAAGAATAATAAATATTGATCCATCTTTCTACAGTACACAATCATTATTATTAGGTAAAAGTCTTCACTTTATTTACATATTACTGTGTTCTTTTCTTTCTTTTGCAATCTTTTTATTGAATTTTTCTAGACAAATACATAGTGGTCATAATAGTACAAAGGAAGTGGGATTACATTGTTGGCAATTAATACATGGGAGTAGAAACTATAGGTAACACCAATATAGTTGACCTCCCAAATTCTTAATATAGACAAGATACAAGTGTTACGTACCCCGTAACTGGGTGTCATACCAGCAAAGATAGAAGAATCCGTTGGAGTCTGGTGGTACTATTTTCAAACAGTGTTTATTAGTAAAATATACAAATCAATATCAACAATGCAAATATATAGATAATACACATTAGCAATACTAAACCTAAAAGTGTGGTTATAATAATAATCAATAATAAACAAGCTCTATCGATGTCTAGGGGATAATGAATTGTCATATGTGAATATAAAGTTCAGTTCAGTTCATACGTGCTGAGGTAGTTGTTGGTGGTTTTGTTGTAGTTGTTGGAGAGAGAGAGAGAGCGAGCAAACAGTGACAGCTATTGTCAGGCAAACCTTCCTTTACGATCTTGATCCGTCGATGTGTTGTTGTGGCCATTCAGGTATGACCCCTCTGTCCTTCAGCTAGACCGTTCTTCTATGGTGGACTCGTCACCCAGGCAAGGGTGGACACACACACAAACCCCCACCGGCCCTGCTATAACACTGTGAGTTAAACTGACCGATCCTTTGTTCGGTCCCCGATGCCCCACACCTTCATGTGGGTTCCAACACTCAAGCAGTGCTCACTAGTGTGTCTCCTGGTGTGTCTGAGGGGTGTCTCCCCAGACCTCACTTTTATCCCCACTCATGGGGTCTCAGGTGTCAATCAGTTTTGAATGGCTTAGCCCATCAAACCAGCCCACTCCGGCTGTCCACTGAGGAATTTTAATGAACAGAATGGTATCAAGTAAACAGCCCTCTCCGGAGCCATAAGTCTTTCAGGAGTCATAATATGGTGGGTCAACAAGTCTCTCTCTCCCGGTGTTATCTCTCCCTTGTCTGAAGCAGATGTTCCAGTCCCAGTATGTTTTCCCTTTGTCTCTCTTTCTCTCTCATTAGCAGCGTGGTAACAGTAACAGTTTGTGATTCTCCCGGGGGGGGGGGGGGAATATGGGCAACTCTGTACCCTTCTGCCCATCAGAGTTGTTTATCCTTCATAACACAAGGAAATAAAAAGATGGAAAAAAAGACCCCAAATTGAAAAATCAAAAACAAAGTGAACTAAACTAAACAGAACTAAACTAAACAAAGCTGGGCTATTCTATTATATCAGATAAAATAATTAATGTCATCAACTCCACTCCTCTACTCAAATTAATAAATAATATAAAGGAATTGGAAAAGGTCAAATTACATTCTATGAAAGTATTGGATAAATGGCCTCCAAGTTTCTTCAAATTTAGCCGAGGGATCAAAGGTACCACTTCTAATTTTTTCTAAGTTTAAACAGGATATGGTTTGGGAAAACCATTGAGATGTAGTTGGAGGATTCATCTCTTTCCATTTCAATAAAATAGATCTTCTAGCCACTAAAGTAGCAAATGAAATCATCCGCCGAGCTGAAGAGGGCAGATCAATCATTGGTAAACCAAAAATTGCAGTGATAGGGTGAGGCTGTAAATCATTGTGCAAAACTGTAGAGAATGCATCAAAAATATCTTTCCAATATTTTTCCAAAAGAGGGCAAGACCAAAACATATGAGTCAAAGAGGCTACCTCAGAATGACATCTACCGCAGATCGGATTTATATGAGAGTAAAAATGAGCTAATTTATCTTTAGACATATGAGCCCTATGCACCACTTTAAATTGAATCAAAGTATGTTTAGCACAAATAGAAGAAAAGTTAACTAATTGAAAAACTTTCTCCCATTTCTCTATAGGTAAAGAAAGTTGAAGTTCCTTCTCCCATTCATTTTTAATTTTATCAGATATATCTGACTTTATTTTCATAATCATACATAAATGATTGCTATTAAACCCTTTTGATAAGGGTTTAAGCCTAAAATTTTTCCATGATATTGGTTGGATATGAAATTGGGAAAGTAGGTAACATCGTATTCAAAAAATCTCTGATCTGTAAATACCTAAAAAAATGGGATCTGGCAAATTATATTTGTTAGACAACTGTTCAAAAGACATGAAACAGTTATCCAAAAATAAATCATGAAAACATATTATACCCTTTATTTTCCATACCAAAAAGGCTTGATCCATGACAGAGGGTTGAAAGAAAAAATTAGATATAATAGGACTTGATAAAATACATTTATTCAAGCCAAAAAATTTACGAAACTGAAACCATATTCGTAATGTATGTTTAATTATTGGATTAACCATTTGTTTATTCAATTTAGAAAGAACAAAGGGAAGCAAGGTCCCCAAGATGGAAACCAGTGAAAATCCTTGTGCAGAATTACATATGACTGTGTTCTGTGGGAAAATAGTATTAATATTTCTGATTGGAGGAAAGTCACAATCATGTTAGTTGGTCTTTTGCTTTTCAACCTAACCTTACCTTTCAACAATGGCAATATAATACTCCAGAATGTGCTGTTATAACACGTGATATATAAACATGAGAAGTTCTTTTACCCGTCATAATAAATAATATGGGTAAATTCTTATATGTCCTTTCATAAACATGAAATTCTGCAGATGCTGGAAACCCAAGAGTAATCACACACAAAATGCTAGAGGAACTCAGCAAGTCAGGCATCATCAATGGAAAGAATAGAGTCAAAGTTTCGGGTTAAGACCCTTTATCAGACCTGGAAAGGAAGGCAGAAGACAACAGAATAAGGAAGTGGAGGGGTTAGGGAAGAAGTACAAGCTGGCAGGTGACAGGTGAGACCAGGTAAGAAGGAAGGTGGGTGGTGGGGAAGGAAGAAACTCGGAGATGATTGGTAGAAAAGTTAAAGGATCAAGAAGGAATATGATAGGAGAGGAAGTGGACTATGGGAAAAACGGAAGGAGGGGATAGGCAGGTGAGGAGAAGAGAACAGGTAGATAGGGGAGCTAAAATGGGAAATAGAAAAAGGATGGAGAGAGGGAGAGAAATTACCAGAAGTTCGAGAAATCAATGCTCGTGCCATCAGGTTAGAGGCTACTCAGACAAAATATAATGTGTTGCTCCACTGTCATTGTTCCAGAATGACATAGTTTTCTCCCTAGCCAATGGGTTACATAGGATATACAGTGGTGAAAGGGCCATTTTCACTGAGTGGTTCATGCTGGGCCTTTTGCTCTACTTGAGCCTGCTCCAATTTTTCCCATTTCTGTTGAGGTGAGGTAGTTTTGGAGTGTTACCCCAATGAAAATGCAGGCAGCAGCAGCCTCCCACTGAACAGTGATCATAAATCACTTTAGTGACTGATGCAGAAATGGACATTGGTCAAGGCACTAAGAGCATCTTCCTGCAATTAACAAAAGTAATACTGAGGAATGTTTATACGCTCTTCAGAGAATAGATAGAGCTTTGGTTTAATCTACTATGAAATATATAGTACAATACTCGTCATCATGCTCTGAGGTGCTAAGCAAATTCTTATACTGAAGTCTTCAGAGAGAACTTGGGTTTATCAACTTTGGTTTGGGTTTATTGAGAGGCGAGAGCACTGCACACAGAGACCCTAATCCATGTGGTATGGTAATGTAGTGATTAGTGTAAAATTATTACAGCAGCAGCTGTAAGATTGTGGTTCAGTTCCTGTGGCTGTCTCTTTATACATTCTCCCCATGACCACATGGGTTTCCTCCCACTTTCCAAAGCTGTACAGTTACGGTTAGTGACTTGCATCCTTACAATGCTGGTGCTGAAAGTGTAGTGATACTTGTGGGCTGCCCAGCACAATCCTCACTGATTTGACTTGCTGCAAACAGTGCATTTCACTGTATGTTTCAATGTACTTGTGACAAATAAAGCTAATAATCTTCTAATAGGTTTAATGATGCAGGCTCCTTGGACTGCAGTACTAGACATGGAGAGTTGAGGGGGAGGTCGAGGTCGTGGCTCATGGGTCAGGCTTAATAAGAAGTGATCAGGCATTGGAATATTGAGAAAGAGTTGTCATTTAGTATCCAAATCAAACATCACTGGACTGAGAGAAAGCAAGAGCCTTGAGATGCTGGAACCTGCAGCAACATGCAAATGGTGGTAGAACTCATCAGAACGAGCAATCTTTATGGATAGAAATGGACATATGTCTTCCCTGATCAACTGCCTTTGGGAATCCATATATACTACATCTTATGGTACCCCTTTACCCACCCTCTTTGTTACATCCTCAAGGAACTCAGCCTGTGTCACCCTCTAGGACCAGGACTTGGAAACAATCATTGTTGGGTAAGGTAAAGGTGTCAGGACATTTAGAACATAGAACATAGAATAGTACAGCACAGTACAGGCCCTTCAGCCCAAAATGTTGTGCCGACCCTTAAACCCTGCCTTCCATATAACCGCCCATCTTAAATTCCTCCATATAATTTAGAGATAAGGAGGCTGAAGAAAGTTCATGGTGCTAGACTAACTAATGGGGTTAAAGGTCAGCTGATGAAGTGGATAATGGATGAATTGTTTGTAATTTACCATAAATCCATAGAGGTCCCAAATCATCAGAAAACATCAGACGCAACCCCATGATTCAAAAAAAGGGGAAGGCAGAATAAGCAAACCTGTAGTCCAATAAAGGGACCTTCCCCAATTTGGTAGCAGTTAGTACACTCACTTTACAATGCCAGCGATCGCTAATTGGGTTCTTTTCACACTGCTGTCTGTACGGAGTTTGTATGTCTTCCCTGTGGCCATGTGTCTTTCCTCCAGGTTTCCTCTGGATTCCTCCCACATTCCAAAGAAATACAGTTAGGGTTGGGGTTATTAAGTTGTGGACATGCTATGTTGGCACCAGAAGTGTGGTGACATTTATGGGCTGCCTCCAGCACAATCCTCATTGATTTAGTTTGACATAACTTATTTATTTCACCACATGTTTTTATATTTTGATGTACACGTGACAGACAAATCTAATCTCTAGCTAGCCTCTTTTCCAGTCCTAGATGAATGGTCTCAGCCCTAAACGTCAGCTGTTTAATTTCCCTCCTTAGATGCTGCCTGATATTCTGAGTTCCTTCGCAACATCGTGTGTTTTGTTCCATACTTCCAGCAACTGCAATATGTCTTGTATTGACACCGGCTCTACTCTCTGTCCAAGCTAACTTAGAGTCAACAGTATCCATTCATACCTTGCTAATTATAAACCGAGAGTATTGAATCGTGCACCAATGCTCAGCAATATATGTGTAAGTCCCGTCATGGCAACTGAAAATTTAAATAAATCTGGAATTTAATAAAAATATGGTAAATATAAAACTCATAAAAGTTATAACCACCCACATGATTCAGTAATGTCCTTCAGGGAACAGAATCTGCAGACTTTATCCAGTCTGGCTTCTACTTATGTGACTTCAGACATACCATATGGTTGATACTTCAGTGCCTCCCAAGTTCAAAGTTCAAAGTAAATTTATTGTCAAAATATATGTATTTATTACTAAATTTATTATTTAGTATATGTCACTATATACTACCCTGAGACTCATTTTCTTGAACACATTAACAACAGAACAAGTAAATGCAAAGAATCAATGAAAAACTACACACAAAGATGGATAAAAACCAATGTTGTTTGTGCAATGGATCCATTCCAAATTGTCTACCATCACAACAGGTTAAAAGCAGATGACATTTCATTGGTTTTTTACTCGGTCCTGGAACATCCGGATGTTCTTTATTGACTATAGCTTAACATTCAAAATTATCAATCCCTCAAAACTAATCAATATGCTTCAGTACCTCCTTCTGCACCAAGATCCTCAATTTCCTCAGTTGCAGACCCCAAGTCGGTTTGGATTGGCAACAACATCTCCGCTTTCTCACTCAGCACAGGTGCACCACAGGGCTATGTGTTTAGGCCCCAGCTCTGGGACTATGAGGCTAAGCACAGTTCCAATGCCATATTTAATTTTGCCGAAGATACCACCGTTGTTGGCAGAATCTAGGGTGGCGACAAATCTTCATATAGGAGCGAGCTTGAAAATCTGATTGTGTGTGTGTGTGTGTGTGTGTGTGTGTGTGTGTGTGGCCTCCATCGGCCGTGGTCGACCCTGGGTACTGCGCCTCTGGTAGTAGGCTGGAGTGACCTTTCCAGGGCGCAAGCCAGGGCAGAGTTGATATGGAGATCTGTCTGTTGCCCATGCAGTGGGACCCCCTCTCCATCCTGATGACAGATCCAAAGGAACGACGAAAGTTGATACAGTTTGGTGTCAGCAGCATCGCAGGAGTTGCCATGCCGGTGCTGGGTACAGCAGTCAGTCGCCTTTGGGACTCTCACTCTGGATTTTTCCTCAGGGTTTACTCCCAAATCCTTTCCCGTGAGCGGGTATAGCCGCAAGGCAGTGGAGGTTTGAAATTGGAGTTTTCCTTCTCCTAGATGAGCTACCATCTGTAGTTAACGAGCCCCATCTGCCTGGAGCAACTGGTTTTAAGGCGCCAGTGATCCGCCTTTGCCCTTTCTCCTGTCAGTGAGAACAGCTCTGCCGGGCATAAGAACTATGCCACACGTGAAGGCCAGGGGTTGGACTTGGTTGTCAGAGGCTGTTTGAGATGCACGCCATGAAGAACGTTTGTTTAGCAGTGGCAGCTTATCCCCACTAGCACCCTTCGGCTCTGACTACTTTTGGAGCCTGAGTGATGCCACAATAATAACCTTACACTCAATGTCAGCAAGACCAAAAAGATGATTATTGAATTCAGAAGGAGGAAACTGGAGATATGTGAGCCAGTTCACTTTGAGGGATCAGAAGAGAAGACGAACAGCAACTTTAAATTTCTCTGTGTTATTATTTGAGAGAATATGTCCTGGGTGCAGAACATTAGTGCCATTATAAAATAAAGCAGTGCCTCTACTCTCTTAGAAGTTTGCAACGACTTGACATGTCATCTAAAACTTTAAAAAACTTCTATAAAAGTTTGGTGGAGAGTATATTGACTGGAGAGGTCACGGCCTGGTATGGTAACACCAATGCCTTTGTTTAGAAAAACCTATAAAAGGTAGTGGATACGACCCAGTTCATCACGGGTAAAGCCCTCCCCACCATTGAGTGTTGTCGCAAGAAAGCAGCATCCAGTGTCAAGGATCCCCACCATCCAGGCTATGCTCTCTTCTAGCTGTTGCCATCTGGAAGAAGGTACAGAAGCCTCAGGACCCAAGTCACCAGATTCAGGAACAGCTATTACCCCTCAACCATCCGGCTTTTGAACCAGGCGGGATAACTTCACTCACCCATCACTGAGTTGTCCCACTGACCTGTACTTGCTCTCAAGGACTCTTCATCTCGTGTTCTCAATCTTTATTGCTTATTTATGTATTATTATTTTTATTATTATTTGTTTGTGTCTCTTTTTGTATTTGCACCGTTTTTTGTTGCATGTTAGTTGTTCATCCATCCTGTTGGGTGTGGTCTTTTACTGATTCCTTTGTGTATGCTACATTTTCTGTCATTGCCTACTAGGAAATAAATATCATGGTTGTATATGGTGACATATATTACTTTGACAATAAATTTACTTTGAACTTTGAACTTGGGCATTTAAGTACCAACCATATAGTGTCTCGGAAGGCCAAAAAAAAAGGGGACACCATGGTAGTGTAGCGGTTAGTGTGATGCTATTACAGCTCAGGGGTTTCCAGAGTTCAGAGTTTAATTCCAGCATTGCCTGTATGGAATTTGCACATTCTCCCTGTGAGTGTGTGGGTTTCTTCTGTGTGTACTGGCTTCCTCCCACAGTCCAAAGAAATACCAGTTAGGAGGTTATTTGGTCATTGTAAAATGTCTTGTGATTGGTGTAATATTAAATAGGTGGGTGGTGTGGCTCCTTGAGTTAGAAGGACCTGTTTTGTGTTGTATCTATAAATAAAATAAGATCAATCAGTTAAAGACAAACTGTGCAATTACAAAAGAACATTACCCACACTGGTTCAGGAACCTGGTTGTTGATGGGTAATAACTGTTCCTGAAACTGGTGGCGTGTGACCCTAGTTCTGGGCAATTAGTGATGGACAATAAATGTTAGCTTTGCTATTGGTGACCACATTCCGTAAGTTAATAAATGTATCATAAAGCTACAAGAAGTGGACAGACCTTACAGTCTAGGAAGCATGATAATATTGTCACAGATGGTGTTTGTATAGCTTATCTTCCAAAACTAGAGGTATTTCTCTACTTTTTATCAAACGTCCTTGGAATGAGTGTGAATAAAACCAATAAAATGCTGAAAACACTCAAAAGGTCAGGCAGAGTTAATATTACAGGGAGAGACTTAATCTTGATGGAATAAGCATGACATACTTCGATAGACTACAAAAGATGTCTGGAGGGTGTACATGATTGGATGGTTGAAAATGCAAAGGAAGACAAACTGCTAGGGGAGCTTAATGGATCAGGTAGTTCCTGCAACCAATTTGTTTGTTCTAGATTACAGCATCTGCAGTCCCAGGTAAGATTTTCAAGCCTCGGGTTACTCCCTATTGCACATATCAAATAGTCTTGGTCTTCCTCTCTATTGCCTTTGAAATGTAGCACAGACATTTTAGAGTTGTAAAGGATAGAAACAGGCCCTTCGGCCCATCACATCCATGCCAGCCTTTTGGCCTGCTTACATTAATATAATTGGATGTAAAGGAGGGTGGCACTATAGTGTAGCAGTTAGCATAATGTTTTACATTGCCATCAATCAGGGTTCAATTTCTGCTGCTGTCTGTAAGAAGTTTGTTCATTCTCCCTGTGACTGTGCGGGTTTCCAAAGACGTATGGATTAGTAAGTTGTAGCATGCAATGTTGGCAGGGAAACATCGCGGGCTGCCCCAGGAACATTCTCATACTGTGTTAGTTGTTGACACAAATGATACATTCACTGTATGTTTTGATGTTTTCATGTATATGTGACAAGTAAAGCTAATCTTTACAATCAGTTCAAAATCTTTACACCTTTACACTTGGCCCACATTAGCCTTCTGTGCCTCATCAATTTGGAAAATGAACCTATGTTTATCATCCCTTTCTGAATTTGGTTTTGTTGATAGATTGACAAGTTTTACTGCATGGACCTTCTAAATGCTGTTCTGATAAAAATCGGTTGGGGATTTTTCCTCAGGGGAGAAGAGCAATGCATTTTACACATTATTGAAAAGGCAAGAGTTCTTAAATTTAGGAAATGTGAATATTTGTATCGATCAAGTAGTATAATGGAGAGGCACAAGAGGTTATGCAGATGCTGGAAATCCAGAGTAACACCCACAAAATGCAGGATGAACTCAGCAGGTCAGGCAGCATCTATGGAAAGGAACAAAGAGTCAACATTTCAGGCCGAGACCTTACACCAGAACTGGAAAGGCTGGGGGAAGAAGCCAGAATAAGGTGGGGGAGAGAAAGGGGTACAAGCTAGAAGGTAATAGGTGAATCCAGGCTAGAGGGAAGGTAGGTGGGCTGGGGGAAGGGAGGGAAATGGAGTGAGAACCTAGGAGGTGATAGATGGAACAGGTAAAGGGCTGAAGAAGAAATCTGATAGGAGAAGAGAGTGGAGCACAGGAGAAAGGGAAGGAGGTAGGGCACCAGAGAGAAATGATAGATAGCTGAGGAGAAGAGGAGTCAGGAGGGAACCAGAAAAGGTAATGGACAAAGAAAGGAGGGGGAGGAAGGAGAGATTACTGGAATTATTGGGTGGGGGGTGAATTCCCTTCTCTTCTCCTCACTTGCCTATCACCTCCTCTGGTGTTCCAGCTCCTTCTCTTTCTCCATTGGGAGAGTCTACCTGACCCACTAAGTTCCTCTAGTATCTTGTGCATGGTACAGTAGGAAGAGAGAAGATGGGGATGGCCATCTTGACTCACTGCCTTTTGAAGGTATCCTCAATGGTGGGAAGGCTTGTGCCGATGATGGAGCTGGCCAAGTCTACAACATTCTGCAGCCTCTCTCTATTGATCCTGGGAATTGGAGCCTCCAGATCAGGAGGCTCTGATGCAACTAGTCAGAAAGGTCTCCAAGCTACGTTTATCCATAGAAATTGGTGACATGGCAATTCTCTTCAAACTCCTAGTGGCCACTGGCATGTCTTCTTCATAATTACATCAATATGTTGGGTCTAAGAAAGATCCACTGAGATGCTAACATTCAGAAACTTGAAGCTACTCACCCTTTCCATTGCTGTCCCCCTAAATAAGGATTGGTGTTCTCCCATATGCAATGTTCCTGTAGGTCATTGAGCAGCCTTGAATGACACCTAGTTCATTTTTATCAGATGAATGAGTTTCATCTTAGAAGCAGCAGAAAGTCCTTCAAATACCTCGTCAGGTAGCAGCTGGGTAGAGAAAAGCAAAGGCTATTGCCTCAAGTTGTTAACTCTGAAATATTGACTATGTTAGCCTGACCTGTCAATTATTTCCTATGCATTTTTTTACTTCAGGATTCTAGCACATGCAATGTTTTGCATTTCAATGAGGTTCATTCCACTACCAGCTCAGTCCATACGTCCATTTCAGTTAAAACCATACTGATGAGTTTAGCACTAACACAGTCAATAATCATTCAAAACTAAATGTTAATAAGTTTTAAAAATATTTTAGTGGCGTCAAAGATATGGGAATAGGGCAGCACAAAAGGATGGAGGTGAAGGATCTAGTGAGAGTCCAATAAGCCAGCTCCTATTTCTTATCGTAGTAAAGGAGAGATACAGCAGAGAAATCGGTCCTCCATCCACTTGAGGCCAAACTGACCATCAAGCACCCAATATTTTATACTAATCCTACCTTAACCCATTTCATTTGCCCCACTTCCCCATGAATTTCCACCCACACAGATATTCCCATCCACTTGGGTAACTTAAAATGACCAATTAAACAACCAAGCAAAACACACAAAATGCCGGTGGAACGCAGCAGGCCAGGCGGCATCCATAGGAAGAACAGTCAACGTTTCGGGCCGAGACCCTTGACTCGAGGGGTCTCGGCCCGAAACGTTGATTGTACTTCTTCCTGTAGATGCTGCCTGGCCTGCTGCGTTCCACCAGCATTGTGTGTGTGTTGCTTGAATTTCCAGCATCTGCAGATTTCCTCGTGCTTGCGTAATTAAACAATCAAACTGATGTAGCGTCTTGACATAAAGCATCGACTGTTTATTTCCTTCCACAGAGCTCCTCCAGCATGTTTTATGTGTCAGGCAACCAACCTGCCTGTTTTTCATATAAGAGAGGAAACCAGTGTGCTTGGGAGAAACCTACATGGGGTAACATAGAGAATGTGCAGCTCCAACTAGACAGCACCTGAGATCAGGATTGAGCCTGTGTCACATGAGTTAAGAAGCATCCATTAAGTTAGCGCCTCTGCCATGCTATTCTGAGCTCCTTGGAGGAAGCCTTTGTTCAAATTGAAGTCAGAGCACTACAGCAAAGAAATAGTCCATGACCCATCTAGTCCACGTCAACATGTTTTCCTGCCAAACCTCATCCACTTGCACCTGGACCGTCACCCTCCATACCCCTCTCATCCATGTACTGTACCTACTCAAATTTCTCTTAAATATTGCAATTGGACCTGCACCTATCCCTTATGCTGACAGCTCATTCCACACTCACACCATTCTCTGAGTGAAGAAATTCCCCATCAGGTTCCTCTGAAGTATTTCACCTTTCACACTTAACCTACGATCTCTAGCTCTAATCTCAACCAAAATCTGAGAGAAAGACTACATGTATTCATTTCTACACCCCTCATATTTTCCCCTCATTCTCCTGCACTGCAGGGAATTAAGTCCCGACTTATTCAACCTTTTCCTATAACTCAAATCCTGAAGTCCTGACAACATCCTTGTAAATGTTCTCTGCACTCTTTGTTTGTCATTCTATTCCCTCTACCCTCTGTGGACTAAGACCTTCCAGCACAATGAGCCGCACCATCCAGCAAACCACCTATCGAACACTAGCCTAATCACAGGACAACTTACAATGATCAATTAGCCGTCTAACTAGTACGTCTTTGGACTGTGGGAGGAAACTGAAGCTTCTGTGGAAAAACCCACACATTACACAGGGAAGACATAGAGACTCCTTACAGGCAGTACCAGAATTGAACTCCAAATGCTGAAACACCCTAAGCTGTAGTAGCCACTAAGCTACAGTGGCACCCTATGTTTATGTAAAATGGGGCCTTGTCTGCTTATCAAGTGTGGAGATGTTTTTATAGATTAAATTGAGTTGTCACATGTAGATTGAAACTTCGAAGCCTATAGGGAAATGCTTCTGGTGCTAACATGGCATGCCTATGACTCACTAGTCATAAATGTACATCTTTGGGATATGGGAAAAAATGGAGGACCCAAAGGAAATCCAACCCGTCACAAGGAGAACATATAAACTCCTTACAGACAGCAGCAAGATTCAAACTCCAACTGGTGATCGCTGGTGCTGGAAAGTGATTGTGCTAACTAGAATGCCACTGGTCCTTCGAGAATTAAATAAGTCCTCCCTCCTTAGGCATCAGGATGTACCACAATACTAATAGAGACAGTACCGTAGCAGGCCAAGGCATGTTCTTGAGCATTGTGACTAATGTCAGTCACCTACACCAACATCTGGAACTCCTTGCATACCTCCCTCAATGTGTTTGAGGTTGGGACCAAACATAAATAAGAAAACTGAGCATGTTGATTTTTACAGGCTGTGTAGACATGTCTTCCATAAAATAGGCACTGACGGAGTGAATGGTCGTTTTCTGTTCTGATGTCCCTACTTCCTGACGCCACTAAAATTGAAGAAATTTGGATCAGTGTCATTTCTGGCAGCTTGCTGTGCACAGTATTAATGCTGCCGTTCCAACATTATTAAGGTGACTACATCTCAAAGGTAATTAATTGGCTGAAAGGACTTTCAAATGTTCTAACCTTGTGAACTTTAGTTTGTGAGGATACTCAGTCCTTGTTTATTGTCATTTAGTAACGCATGCATTAAGAAATGATACAATGTTCCTCCAGTATGATATCACAAAAACACAAGACAGACCAAGACTAACTTACAAAAAACCACATAATTATAACATATCGTTACAACAGTGCAAAGCAATGCCATAATTTGCTAAAAGGCAGACCATAGACACGGTAATAAAAAGTCTCAAAGTCCTCGACAGCCCATCATCTCACGTAGACGGTAAAAGGAAGAAAAACTCTTCCTGCCATGAACCTCCAGCACCGCAAAGCTTCCCAATGCAGCCTCTGGAAGCATCCGACCACAGCCAGCTCTGAGTCCGTCCAAAAAACTTCGAGCCTCCGACCAACCCTCTGACACCAAGCACCATCTCTGTCGAGTGCTTCGACCCCGGCCCTGGCCGCCAAGCAACAGGCAAAGCCGAGGATTCGGGGCCTTCCTCTCCGGAGATTTCTCGATCTGACAGTAGCAGCGGCAGCGAAACAGGCACGTCAGAAGTTTCACCAGATGTTCCTCCGTGTTTCTCACGTCCGTCCCCATCAAATCAGGATTGTGCACGGCCCCTACTTACAGATAACAGATATTCATTCCTGGAGTGGCCACGCACGCTGCCGTTGCGCCGCCATTTCTCGCATTGAGACATGAAATTGCCAAGGTACAGTATCAAAATTGATCATCAAAGTACATACAGTATTGTACAAAAGTCTTAGGCACCTATATGTAGCATAGCTAGGGTGTCTAAGACTTTTGCGTAGTACTGTATTTGTCAACATGGAGCAGAGAGCAGGTTTGTAAATCTGGTGGGAGCAAAGGATGTTGGAAGTGGTGAGAGTGGAGTGCTGCGGGAGGGGTGTGGGACAGGTGGCAAAGAAAGAGTGTCAGGGCTGAGTGGTGGTATGGGTGCAGTCACACCCAGCTCTGAAATACCAGGCAAGGTTATTTGTTTCCAAACAATTGGTTTATTGATCATTCAGAATGTCTCTCAGGTGCATTCCACTCCCTCCCCTCACCCTTCCCCTTTTCCCAACCGTAATTCCTTCTCCCTGCTCCCTACCCACACTCAGTCCACAATAGAGACCCATATCACTCACATATGTCATGAAATTTGTTTTCTTTTGTGGTGCTACATATGTAGCTTACAGAGAAAATTAGCAAGGGAATGGGATTGCTTTGAAAACTAGCAGCAAATTGATAGGCCAAATGGCCTCCTGTATCTGAATAAGGAAAAATACTGCAGATGCTGGAAATTAAAGTAAGTTCATGACATCCTGAAGCCAAACAGTAGATCACGCAGCACATGAAGCCATGGGTCATGACCTTCCATTAACTTGGGTGGGATCCCATTGGACCTCCTGGTTGAAGGCAGGCCTCCGTGAGTGCAGCTGTAGGAATGCTGCAATATGTCTCAACAACTCTGAGCTGGGAAAGGCCCAGCTGTGAGAGTGAGGCAGGTTTTAAGGAGGAAAGCTGTTAAGGGTAATAGCAGAGTCATTTTATTGGTACCTATGGACATAGAGGCATAAATTCAAATCTCACTTAAATTCAGACAATGGTGTAAAATACCAGCAGCAGTTGCCATTGGGTTGTTGGTTTAAACAAAACACTAAGTTCACTAAACGTGACTGGAAAATATGTGGCTTCAGTTCCACAACAATGTATGGTGGCTGAATGGTGGAATGGTTGAATGCTCACAGGTGATTTTTACAAGCATGGCTTCTTCATCATGTTACCATGGAGAGATGCAACACAGAAGCACAGACCCTTCTACCGACTGAAGTCACACAACTCATCAACTGTCCATTTTCACTCATCCTACATTATTCTCCTTCTGATTTTCCCCACCTTCTCATGAACTTCCCACAAATTCTACCACTCATGTACATATTAGGGGCAATTTACAACAACAAATTAAACTACCAGACCAGTTCACCTTTGGGATGTGGGAGGAAACCTGAGAACCCAAGAGCGTACAATGCCGAACAGACAGCTCCCGCAGTCAGAATCGATCCTGAGTCTCTGGTGCTCTGTGGCACCAATTCTATCAGCTGTGGCATTATACTTTAGGGAAGGGACCAAACCATCTCCCTTGATGGGCATGAAGGCAAGTCTAGTGTAGTTGACCCCTGTAGAGTCTGGGACCATATCAAATGAAAGACATGCTGGCCCTGGAGAGGGCCCAGAGGAGGTTCGCAAGGATTATTCCAGGATCATTTGATATTTCTGGAGTTCAGGAGGATGAGAGTATCATTGAAACCTACCAGATAATGAAAGGTCTGGACAGAGTGGATGTGGTGAACATCATTCTTCAGTGGGAGAGTCTAGATTCCAAGCACAAAGTCTCATCACAACTCACAGTCCCTTTCGAACTGAGATTAGAAGGAATTTTTTTAGCTTGAGGGTGGTGAAACGGTGTAATTTGTTGTCATAAACAGCTGTGGAAATCATTAGCTACTTTAAGGCAGAGATTGATAGGTTCTTGATTGGAAAGGGGATTAGAGATTAAGGAGAGGAGTTGGGTTGCCATGATTGAATGGTAGAACAGATTTAATAAGCTGAATTGCCTAATTCTGCTCCCTATATCTTATGGTCTTGTGAGCATTTTTTATTGTTTTTATTTTACTTCCTCTGGAATTCTTCAGATTTTATTGTTAGTGGGAAGAGTTTCCATTCTGGTAACCTTAGGAATCTCAGAGTTATGAAATTCATGCAGTAATTTTGTAATCTGACAATATCCCATCACAGCTCAATTTGTATAATCTACAACTTAGTTTCAGGAAGTATGGGTTTAAATTGCATTCCAGGGACGCAAGTATGGCAGTCTAATCCAGCACTGCTCTGCACATTTGAGGTGATGCTACACTGTTTGGGATGCTGCTTTGTAGATGATTAAACTGAGTTCCTGTCTGCCCTTTTATACAGGTAAGAGAGCCCCTAATGCCACTGTTTTGAAGAAAGATAGGGAAGTTGCATGTGAGGCCAGTACTTGTCCATCAATCATTCGCTCAATGGGCTAGATCATCATTAACCTGTCTTCCCGTCTTGAACACATGGGCCCTCTTACTGTGTCAGTTCTATGAGTGTAGTTTATGAGTAGTGAATAGACATTTATGAACATTTCTGACCCTGATTAACTTAATGGGGCCACACATGATACATCAGTTGTGGATTTTTAAAAAAACACCACGTTCCAATAACTCATTGTCTGTAGGACCTTGCTATGCACAAATGGCTGTGCAATTTCCTGCATGACAACAGTGACTACACTTCAGATGTAGTTAGTTGGGTGTGATGTGCTTCGGGACATCCTAGAAAAAAATTGAACAGTAAAAGAACAAATAATCTGTTTTAGCTGTAGGGTGAATGTCAAGGACAATAGGCTTTTAACCATTCTGCAGTGTCTATTACAGACAATTAGCACTTTGAACAGGCACTCATCATATTTAGTCTCTATCTTCTATTCTTGGATTGTCTTATATTTATTTCCCCAGGTTTTTGTCACATTAACACTGTTGGAAGGATATTTTCTTGAACAATCCTGTATGACCACACTTTTCAAAATGGATGGGAAATTAGGCTCTTAAAGAGCTTCAATTTTCCATGATGTAGCCCAATGGTATTTTACCCAAAGAACACATGCTTTTAATTGACCATAACTTTTGGTAATTGGTATGTTATTGTTACATGTACCATAAGGTGTAGAAATTTTTTACTGTGCATACCATCTATATAGATAATTCAAAACACAAGCATGAGGGGTGATTGATAAGTTCGTGGCCTAAGGTCCATTCTCTCAGACAGTGCTTACTTGCAATTTTCAATTATCTGAAATAGAAATACCACAGAAGTTATTAACTTCAAACTTTCTGCATAATCACTCAAAGAATTGAAATGGACGTGCATGTAACAAGAGCTGTATAACTCATTTCCTTCTGCCTTAGGCCACAAACTTATCAATCACCCCTCATACATTGAGTTTGGACAAAGGGAAAAGCAATAGCAGAATGCAGAATATAGTGTTTAAGTTTGTCTGTATCGGTAATTGAAGTGCAGATAGAAAATAAGGTGCAGGGGCTACATTCAGGTAGACTGAGAGATGAAGAATTCATTTTTATCATACAATGTTCTTTTAACAGTGGGATAGAAGATGTCCTTGACTCTGGTGGCCAAAGGAAGAGGGAGAAGAGAGATTGATTGGGGTGTTCTTTGATTTTGTTGGCTGCTTTCTTGAAGTAGCAGGAAGTTCCGACAATTTCTTTCCGCACTGATTCTGTCTTCCTCTGAAATATCTGCTCAAAGTTCTGGTCACCTCATTATAGGAAGGATGCAGGAGCTATGGAGAGGGTGCAGAGGCGATTTACCAGGATGTTGCCTGGTTTGGGGAACAAGTCATATGAAGCTAGGTTAGCAAAGCTGGGACTTTTCTCTTTGGAGTGTAGAAGAATGAGAGGGGACTTGATAGAGGTCTACAAGATTATGAGAGGCATAGATAGAGTGGATAGCCAGTACCTGTTTCCCAGGGCACCAATATCAAACACCAGAGGGCATATGCACAAAATTAAGGAAGGGAAATTTAGGGGAGACATCAGGGGTAAGTTTTTTTTTACACAGAGGGTTGTGAGTGCCTGGAATGACTTGCCAGGGATGGTGGTGGAGGCTAAAACATTTGGGGTATTTAAGAGCCTCTTGGACAGGCACATGGATGAAAGAAAAATAGAGGGTTATGGGGTAGTGTGGATTTAGTACTTTTTTTTAAAGGTTTATATGGGTCGGCACAACATGGAGGGCTGAAGGGCCTGTACTGTGCTGTAGTGTTCTATGGTTCAAAGCAAATTTATTATCAGAGTACATATTTGTTACTATATACAACCCTGAGATTCATTTTCTGTGGTTATACTTAATAATTCCAATAACCATAATAGAATAAAAGAAAGACTGCACCAGCTGGGCGGACAATCAGATCAACAAAGTGATAAACATTGAGAACATGAGATGAAGAGTCCTTGAAAGTGAGTCCATAGGTAGTGGGAACAGATTAGTGATGGGGCAAGTGAAGTTATCCGTTCTAGTTCAGGAGCTTGATGCTTGAGTGGTAATAACTGTTACGGAGCCTAGTGGTGTGAGTCCTGAGGCTCCTGCACATTCTTCCTGATGGCAGCAGTGAGAAGGAAGCATAGCCTGCGTGGTGGGGCTCTCCAATAATCGATCCTGCTTTGCTGTGACAATACTCCATGTAGATGTGCTCAATGGTGGATATTGCTTTACCCGTTATGAAGTGGGCTATATCCACTAGTTTTTTTTTAGGTTTTTCCATTCAAGGGCATTGGTGTTTCAATGCCAAGCTGTGATGCATCCAATCAATACTCTCCACTACACAATGGAAGTTAAAGTTATAGATGACATGCTGAATCTTCAGAAACTCCTAAGAAAGTAGAAGCACTGCCGTGTTTTGTTCGTAGTTATACTTATGCCCTGGGCCCAGCACAGATCCCCTGAAATAATAACACCAAGGAATTTAAAGTTTCTGACACTCTCCACCCCTGATTAGGACTGGCTTATGGGTCTTCGGTTTCCACGTCCTGGTCAATAATCAGCCCCTTGGTCTTACTGACATTTAGTGAGAGGTTGTTGCTGTGGCACCACAGCCAGATTTTCCATCTTCATCCCATTTGCTGATTCATAAACACATTTTATTCTGCCGACAACAGTGGTGTTGTCAGCATACTTAAATATGCTATTGGAGATGTACTTAGCCACACAGTCATAAGTATAAAGTGAATAGAGCACACAGCCCTGTGCTGCACCTATGCTGATGGTGATTGTGGAGGAGATGTTCTTGCCAATCCAAACTGACTGGGGTCTGCAAATGAGGAAATCAATGATCCAATTGCACAAGACCAAGATTTTGAAGCTTAGTGATTACTTTTGAGGGGATGATAATATTGAACGCCAAACTGTAGTCAATAAAGAACATCATGAGATATGCATCTTAGCTGTCCAGATGTTCTACTTCACTCCAGAGTGAAGTGCCATGGAAATGGCATCTGCTGTGGTCCTCTTGTGCCTGAAGCAGATCCAAGCTGCTGAGTTGATATCCTTCATCACCAACCTCTCAAAACACTTCATTACTGCAAGTCTACACAATAGTTATTGAACTTGGTTACCACATTCTTCTTAGGCACCGGTATAATTGAACCTTGCTTAAAGCAGGTTGGTATCTCAGACTTCTGAAGCGAGAGGTTAAAGATCTCAGTGAACACTCCAGCCACTTGATCAGCACAGATCTTTTTTTTTTTAAATCAAGATATACTTTATTCAGAAATAAAATTATGTACAATAAACCATTCAATGACTCTCAGTCCTTTACAAATGTTTGCATTACAGTCTTTACATTCCCACACTTTTGCCACCCACGTGGCACTCTGATCAGCACAGATCTTAGTACTCGGCCAGGTACTCCACCTGGGCCGGTTGCTTTCTGTGTGTTCACTCTCCTGAAGGATGCAGTCAAGATGGACCCACAGATTGAAATCACAGGATTATCAGGGGTTGTGGGAGTTCTTTGCGAAGGCCAGCTTTGTTCCTTTCAAATTCAGGAAAAGGCTATCTAATATTCTTCAATCATTCTGATGTTACAGGGCAACAAAGGCACAGAAGTTTGTTAACTTACCAATGCAAATTGATCTCTATTGATTGGTCTGTTACAGACCCAGACACAATATGAGGAAACACAATTGATGATGAACTTTGGGGTTCAGAGGTTGAAGATCGCACCCTTGCTGAGTAATGCCACACTCACCATATGTCCTGTCTCAAATTACTCATACAGAATATTGAATCCAAAAATGATAATTTCTGATGGAAATCTCCATAATCAAATTTGACTGAGTCATTACAATTGTTTCCAACAATTCTTTGGGGAGTTTGCTGCGCAGATCAGCTAGTCAATTGAATTTTTTTCAGCGAATTGCTTTTGAATTTACCCACTTTAACAAGTGTCCTCTAGACCTATCGTTCTTGACCAGCTGATGTAGCTTGCAGTTACCTATATTATCCGTCCCTTTGAGAATCACAGAAGCAACAATCAAATCTCCTCTCAATGATTTATTTTCCAGTGAGAATGCATTATCACTTCATAATCCAATTCCTTCCCTAACCTCTATCGCCTCAATAATTTCCACTGTGCTTGCGTGCTTTCTATCCTGTTCTTTTACTAAGGCGGTGATGCGGCATTCTAGGTGCTGTCACACCAGTGATTTCTAAAACTGAATCACTTCAATCGATGCTTCAGAAGAAATGCTTTTATACTGAAACAAAGAATAAAGGAAAGAGGGAAAGAGAAAGGAAAAATAAAAATAGAAAGATAAAGAGAAAAGAAAAGGAGAAAGAAATAAACAGGAAGAAAAATATAAAGAAAGCAAACAAAATGCAAACAAGCATGAATTTATAAGCATGAGTGTTGAGGTTGAGAGGCTGAGAGCTTCAAGTTCCTAGAAGTGAACATCACCAATAGCCTCTCCTGGTTCAACCACATAGACCTCAGTCAAAGAAGCTCACCAATGCCTCAACAACAGAGGCTATGTTTCATCAGGAGTTTGAGGAGATTTGTTATGACATCAAAGACTTGTAAAGTTTCTACAACTGTACCGTGGCGAGCATTCTAACTGGTTGCCTCACCAGTGGGTATGGGGGCGGGGCGACTGCACAGGATCAGAAAAATCTGCAGAAAGTTGCAAAATCAGCCAGCTCCATCATGGGCACTAGACTTCCCAGCATCAAAAGGCAATGCCTCAGAAAAGCTGCATCGATCATTAAGGACCTCTAATACCCAATATCTGCTCTCTTGTCATTGCTTTCATCAAGGAGGACGTACAGGAGCCTGAAGACACACACTCCATGCATCCGTATCTTATTTAGATGTTCCTAAAACATTGAGTTGCAGGAAGTGTATTGGCATGGATAGTGAATTGGTTAACCAATAGAAGGCAGGGAGTTAGTATAAATGGGTGTTTCTCCTGTTGGCAGTCGGTGGTGAGTGAGGTGCCGCAGGGTTCGGTGCTGGGCCTGCACCTGTTTACCATTTACATTGATGATTTGGAAGAGGAGACTGAGTGTAGTGCAGCAAAATTTGCTGATAACACCAAACTGAGTGGAAAATCAAATTGTACAGAGGATGTGGCGAGTCTGCAGAGGGATATAGATAGGTTAAGTGAGTGGGCCAAGGTCTGGCAGATGGAATACAACGTTGGTAAATGCGAGATCATCCACCTTGGAAGGAATAATAGGAGCAGATTATTATTTAAATGGTGAAAGATTGCAGCATGCTGTTGTGCAGAGGTACTTGGGAGTGCTTGTTCATGAATCGCAAAAGGTTAGCTTTCAGGTACAATAGGTTATTAAGAGGGCAAATGGAATGTTGGCCTTTATTGCTAGAGGGATTGAATTCAAGAGCAGGGAGGTCATGCTGCAACTATACAGGGTACTTGTGAGGCTTTAGCTGAAGTACTGTGTGCAGTTCTGGTCTCCATACTTGGGGAAGGATATACTGGCTTTGGAGGCAGTTCAGAGAAGGTTCACCAGGATGATTCCAGAGATGAATGGGTTAACCTATGAGGAGAGATTGAGTCGCCTGGGACTATACTCTCTGGAGTTCAGAAGAATGAGAGGGGATCTTATAGAAACAGACAAAAATTTTGAAAGGGATAGATAAGATAGAAGTAGGAAAGTTGTTTCCATTGGTAGGCTGGACTACAACTGGGGGACATTGCCTCAAGGTTCAGGGGAGAAGATTTAGGATGGAGATGAGGAGAAACTGTTTTTCCCCCAGAGAGTGCTGAATCTGTGGAATTCTCTGCCCAGGGGAGCAGTTGAGGCTTCTTCACTAAATATATTTAAGAAACAGTTAGATAGATTTTTACATTGTAGGGGAATTAAGGGTTATGGGGAAAAGGCAGGTAGATGGAGCTGAGTTTACGGACAGATCAGCCATAATCTTATTGAATGGCGGAGCAGGCTCGATGGGCTGGATGGCCTACTCCTGCTCCTATTTCTTATGTTCTTATGCTCTTTTCCTCTGCCAACAGATTTTTTGAATGGACAATGTATCCATGTACACCACCTCAATATTCTTGTTCGCTCTCCTTTTGCGCTACCTATTTAATTTATTTTAAGAAATATTTCTTATTGTCATTTGTAGCTGTTTTCATAAGTAATGCATTATACTACTGCCACAAAACAACAAATGCCAGTGATATTAAACCTCATTCTGATTTTGATTCCTTAGGAGGCTGAAGACATTTTGCACATCACTGTCAACCCTTATGGATTTTTATTGATGCACCATGGAGAGCATCCTATCTGGATGCATCATGGCTTGGTATGGCAACTGCTTTCCATATGACTGCAAGAAACTGCAGAGATCCATGAGCACAGCTCAACATATCTCTGAATCCACCCTCCCTTCCATTGACAGTCTCTACTTCTTACTGCTTCAGTAAATCAGCCAGCATAATCAAAGACTTCCTCCATTATGGGCCTTTTCTTCCCTTCTCTCTTTCATCAGGCAGAAGATGCAAATGCCTGAAAGTACATACCACCAACTTCAAGGACAGCTCTACCTCGTTGTTGTAAGACTATCACATAGATCCCTAGTATGATAAATTGGGCTCTTGACCACACAATGTACCTCATTGCAATCTTGCACCTTATTGTTTACCTGCACTGCTCATTCTGTAGCTGTTATTTTGCATTTTGATATTGTTTTACTTTCCTCTGCCTCAAAGCACACAATGATTTGATCTGCATGAACAGTATGCAAGACAAACCTTTCACTGTATTGTTGTACATGTGATAATAAATCAATTCCATCCTAATAAATGTTGCACCCTGGGTCTCTGATGCAAACAGTGCATTTCACTGCATGTTTTGATGTTTCAATGGACATGGGACAAATAAAGCTAGTACTTCTTTAAAAGTGTGCTTCCTTGGGACCATTGCCCTCTTCGGATGGAGATGCTGTGCACATTTTTGGCAAAATGCTATTGACACTAATTTCCATAACGGAAAATAGAAATGGACAAGAGAAACTGGGCATCTTGGCTAGTGGCAAATGGAGTTCAGTGCAGGAAAGTGCGCCGTTGGGAAAAGATGAAGAGAAACAACATGGATAAAAGAAACAGTTTTAAAATGATGCAAAGATCATTGAAGGTGATAAAACAACATTGAACAATATGGATCCGAGAGACTTAGGTATTTTAAACCTCTGTAAGAATTAGCACAATTGGAGAACTGTGTCTATTTATGTTCACCACACTTCATGGGAATGTTTTAAAATGGGATTTATTGAAATTGTTTCACTTGGGCAGGGAGTCGTTAAAATCTGTGTATTCTCCTTAGAGCAGAGAAGGTTAAGAGGGATTAGATAAAGCATTTAATACCTTGGGAACATTACTATTGAGTTGGAAACAAGAGAGCTTACCTACCCAACAAGCACTACGAGACAAATACAAAGTAGGTTAAGTAAAAAATCATTGGTGTTAAAAACTTGTCTTGGTGACTTCATCTACTGCATGTGTTATATTTTTGACTTTGTTGACCAGTATAGTCTGGCTTATGCATTTGTAGAGTGATGGAGGACAGGACAGACTTTTCATTCCATGCTGACCATCAAGTATCTATTTTAATTCAGTCCTACCATAATCTATTTTTTTAAAATCTCCATGCTTTTTCATTAGCTCCCCCATTCATCTAATGATAGGTGCAATTTAACATGGCAAATTAACCTATTGACCTACACATTTTTGGGATGTGCGAGGAACTGGAGTTAATTTATTATTAGACCATAAGATCACAACACATTGGAGCAGAATTAGACAATTTGACTCATCGAGTCTGCTCCGCCATTTGATCATTGCTGATCCATTTACCTCTCAACCCCATTATTCTGTCTTCTCCCCGTAACCTTTCATGCCCTGAGTTATCAAGAATCTATCAATCTTCATCTTAAATGCAGTCAACGACCTGGCTTTCACAGCTACCTGTGGCAATGAATTCCACAGACTCACCACATTCCTCAGCTTCATTCTAAATGGACAATCTATTCTGAGAGTGGGCCCTCTGATCGTAGACTCCCCCACTGTAGGAATCACCTTCTCCACATCCACTCTATCCAGACCTTTTAATATTCAATAGGTCTCAATGAGATTCCCCTCATTCTTCTAAATTCCAGCGAGTACTGGCCCAGAGCCATCAAACACTCCTCATGAGAAGCCTTTCAATCCCAGAATCATTTTTTGTGAATCTCCTTTGAACCCTCTCCAATGTCAACACATCCCTTTTTAGGTAAAGTGCCCAAAAACTGCTCACAATACTCCCAAGAGAGTAATTTTTATCACATGTACCAAGATACAGTGAAAAGCTTATCTTGCATAATGCTGAAGTAGATCAGATCACTACACAGTGTACTGAGGTAGAACAAGGTAAAGTATGGCCTACTTACGCTTTTTTGTAAATGCTTTAACACAATAACAATGTAGAATAAAGTAACAACTGCAAGGAAAGCAGTGCAGGTAAGCATTAAGTTGCAAGATCATAATGAGGTACATTATGAAGTCAAGAGTCAAATTTATTGTACTAGAGAACTATTAAATAGTACCCACACGACTCATTTCACTGGATGTACATGTGACACAGAGTTAATCTTTCTAATCTATCTCTGTTCACAAGTGTGTAAGGCAGGGATGGGGAAGGGGGTCGAGAGGGGAACATGGTTGTTCTATTGCAATGTCACCCTTTATTTTAGGTTTGAGAGGTGCTATTGAGAAAGTCTTGCAACCCGTTTTGGTTGAATTATTTTAAGTAGTCATAGCCATTTAATATCTGAAAGAATAGTGCAGCAAGGTATTTTGAAACACTCTTGTTTAATGGGTAAATGTGGAAGTAATTTATTAAACTGAGAACATAACCTGTAATGAGGAGATTGGTAAATCAGTCATTTTTGGGTGGTACACAGAAAGTGTTGAGAACTCAACAGGTCAGGCAACATCTATGAAGGGAAATGAACAGTTAGTATTTTGGGACCAAGACCTTTCATTGGAATGGAAAGGAAGGCTGACTGATGCTAGAATAAAAAGAGATGAGGAGGAGTACAAGCTGGCAAGGTAGAGTTAAGTAAGAGGGTGTAAATTGATCAGGATTCTAATTACGAGAGAGGTGCCTTTGCGGTATATCTAAGCAAGCAGACAAAGCCTTCAATGAATAGAGTAGGTGCACGCTTGATGAAGTGCACATTGATCTGCTGGGTTTTCCTGACTGGAGGTTGTAGCACAGTCTTCTCCCAGAGTGGATATCTACAGACTCAACCTGGTCAAGACAATTGGACACCTCTATTAGAATTAAAGCTATTAACTAGATACTGGGAAGATGACCAGTAAACATTTATTTGATTTAATGAAATTGATCATAAAGTTGTCAATGAAGCAGGTTGGCACCTTTAAGCAGAAGAAGGTTTGATGCCATGCCAGAAGCAGGGGAGGGGGGAAGAAAAGAGGGGACTCCAAGCCAGGCTGAAACAGAAGAATGAGACCTCCTCTTTCCAGCATCTTGTTGGCAAGTGTGAAGTCATTGGAGAACAAGTTTGAGGACCTGAGGGCAAGATTGCTGTATCGGAGGGAAATGAAAGATTATTGTGTTAAATGTATGATTAAGACATGGCTTATTCCCAGCATGGTGATCAGACTGGAAGGCTTCTTAATTCACAGGATGGAATAAACTGCTGATTTACAAAAGGGAAAAGGTGGAGGTGTGCTTTTCATTATAAATTCTCGGTAGTGCTTCAAGGTGGCAGGATGGTCAATTGGCTGGAGTATTTGTCGAGATCTTTAACCTCTTGCTTTGGAAGTCTGAGGTACACAAATGCTTCAAGGAGACTTCACTTGTACTGGTACCCAAGATAAACATGATAGCCTTCATCAAAGACTATTGTCCAGTAGCACTCATCCATAGTCATGAAGTGTTTTGAGAGGTTGGTAATGAAACATATAGATCCTATAAAAAGTATTCAACCCCTTGGAAGTTTTCATGTTTTATTGTTTTACAACATTGAATCACAATGGATTTTTTGACACTGATCAACAGAAAAGACTCTTCCACTTCAAAGTGAAAACAAATTTCTACAAATTTATCTAAATTTATTACAATTATTAAATACAAAATAATTGATTACATAATTACTCACCCTCTTCAAGTCAGTATTTAGTAGATGCACCTTTGACAGCAATCACAGCCTTGAAGCTGTGAGGATAGGTCTCTATCAGCTTTGCACATTTGGACACTACAATTTTCCCCCTTCTTTACAAAACTGCTCTAGCTCTGTCAGATTTGATAGGTATCATGAGTGAACCGCCTTTTTCAAGTCCAGCCACAAATTCTCAATTGGATTGAGGTTTGAACTCTGACTTGGTCACTACAGGACATTAACTTGGTTGTTTTTAAGCTATTCCTGTCTAGCTTTGGCTTTATGGTTGAGGTCATTGTCTTTCTGGAAAAAAAATCTTCTCCCAAGTTTCAGTTCTCTAACGGATTGCTTTAGGTTTTCCTCCAGGATTTCCTGTATTTTGCTGCATTCATTTTGCCCTCTACTTTCACAAGCCTTCCAGGCCCTGCTGCAGTAAAGCATCCCCACAGCATGATGCGGCTACCACCTTGCTTCACGGTAGGGATGGTGTGTTTTTGATGATGTGCAGTGTTTGGCTTACACCAAACATAGCATTTAGTCTGATGACCAAAAAGATCAATTTTAGTTTCATCAGATCATGGAACCTTCTTCCAGATGACTTCAGGGTCTCTCGCATTCCTTCTGGCAAACTCTAACTGATACTTCATCTAAGTTTCTTTTTTCAACAGTGGCTTTCTCTTCACCACTCTCCCATAAAGCTGTGGCTGATGAAACACCTGGACAACAGTTGTTGTGTGCACAGTCTCTCCCATCTCAGCCACTGAAACTTATAACACCCCTAGAGTTGTCATAGGTCTCTTAGTAGCCTTCCTCTCTAGTCCCATTCTTACATGGCCACTCAGTTTTTGAGGATGATCTGCTCTAGCTAGATTTAGAGTTGGGCCATATTATTTCCATTTCCTGATTGACTCAACTGTACTCTAAGGGATATTCAATGCCATGGACATGTTCTTGTATCCATCTCCTGCTTGTTTTTCAATAACCTTTTTGCAGAGTTGCTTGGATTGTTCCTTTATCTTCATGGTGTAGTTTTTGTCAGGATACTGACTCACCAACAACTGGACCTTCCAGATACCGGTGTATTTTTACTACACTCAATTGAAACACCTTGACTGCACACAGGTGATCTTCATTTGACTAATTATGTGACTTCTGAAACTAATTGGCTGCACTAGTGATGATTTGGTGTGTCATATTAAAGGAGGTGAATACTTCTGTAATCAATTATTTTGTGTTTTTATTTGTAATTAATTTAGTTCACTTTGTAGAGGTCTGTTTTCACTTTAACATGTAAAGGTCTTTTTTCTGTGAATCAGTGTCTAAAAAGCCAAATTAAATCCACTGTGATTCAATGTTGTAAAACAATAAAACATGAAAACTTGCAAAGTGGTTGAATACTTTTTGCAGGCACTGTATCAAATCCTGCATGAGAAGCGACTTGGATCTGCACCAATTTGCCTATTGAAGCAATAGGTCCACAGCATTTGCCATCTTATTGGCTTTTCATTCAACTCTGGACAGGAAAGAAGCATACATCAGGATTCTCTTTATCAACTAAGCACTGCATTCAATATCATCATCCCCTCAAAATTAATCAATAAACTTCAAGACCTTAGCCTCGATAACTCTTGTGCAATTGGATCCTTGATTTCCTCACTTGGAGACCCCAGTCAGTTTGGATTGGCAACAACGTCTCCTCCACAATCTCCATCAGCAGAGGCTGTGTGCTTAGCCTCTGCTCTAATCACTTCACATGTATGATTCTCTGGTTAAATCCAGCTCCAGTGCATATTCAAGAAGCTGACAACACCACTGTCATAGGCTGAATCAAAGATGGTGACAAATCAGCATATAGGAGGGAGATTGAAAATCTGGATGAGTGGTGCTACAACAACTTCTTGCTCAGTATCAAGAGGTTTATTATTGACTTCAAGAGGATGAAGCCAGAGGTCCATGAGCCAGTTCTCAACAGGATAAGAGGTGGATAGAGTCAGCAACTTTAAATTCGTTGGTGTTATCATTTCAGAGGACCATCCTGGGCCCAACACGTAAGTGCATTATGAAAAAAGCACAGCAGTGCCTCTACTTCCTTATGATTTTGTGAAGATTTGGCATGACATCAGAACTTTGACAAGCCTCTCCAGATGTGTTGTGGAGAGTTTACTGATTGGCTGCCATGGAAATACAAATACCCTTAAATGGAAAATCCTACAAAAAGTACTGGTTATAGCTCAGTCCTTCACGGGTAAAGCCTTCCCCACCACTGAGCACATCTACACGAAGTGTTGTCACAGGAAAGCAGCTTTCTTCTCACTGCTGCCAAGAAGAGAGCCTTGGGACTCACACCACCAGGTACAGGAACAATTATTATCCCTCAATCATCAGGCTTTTGAACCAAAGGGAATAACTTCGGTCAACTTCACTTGCCCCAACATGAAATGTTCCCCCAATCTATGGACTCGCTTTCAACGACTCTTCATCTCACATTCTTGATATTTATTGCTTATTTATTATTATTATTATTTCTTTATTTTTGTATTTTCACAGTTTGTTATCTTTTACACACTGGTTGAATGGCCATGTTGGTACGATTTCTCATTGATTCTATTACGGTTGTAGTTCTGTTACGGATTTATTGAGCATACCTTCAGGAAAATGAATCTGAGGGTTGTAAATGGTGACACTTACAGTGTGTAATTTGATAATAAATTTACTTTGAACTTTGATCTATATGTTTTAAATTGATTTTAAGTTTGTGTTTGTGCATGTGAATGTGTGTGTGTCCTGCCAACATATGGGTGTTTGTGTCATTGTGTGTGGGAGTGTGTGTGTAAGTTGATGTTTGTGTCAGGGTGTGTGTGTGCATGGCTACATGCCTGCTTGTTCAGCAGCGTAGGAGTGTGCGCATGTGTGACAGAGTATGTTGGGTGGGTGGAATGGGTGTGTCTGGGACAGCATGTGTGTGTGTTGGGGGGTGGTATGTGGCTGTGTGTGCACCAAGGTATGAGTGAGTGCATATGTGTGTGTGTCTATGTGTGTTTGTGTGTGTATGAGAGATGGTGTTGGGGGGAGGAGTTGTTGATCGTGTATCAGGGTGTAGGTCTGTGTGACAGTGGGGGGGCGGTGTGTGTGTGTGTGTGTGCGCGCTTTGAAACTCTGCTGGCCTCAAGCCCCATTAACCCCGTGTTCACTGACCTACAGTGGCATCATTTAAGGAACACCTCAGCTGAAAAATCGGAAGTTTATTTTCAACTCCATCTATTCACTCATCCTTCATGAGTTCTTCATTCCATAACCATTGGCATCCATGATTCTCAAAATCTGATCCCTTGGTCATTCCCAACATACGTTACCCCACCATCAGAAGCCCTTCCATTAGCTAATTAGACCCCCTTAATTCTGAAATCCCATCCCTAAATCTTGCTCTCTCTCTGCCTCCCTCTCCTCCATAAACCCACCTCTTGTCCACACTTTTGGGCATTTGCCAAGATAATGTTGTTGTTGTCTAATTCCACACATTTCTGCAAGAAATTCTCAATTGCAAGTAATCCTTTCTGGTTCATTAAAATATTGATTTTTTCCAATCCACTGATAAAATCACTTGAGGCCTCCCATCCCTATGCTATTCTCAGATATACCGTGGAGAACCTTCCAACTTGTTGCATCATCGCCTGGTAGGGAGGGGTCACTGCAAAACATCAAGAAAAAAGCTACAGAGGGTTGCAGACTCTGCCAGCTCCATCAGGGGCACTAAACTCCCCAGCATCGAGGACATCTTCAAAATGCGATGCCTCAAAAAGGCAGCTGTCATTAAGGACTCCCATCACCAAGGACATCCGTGTTCTCATTGCTACCATCAGAGAGGAAGTGTAGGAGTCTGAAGACAGACACTCAAAGTTTTAGGAATAGCTACTTCCCCTCCATCATCAGATTTCTGAACAGGCAATGAACCAATCCTTGAGCACTATCTCACTGTCTTTTTCTCTTTTTGCACTACTTATTTAATTTAATTGTTAACATATATTGCCGTGGTCAAGTGGTTAAGGCGTTCATCTAGTTATCTGAAGGTCCCTAGTTCGAGCCTTGGCTGAGGCTGCGTGTTGTGTCCTTGAGCAAGGCACTTAACCACACATTGCTCTGCGACGACACCGGTGCCAAGCTGTATGGGTTCTAATGCCCTTTCCTTGGACAACATCAGTGGCGTGGAGAGGGAAGACTTGCAGCTTGGGCAATTGCCGGTCTTCCATAAAAAAAAACCTTGCCCAGGCTTGTGCCCTGGAAACTTTCCAAGGTGCAAATCCATGGCCTGTATTTTTTATTGTAATTTATAGTATTTTTAGGTATTGCACTGTACTGCTGCTGCAAAGCAATAAATTCCATGATATAGGTTGGTGATTTTAAACCTGATTCTGATTCTGAGTAACACACACAGATGTTCTATTTACATCTGCCTGCTGCAACCACTGCCATCAGTGACTGCAGATAAAGGCGCAACAGATCTGACAATAGGTCCCGATATCTGCCTGAATCCAAAGTCTAAAAACTGTTATTTCTGTCCTCCCAGACTATTGTCTAACAGTGAAGTGGCATCTTTATCTTAGTTTCTGAATGCGTAATTGTCTCATACTTCTCTGTAGAGACTGAATAAAATGGAGAGGCTAAGCGGGATATTGCAGGAGATCCAAGCTTTTTATACATTGTAACATTGGACGATTACCATGGGAGCCACATGTAAAATTTGAAGCTATCTTCTTCTTACTTTGCAGCCATCTGTGAGTACTGTTCTTGACATATTTAGGTGTTCTGATTTAAGACATATCCTCTGGAGTGCTAAAAGTATCAAGGCTTTACAAACCTCTTGGCCGACAGAACTCAAGCAAAAGTCGAACGAGAAATAAAAAGAGCTTTGGAATAGCAGTCCATGCTCTGAGAGCTTGGAGGAAGAGTGAAGATCTGAGGCCTGGAACAAGTGCCTCCAAGTTCTTGGCTTAGTCATTACAGAAGCTCCAGTGGGTTCAATGCTGAGCTCAGGGACAATGGGTTAGCCCAATGCAGTGGTTCCCAAACTTTTTTGGTTTACCGCTCCCTTGGCTGCCTGACCACATCCCCAAAACCCCCTTCTCACTTTCTGGCCATTGCATAAAAACTATAAAGGATTTTGATTTACGATGCATGGTGAAAGAAATTAGGAACTGCAAATTCAAAGCAGTGACAACTAATTGCAGAAAATATTCAAATCTGTTTAAAGCTACAAATAAAATGATTTCTTAAAATTACAATAAAATCAATTTTTTCAACAATTTAAGAGTGTGCATTAATAGCTCTAATATTCACTACTTCGTTGCTTTTTCACCTTTCAATCAGAAAAGCAGGCTTTGGGCAGTAACATCAGCTTTTTAAAATCAGACTGAATCTCACTCAGAAGGAGTCTCATATCCCCAAGTTCAGTCATTTGCGTCTGTTTCATTGTTTTGAAAGAATTTGGGCAATTGCACTAAAACTGCACTCCACTAAATATGATATTGAAAAAGCAATAAAGAGCATTTTGACATTTTTCCACTGTGCAGGTTAGCGTTCAGAGATTTCTTTCTGTCTTTATATGATATTTTAAATCCTAGCATCAGCTTCAAGTCATTTTGAAGCAAGATCAGTTCTTCCTCCATCCTTCCTGTTAATTCCTCATTATAAGTGTTCAGGATTTATCACCCAATCTAGAATTTAGATCAAGGAGAGATCCTGAAATTTCTCTGACATGCCTTTAGTCAGCTCACCCAGGTGGGCAAAGTATACTTGAAGATCATCATCTGGTATTCTTTCTTTCTTCTCCAACTCAGAAAGGCTTGGAAACTGGAAAAGGTCACAACGGCCAAAGTTGCTCTTAATTACGGTTAACTTGGACAGAAATGTGGAGGCGACTAATTTGATTTTGATCCTTACAATTGAAGATTGATTTCATTAAATTTTGTGAATAATTGTGAGGAATGAGCAATGTCATGCTTAATATTCTTGAGTTGATTGCTGAATGAAGAATTCGAGTCTTCAAAGAATTTTATCGCAGTTTCAAAAAGCACATAGAAGCATCCTTCTGAGAGCCATCTGACTTCTGTGTGCAACAGCAAGTGTTCAGATGGTTCACCTTTCTCAGTACAAAGCTCTGGAAATAGTCAAGAATTGAAAGCATGGGACTTGATTTTATTTACCACTGTAATAATAGTGTTTAATGATTTGTTCTGACAAGATGTTGTCTGTGAATTACATAGTGAATGGTAACTATGTTACATACACCTTTTCTCAAGAAAGTAATGACCCCGTGGTGGTGTCCTGTCATTGATGATGCCCCATCTGTTGCACAAACAAGAATGTTGGAGAGCAGAATGTCCTCTTTGAAAAAATTGCTCAATAGAATAAAAAGGTGGGAGAAGGGAGGGAGTACAAGCTGGCAGGTGATAGATAAGACCAGGTGAGTGGGAAGGTGGAAGGGTGGGGGAGGAGGAATGAGGTAAGAATCTGGGGAGCAAAAGGTAGAAAAGGTAAATATAAACTTTAAATTGCCCGAAATATTGACTGCCCCTTCATATCTGTTTCTAGTCCCCATTCAAACAACAACTCCTGAACCATGCTTTCATCTTTTATGAAATGACCATAACCAAGAAGCAAAGATTCGTTGTCTGGCAAAATTGACTCATTGAACTGCAGAGCAAATTCTGTTGCTCTAAGTGTTTTCCATATTTTCAGAATCTAATCATTTTGTCTTTGAACAGAGTTGTCATTAAGCAGAGTCACTTTAATTATTTGGTCTAGTCACTAATGCAAAACCATACTTAGAGCTTCCCTTACTGCTAGCAAAATTGGTTCTTCTCCAATTGTATGGGAATTTCCAGATTTAGCAATGAGCAATAAAATAGTGTACAAAGCACACAAGCATCACTGTTTTGTTGTGGTGCTGGCAAACATGTTTTGAAGTGTTTTCTGTTTCTGAAAGTTTTCACAAATTTACTGAAAATAAGCCAAGTTCTTGTTTGTTTTAACAGAGTGTATTCTATTGAAATTATCAAGATACTAGGATGGGTTCATTGCCTCATTTGAAAAATCTTTTTCACACTACAGACACATTGGCTGCTGTTCGTTACTTAGTGCTGGTATAAAAACATATTTCAGATACTCCACACTGTACTGTCTATATTTCTTTTTCATTTGGTCTGCTTCTGCCATTTTTATTATGGATTAACGACCACGGCAAATGGCCTATTGTTTAAGTCCAACATCAAGTACTGTGATCAGAAAAGGGGAAAGTTATGATGTCATCATAGCTCATGCAAAACTTAACTCTGCCTGAAGGTACATAAAGTGGGGCAGTGATAACTCGGTTGGGACATGGACTAGAGAAATGCGGTCTAGACCATTCAAAAGAGCAGGCTATGATCTTTGCCCCACTGAACACCATACCCTAATACACAGGAATTGCTTCACTGGGTGATTAGAGTATGGGAATTGTACTAGTTAACACTGTATGGCAATAGTGCATGGGGCCAAGCCTGGAAATAACACAATTTCTCAGTCCAGATTTCTCATGATATGCCAAATACAGAAGTGTTAAATTGCTTTTCAACAACACTTTGGAAAGCGGTCTATTGTATCTGCTGTTGAATCCCACCCCTCCCTGCATTTTCTAGATATATTGGCTGCACATGCTTATGCAGAACACAGTAAAACCTGGCAGCAGCTAGCGTGGTAAAAATCAGCATGGAACAGCCCTATACTTTACAAAGGGGCATGTCCTATTCTTTCATGCCTGTACATGGATTCCTGTACTGTGACAATGAGGCCAAACTCAGGTTGGAGGAACAACACCTCGTATTCTGCCTGGGTAGCTTCTAACCTTATAGCATGAACAATTTATCTAATAGATGGTAATCACTCCCATTCCCCCTTCTTTCATTTTCCATTTCCCATTCTGGTTATCCACTCACACCTTCTTTTCTCCTCAGTTGCCCATCACCTCCCTCTAGTTCCCCTCCTCCTTCCCTTTCTTCCATGGCTCACTGTGCTCTCCTATTAGATTCCCTTTCATTCAGCCATTTATCTTTTCCATGTTTCACCTCCCAGCTTCTCACTTCATCCCTCTCATTTCCCACTCACCTGGTCTCATCTATTACCTGCCTTTGTACTCCTCTTCCACCTTCCACCTCCCACCTTATTACTCTGGCCTCTTCCCCTTTCCTTTCCAGTACTGATCAAGGGTCTTGGCCCAAAACGTTGACTGTTTATTCCCCTCCATCCATACCGCTTGACTTAATGAGATCCTCCAGAATTTTGTGTGTGTTGTTCAAGATTTCCAACATCAGCAAAATCTATTGTGTTTACCAGAAGTGGAATATTTATGTGGGAGTGTATAATAGTAGGGACTTTGAATAACTCTCTAAGTGGTGTATGCACTGAATTCGTTCGTTAAGTGCCATGTTGTATGACGTGGCCAATCACAGTCTTTCCACCATCCACCATCTGCTCGTGTGGCTTCATGTGACCCTGATCGAGGGGGCTGAGCAGGTGCTACTCCTTGGCCAAGGGTAACCTGCAGTCTAGCAGAGGGAAGGATTGCCTTACACCTCCTTTGGTAGAGACGTATCTCCACCTGCCACCAGGTGCATTAAATAGGATCATTTAATGACACTTCATCATTTGATCTACAGGACATTCATTTGATCTTAGCCTTTAGGAGAATAAGGGGTGATCTTAGAGATGTATGTCTTTTGTCTAGGGTTTAGGAATCTAAAACTTGAGAGTATAGTTTAAGGTAAAGGGAGAGACATTTAATAGAAACTTAAGGGGGAACTTCTTCACCCAGAGTTTGGCCCTTATATAGAATGAGCTGCCAGTGGAAGTGGTTGAAGCACGTATAATAGCAACATTTAAATGAAACTTGAATGGTTAATTGGATAGGGATAGTTTAGAGCAGGGGTTTCCAACCTGGGTTCCATGGACCCCTTGCTTAATGATATTGGAACATGGCATAATAAAAAAGGTTGGGAACTCCTGGTTTAGAGGGATATGGGTCAAATGTGGGCAAATGGGACATCAGCATGGACCAGTTGGGCTGAAAGGCTGTATGATTCTTTGAGGAAATATCAACTAATCTCTGTTCTGGATATGAACATGTGAATTAAGAGCAGGGGTTTATCACTCAAACCTGTTTTACTATTCAATAAAACCATAGACAATCTGATGGCTTCCACATCCACCCATTATAACTACCACCTATGTGTTTCTAAAGAGTATATCTACATTTGCCTTAAGGGTCATTGCTTCCATTCCTCTATGAGGAAAGGCATTCCAATATGTTCCCTTAGGGAAAATAAATTCCCATAATCTGAAACTCATTTCCAGATGGGGAATCTCTTAGACCAAAGACCTTGTGGTAGATTTTTTTCTAGAAGTAACACTCTTTGCCCACCATGTCGGACAGTCATTGAATTGAATTGACATTATTACTTACGTCCTTCATATACATGAGGAGTAAAAATCTGTATGTTACATCTCCGTCTAAATGTGCAATGTGCAATTTGTGGTCATTTATAATAAATAGTATGTACAACAGGACAGTCGATATAACATAGAAATACAGTTGTGTCAGCATGAAATAATCAGTGATGGTCTGGTGGAAGAAGCTGCCCCAGAGCCTGTTAGTCCTGGCTATGTGGTACCTTTTCCCAGATGGTAGCAGCTGGAACAGTTTGTGGTTGGGGTGACTCAGGTCCCCAATGATCCTTTGGGCACTTTTTACACACCTGCCTTTGTAAATGTCTTGAATAGTGGGAAATTCATATCTACAGAGCAAATTGAAGTATAAAGGAATTTTCTTGTTTTGTGGGAATACCTTAAAAGTCATTCCTGGACAAATATAATTTGCTTTACACAAATTATACTTGTGTGGAATAATTATATGTATAATTTATTTTCTGTGTGTTGTTTGTACTTACACACCAGTGCTGTGGCAGCAACCAAGTTTTTCATTGTATTTGTATCTCATGGTACTTGTGCATTTAACAATAAACTCAAGGTGATGGGTCAGATTGAATTGGACCTTTCAAAACTGAATTGGATAAATGTTTGTGGGTAAATAATTTGCAAATGTATGGGGAAAATGTAGGGATGACTGAATAGTCTACTTTTGTGCTTTTATAACTTTTATCTTACAATAATGTAACGGTTATAATAACAGTCCGGCAGGCAGAATTCTGGAGCATTTATCTGGGCACATCAGTTTGATTCTTTTCATGGCAAACAGGGAGTTCAAATTTGTATACATTTCAGGCAAATAATACAAAGAATTGTTATATATTAAAAAAAACATGTGGCTCCTGAGTGTTCTTCAGAGAAGGGAATTTGTCACCTTTGGACTACCTGGCCTACTTGTGACTCCAGAACCAATGGTGGGAGCAGCATGACTGCCTCAATTCCTGATTGGATAATTAAATAGGTTTGGGCGTTGCCATCACCTTCCCCATTAGTGAATGAATTTAATAAATGCTCTTTAATTGCCCCTTGACCCAAAGGAATGCTGAACCATTTCAGAGGGCAATTGAGAGTCAAACCATCTTGGTGCGTCTGGAGCAACTATCTACTGGAGGTTCTCAGCAGGTCGAGTGGTATCCATGGGAAGAAAGGAATTTTCAGTGTCTTAATTGAAACCAAGATCTGTGGAACAATCCCTTTCCTCCCACAGATGCTGCCTGAGCCACAGAGATCCCCCAGCAAATTGCTTTTTGCTCCAAATTCCATCATCTGCATTACCTTGTGTCTCCATTGATGAGTCTGGAGTTGCTTATAACCCAGACCGGCTGAGGACAACAGATTTCATCCCCCAACAAGTGAACCAGATGAGCTTTTACAACAGCCCACTCATTTCTATTCTAAAACCTGAGTTTCAGAGAAGGAAGCAATTTTGTTCTGATCAGAAGCTGCCTGAGTCATCTGTGCTAAGTTAATGAAGCACTTAAACTCTCTGCAGCCTTAAGATTTCCCCAGCAACATCAGGAGATAATTCTGTGAATCACGACTTGCAAATGTGTGCTTTTTCTTGAGGCTGCGTGTCTCTGCAATTCTCCCAGTGTCCAGCAAAGCTGCAGCTGTGATTTCTACATAGCAAACTAGTTGGGACAATGTTATCCCTTTTTAAATTTATTTAGAGATACAATATGGTAGCAGGTCCTTCTGACCCAATGAGCCCATGTTGCTCAATTGCACACATGTGGCCAACTAGTCTACTAACTCATATGTTCAAAGTTGAAAGTTCAAAGCAAGTTTATTATCTAAGTACTTACTTGTTACCATGTACAACCCTGGGATTCATTTTCCTGTGGGCATTCATAATAGAACAAAGAAATACAATAGAATCAATGAAAAACAGCATAAAAACAAAGAATGACAACAACCAATCTGCAAAAGGAGACAAACTGTGCAAATAAATAAATAAATGCTGAGAACATGAGCTGTAGAGTCCTTGAAAGTTAGTCCCTTGTTTATAGATTCAGTTCAGAGTAGAAGTGGGTGAAATTATCCATGCTGGCTCCAGAGCCTGTTGGTGGTAGGGTAATAATTGTTCCTGTACCTGGTGGTGTGGGACCTAAGGCTTTTGTTCTACCTTCTATCAGGCAGCAGCAAAAAGAGATCCCAGCCTGAATGGGGGGCATCCTTAATGATGGATGTTGATTCCTTCTGCTAACTCCCCTTTAAGAAGTGCCCAATGATAGGCTTTGCCTATGGAGGGATATGCCTATTGAAGGAAAGCCACATGGTCATGGGAAGAATGTACAATCTCCTTACAGATGGTGGAATTGAACCCAGCTCGCTTTTCATTGTACTCAGATGTGCAGATGTTAGCACCCAAGAGCATCTGCAATATAAATGTGGGCCGGGTCATTACAAAGTGTGCAATGATACTGGCTGTTGGATTTCCATGGGGTTATGTGTTGATTGCACGGTTCACACAGTTCAGTCATGCAGCAACCTCGCTACAGCTGCACTGGGCACGCTATGAACCAACAGGGAAGTTAAATGCTTTGCAAAACAAGATGCTGGACAATCTCAACAGGTCAGGCAACATCTGTGGGGGAAATGGGCTGTCGGCATTTTGAGTCAAGGCTACTCAACTGGCCTGATAGATAGAGGGGAGAGAGCTGGAGGAAAGGGATGGCACAAGAGCTGGCGGGTGATGGGTGGATCCAGGTGAGGAAGGGCAACAGACAGATGGAGGAGGGGAGACAGGAGATAGTGGCAGAGGCTGGGAGGTCATAGTTGGAAGCAACAAAGGCCTGCAGATGATGAAATCTGATAGGAGAGGAAGATGGAGCATGGAACTGAGTGAGGGAGATGGAAGGGCAGATGGAAGCAGTGGGGGAAGAGAACCAGTGGGAGAAGTGTGTGGGTGACGGGCAGATAGATGGGGTGGAGGAGGGAAAAGAAGCAGTGTGATGGGAGATGGATGGAAGGAGTGTAGGAGGAATTGGAGGAAAGAGAAAAGGGACAGAAGGGGAGCAGTTTACTTGGAATCTGAAAATTCAATATTCATGCCATCGGGTTGCAGACTCCCAAGCAGAATATGAGATACTGCTCTCTTCCCTCTTCACCAGTTCTTTCTCTTCTGTTTACCATTTTATACTGACTATTTCCCCTCTGCCTTCAAGTTCAGATGAAGGATCTCAACCTGAAACATCGACTGTCCATTTCCAAAGATGCCGGCAGACCCATTGGGTTTCTTCAGCAGTTGATTACTCCAGCTTCCAGCATCTGCTGTCTCATATATCTTGAGTTTAAATGCTTTCTTTGCTTGGCATAAATAACTTATCCAATTCAAGATGTCTGTCCCTCCATTTCATAGATTATAATATTGAGGGATAATAATTTTAAGGGTGGCATAGAAAAGTCAAATGATGGGGCTCAATAGAATCCTCTTCTAGGGAGCTAGAAAAGACTTAATGGGCTAAATTACCTTCGCCATTGCCACAGAGGGCTGTGAAGGCCAAGTCACTTGGTACAATTAAAGTGGAGGTTGACAGGTTCTTGATTAGTAAGGGTGAGAATGCAGAAGAATGGAGTTGGGAGGGATGATAAATCAGCCATGATGGAATGGCAGAGCAGCCTCAATGGGTCAAATGGCCTAATTCTGCTCCTGTGCCTTATGGTGGAGCAGCTGCATGTTAATCAACAGGGCAGCACAGTGTCGGAGCTGGTAGAACTGCTGCCACACAGCTCTGGCAGCTAGGTTTATCGTGATCTCTAGTGCTGTCTGTGTGGAGTTTGTACTCTCTCAGCGACACCATGTGGGCTTTACCCCAGATGCTCCAGTTTCCTTCCACATCCCTAAGACTTAAGCCTTGGTAAATTAATTGGCCGCTGTGAAATTTGCCCCTTGTATAGGTGGATGGTAGGATTTATGAGAATGTGGAGAGTCTGGAGACAATAAGAGGGCACTAGGGATTTAGTATGAGCTAGCATGTTCACAACAGATCAGTTGGCTGCAGCAAGCAAAGTGGTGGAAGAACTCAGCAGTCAAGCAGTATCTGTGGGGGGGGAGGAATTGCTGATGTTTCAAGTTAAAACCCTACCACCAGTTTAAATTCACGAAAGGGGAGATAGCCAGTATGAAGAGGAGAAGGAGAGGTGCCAGATGTGACTGGTGGAATGAGTGGTGGGGTGTGAAGTGGTCTCTTTAAACCATGGAAAAATGGAAAATATGAAATAGCAGCAGCGAAGGGAATTATTCAGCCATTAGACCTAAGCCTGCTCTGTGTACTGCACAACCAAACTGTAGTAATGCCGTAAGGGAAATGATGGCCATATACAAGGAGCTAGGCTGCAAGAGGCACAGTTCACATTTCCAGCAGAATTCAGCATAGAACACAGTACAGTACAGCACAGGAACAGGCCCACAAAGTCACACCGGACATGATGCTAAATTGAACCTAATATCTTATGTCTGTCTGCGATCCATATCCCTCTTCTCCCTGAATGTTCATGTGTCTTTCTAAACACCATTATCACCACTACACCTGCAGCATGTTTCAGACACCTATCACTCTCTGTGTAAAATAAATCTTGCCCTATACATTTCTTTTAAATATTAACCTCCTTCACATTAAATGCATATCCTCTAGAATTTGACATTTTCACCCTGGGAGGAAGATTCTGACTACCTACTCTATCTATGCCTCTCATGATTTAAAAACCTTCTATCAGGTCACCCCTCAACCTGTGATGGTCCAGAGAAAACAGCCCAGGTTTCTTCAACCTCTCCTTGTGATTCTAATCCAGACAGCATTCTGCTAAACCACTTCTTCATCCATTCCAAAGCCTCCACGTACTTCCTGTAATGGGATGACCAGAAATGCACATAAGACTCCCAAGTGTGGCCCAACTGAAGTTTTATATACTGTAACTATAATATGACTTCATGACTCTTATTCTCTGTGGTGTTTTGTTTGGGGTGCAGTTACAAGTTCTGCAATTGCGTGTAATAGGTTTTGACCTTAAGCCATTGACTCTTCTGATGTTTGACCTGCCACGTCGGAAGTGGGCAAGATTCCAAGTACAATGGACAGGTCATGAGTCATAGCTATGTTTAATCAATTACATTCACCCTTCAGTAACTTCTCTTTTATTCTTCTCTCTGCAGTACAAACAGGTGGAGCAGTACATGTCGTTCCACAAGCTGCCAGCTGACATGCGCCAGAGAATCCATGATTACTATGAGCATCGTTTCCAGGGCAAGATGTTTGACGAGGAGAGTATACTTGGGGAACTGAGTGAGCCTCTCCGTGAGGTGAGGTACAAACTTTGCTGGTGCAGCCTTGACTTTTCTCACCCAGTTTATCATGTGGTACTTTCAGCCAATCTGTACCACACCCCATTGATTTTTCTCTTCCAAGTCCATTGTATGAGTAGTTTGAGAAGCTGGCAAGTAATAGCAGTCCATCTGTCATTGGTAACATTGTTCTTTCACTGGGGCAGCGGAAACCACATATAATCTGATTCTTACCATGCCGAGGCGAATTTGCCACCAAAAGTATACTGATCCATGGGTTAGTTAGTACTGACTGCCCCTGTGTTTCAACAGGGTTTAATTCCTGAGAACTGTTCGTAAACCAAACTGTAAGTCCATGATGAAGAACAGTTTGTGGGAAAGTGTCACAGAAATGGTGGGATGAGGAGAGAAGGCACTGGATGTACCTCATTCCCTCCTGGTAGAAGATACCTGCAGCTTCACAGTATCTAATAAATCCATCCCTGTCTACCCCTCTAGTCTACCATAAATGCACCTTCATGTTTATGGGGTATCAATTAGTTGGGCATTTGTAACCTGAGGAGGAACTATATTACAGATGAGTTATTGGGCAGGACTACTGGTGCTGGTCATCTACACTGAAGGATCTGCCTTGGATCTATTGAAACTCAGTCCAAGTTACTTCTGGTTCGAGCATACCCTGGTGCACACACTGCATGATCATCTTTTCATTATGGTATAGATGAACTGATTAGTGATAAAGCATGTTCGAAGCAGTCTAATCTCTGATCTGAAAATTATTCCCAAAAACTCAGGTGAATGCAAAGGGAATGGGTGTCAAAATGGGAACATCTTAGATTTCTAGAGGGTAAAACTTACACAACCAAAGAGGGAGTGGCATTTAAAAGAATCTCTCCCTGCTTTAGGGTTCAAATAGGAGACTGCTTACCTTTGCTACATTAACCTTGATTAGTTTTGCTTGCTTTGGTCATTGTTATTGTAAGCCAAGGGATAGTTAGGTTAGCTCTCAAAGCAACCCATCAACCCCGTTTCCCTACCTTTGTCTCCGTAGCTCATTGGCAGTGGTGGATGCAGGTTCAGTTTCAGCATTTAAGAGAAATTTGCTAGGTACGTGGATGAAAAGGGTACAGAAGGCTAAGTCCAAGTGTGGGTCAATGGGATGAAGATGAATACTAGCTTGTCATGGACTAGATGGGCTGGAGGGTCTGTGTCTATGCCGCAGTGCTTAATGTCTCTATGACTCTCTCTGGATACGACTCTACGATTTTCCTGCCAAACACCTACACCAGGAATGATTTATACCTCCCACCTAGTTACTAGCATATCTTTGTCATATGAGGAAAAAAAGGAATGTTTTGGGGCAAACCCACAGGGTCATGGAAGACCTGCAAACTCCACAGAGACAGCACAGGAGGTCAGGAATAAACCTAGTCAGCCAGAGCTGTTCAATCTATCCTAGTTTTAATTTGTTCCTTTTTATCTGTCATGTTGATCTCATTTTAGTCCAGAATATTAATGCACTTTCTTGTAACAATGATGCATTTCATATCATCTAATGCCAACCCGATGAATGGCAAAGCTTCATGCAACCTTCTTCAAGTGAATTACACCATTTGAAAATGAAAAAGCTTAAACCCCAGGTTTTTTTAAATTAAAGAGACATTGATAAATTTTTCCAAAATATTCAGCAGTTAACTCATTGAGTCCCATCTACTGCTGTGCCTCTGTGCTGCACTGTAACTTAAACAAAAGGATTTATAACCATATAACAATTACAGCATGGAAACACTCCATCTTGGCTCTTCTAGTCCATGCCGAACGCTTACTCTCACCTAGACCCACTGACCCGCACTCAGCCCATAACCCTCCATTCCTTTCCTGTCCATATACCTATCCAATTTTCTTTTAAATGACAAAATTGAACCTGCCTCTACCACTTCTACTGGAAGCTCGTTCCACACAGCTACCACTCTCTGAGTAAAGAAATTCCCCCTTGTGTTACCCTTAAACTTTTGCCCCTAACTCTCAACTCATGTCCTCTTGTTTGAATCTCCCCTACTCTCAATAGAAAAAGCCTATCCACGTCAACTCTATCTATCCCCCTCATAATTTTAACTACCTCTATCAAGTCCCCCCTCAACCTTCTATGCTCCAAAGAATAAAGACATAACTTGTTCAACCTTTCCCTGTAACGTGCTGAAACCCTGGTAACATTCTAGTAAATCTTCTCTGTACTCTCTCTATTTTGTTGATATCTTTCCTATAATTTGGTGACCAGAATTGTACACAATACTCCAAATTTGGCCTTACCAATGCCTTATACAATTTTAACATTACATCCAAACCCCTATACTCAATGCTCTGATTTATAAAGGCCAACATACCAAAAGCTTTCTTCACCACCCTATCCACATGAGATTCCACCTTCAGGGAACTATGCACCATTATTCCTAGATCACTCTGTTCTACTGCATTCCTCAATGCCCTACCATTTACCATGTATGTCCTATTTGGATTATTCCTACCAAAATGTAGCACCTCACACTTATCAGCATTAAACTCCATCTGCCATCGTTCAGCCTACTCTTCTAACTGGCCTAAATCTCTCTGCAAGCTTTGAAAACCTACTTCATTATCCACAACGCCACCTCCCTTAGTATCATCTGCATACTTACTTATCCAATTTACCACCCCATCATCCAGATCATTAATGTATATGACAAACAACATTGGACCCAGTACAGATCCCTGAGGCACATCACTAGTCACCGGCCTCAAACCTGACAACAGTTATCCACCACTACTCTCTGGCATCTCCCATCCAGCCTCTGTTGAATCCATTTTACTACTTCAATATTGATACCTAACGACTGAACCTTCCTAACTAACCTTCTGTGCGGAACCTTGTCAAAGGCCTTACTGAAGTCCATATAGACAACATCCACTGCTTTACCTTCGTCAACTTTCCTCGTAACCTCTTCAAAAAATTCAATAAGATTTGTCAAACATGCTCTTCCACGCACAAATCCATGTTGACTGTTCCTAATCAGACCCTGTCTATCCAGATAATTATATATACCATCACTAAGAATACTTTCCATTAATTTACCCACCACTGACGTCAAACTGACAGGCCTATAATTGCTAGGTTAACTCTTAGAACCCTTTTTAAACAATGGAACCACATGAGCAATATGCCAATCCTCCGGCACCATCCCCATTTCTAATGACATTTGAAATATTTCTGTCAGAGCCCCAGCTATTTCTACACAAACTTCCCTCAAGGTCCTAGGGAATATCCTGTCAGGACCTGGAGATTTATCCACTTTTATATTCCTTAAAAGCACCAGTACTTCCTCCTCTTTAATCATCATAGTTTCCATAACTTCCCTACTTGTTTCCTTTACCTTACACAATTCAATATCCTTCCCCTTAGTGAATACCGAAGAAAAGAAATTGTTCAAAATCTCCCCCATCTCTTTCGGCTCCACACATAGCTATCCACTCTGATTCTCTAAGGGACCAATTTTATCCCTCACTATCCTTTGAAGCATACGTTTTTCCAGACTTTGTCTTTTACTGTTGTCCCATGTGCTGTAAAGCAAATTTCAAAGATCAAAGTAAACTTATTATCAAATCACCAAATACTACCCTGAGCTTCATCTACCTGCAGGCATTCACAGCAAAACAAAGATATACAATAGAATCAATGAATATTTACATAAAAGCAAAGAATGACAAACAACCAATGTGCTTAATAAATAAATAATACTGAGAGCGAGTTGTAAAGTTCTTGAAAGACAAACCATGCAAAAAATAAAACACAAACAATTATAAATAAATAAATGAACAAATAAATAAATAATAATACGAACAGGAGCTGTACAGTCCTTTATTATTGGTCCCAAGAGTGAACTGGCTCCAGAATTAAAAATTCTTTTGCAAACCATTAACATACTCGACAAATTCTTCCATCATTTGCGACTGTCAAGATCTTGCGTGTAAATGAGATTTAACTTACTTTCTTTCTCTTCCTCATTTTTGCAGGAAATCATTAACTTTAACTGCAGGAAGCTGGTGGCATCCATGCCCCTCTTTGCGAACGCAGATCCCAACTTCGTCACGTCCATGCTGACTAAACTGCTCTTTGAAGTCTTCCAGCCTGGAGATTATATCATCCGCGAGGGAACAATAGGGAAGAAGATGTACTTCATTCAGCATGGGCTCGTCAGTGTCCTTACAAAAGGCAATAAGGAGACCAAACTATCAGACGGTTCCTACTTTGGAGGTGAAAATCTAATCATTTTATAGAATCATCAAACTATAGAGATCAGGGAAACATGCTTCCAATCCCACTGAGTCCATACCTCATCCTATATTAATCCCATTTATTATTCTGCCCACATCCCATCAACTCCAATCAGATTTTACCACTTACCTACTCATTTGGGGTAATTTACAGTGGCTACTTAACCTACCAAACTTCATGTGGGAGGAAACCATAGCACCTGGAAGAAACGTATGCGATCACTGGGAGAAAGTGCAAGCTCCACGAAGATACCATCTGAGATCAGGATTGAACCCAGGTTTCTGGTTTCGTGAGGCAGTGGCTTTCAAATTTACACTCAGTGTCCACTTTATTTGGTACTTCCGATATTTAATAAAGTTGCCACTGAGTGTATGTCCATGGTTTCCTGCTGCTGTAGCTCACCCACTTCAAGGTTCAATGTGTTGTGCTCTTCTGCACACCACTGTTGTAACGTGTGGTTATTTGAGTTACTGTCGCCTTCCTGTCAGCTTGAACCAGTCTGGCCTTTCTCCTCTGACCTCTCTCAATAACAAGGCATTTTCATCCACAAAACCGCCACTCACTGGACGTTTTTATGCATTTCATATCATTCTCTGCAAACTCTAGAGACTGTTGTGTGTGAAAATCCCAGGAGATCAGCAGTTTCTGAGATATTCAAGCCACCCTGTCTGGCATCAATAATCATTCCACAGTCAAGGTCACTTAGATCACATTTCTTCCCCATTCTGATGTTTAGTGAACAACAACTGCGTCTCTTGACCGTGTCTACATGCTTTTATGCACTGAGGTGCTACCACATGCTTGGCTATTAGTTATTTGCGTAAAGTTGTCACTGAGTATGTATAATATTTCATTTTTCTTAGGATCCGATGTATGTGCTAGTAGGTTGCTGTAAATTACCTCTTGGTATAGGTAAATGGCAAAACATTTAATTGTTGAGCATGTGTGACAGAATAAATAGCCAATTAACCAACCAACTTGCATATCTTTGGGAATCAGTGTTGCTGTAAGATTTTCAACCTGAGACATCAAGAATTCCTCTCTCTCCACAAATGCTGCTCAACCAGCTGAACTAATTAGATGAGGAATCAAATGGCCAACTGAGCTAATCTCTTCTGCCTACACCATGCCCCATCTTTCAATTTTTCTCACATTCATGTGCCTCTCTAAACAACATTTAGAAGTCACTAATACAGCTGCCTCTACCACCACCCCGGGCAGCACATTCCAGGTACCAACCACTCTCTGTGTAAAAGATGGAGTGGAGGTGCTCAATGAAGCAGTTCCCCAATTTATAAAGAGTCACACCAAAGTAGTGGAGGCTACATTGGGAACACGGATCCCAAAAAATGATCTTTGCAGGATTTCCAGGTGAAGTCTATTTAATAATGCTTTTGCATTGGTAAATAAACATAAGCACAATAAAGTGTTTTTACTATGTTAGAGGAACTTGGTAAATTCAACCTCACGTTCAGAATTAAGTGGTACACCATGAAGATTTGGTTTGTCCCAATGCCAGAAACCCAATTTAATCCTGCCCTCCAGTGATATCTACACAGAGTTTTCACATTCTCCTAGTTCTCATACGGGTTTCCTCCCACAACCCAATCCTGTGTTTGTTGGTAGGTTCACAAGAGATTCTACAGATGCTGCTGGAGATCTTGAGCAACACGCACACAAACAAAATTCAGGAGGTTGGTAGGTTAATTGGCCACCGTAAATTGTCCCTCACATGTGCGTGAATGGTGGCATTTGGGCTGCGTGGCAGCCATGATTTACAGAGCCAATGATCAAAGTGCCATTCTGACACTGTCTGTAAGGAGTTTGCACGTTCTCTCTGTGACTGTGTAGGCTTTGCTGGCAGCTCTGATTTCCCCCTACATTCCAAAAATGTAGGTTAGTTTATCACGGGGGTATAATTGGGTGGCATGAGCTTATTGACCTGTTACTGCATAGTATCAATAAATAAATAAATAATAATAACAGAATTAATGTAGGATTGGTAGAAATGGGGTCATTAATTATCAGCATTACTCAGTGGGCTGAAAGGCGTCTTTCAGCACTGAATCTTTTGATGATTCTATGACTAATTTATTACTGGACAGTTGAATTTGATGGTGAAATCACGTAAATACATTTTGACATGCCCAGCTGTCATTTTACCAGCAATTATCAGGGCAAAATATTGGAATACGAATGCATCCTCTTCATGGGACACATTTTCACTCTAGTCTCAAGGTTGACAGGTGCAAGCCAATCTAAATGTTAAAATCTGGTGTTTTACACATGATACCTATTTTTTTCTGGATAACACTCTGAGAACATGTTGAGACAAGGCTACAGCTGTTGAAGTGATTACAATTCACAGGCACAGTAATAAAAACTGATTCTTTCCTGCCGCCTGTTAATGATTTCGACTCAGGCTGGTTCGGTCTTCCTGTGGAAAGCAGCAACCACATCTTTGGAACCATGTTAGGCTGACAGGCCAAGGGGGCTGCGAGCAGCAGCACAGTCAGCTGAAGGGTGTTCAGACACTTTTGAGAGGGATTGAAGTAGGGGAAAAGATTTTATGAAGGTTAATGTTGGACTCCTAAGAGGTAGATGTCTGGGCTGACAGAACTAGAAACATTTCAACCCTGGGAATTTTCTAGAGGGGAGGGAGGTAATTTTTATTTACCAGGAGAAATTGATACTATGCCATCAGATTAGAGGCTAACTAGGCTGAATATATGGTGTTGCTCCACCATTCTGAAGGTGCTTCATTGTGGCACAAGAGGAAGCCACAAACTGACATATTGTAATGGGAATTGGAATTAAAATGTTTGATCACTGGGAAGGTCTGCTTTTGGCCTAATCCTGCTGCTAGGTCTCATTGTCTAACTATGGCACAGTAAGAGGCCATTCAACCCTACGGGCTCCCAGCACCCATCTTCCTCATTTTCTTGAAATCCTGCAACTTACTCGATCTCGTCGACTCCTATCTCACATGCTCCTAAGTCTTATGGTCTTAAAAAATTGTAGTACACTGGAAATTAGCCATCCACACTCAGATACAGTAACTTCCAGCATCTCCATATTTGGTGCATCAGATTTGAATCTTTACTTGAGCGGTGAGAGATTTACTTCATTGTCTTGCTGTTTCTGACACAAGGTAATTAACTTATCTTGAGTAGAACTTCCACTTTTATGGTTGTCTTAGGTCGATCCATGGGGGAGATAAGCAAAGTGCATGCAATCAGCACAGTATTAAGAGATGATTGGCTATACTTAAGTTGATTATGACAACCCATTCCATCAGAAATGGAATGCATTGTTAATATAATGTCAGTGACATCTGCTTAACTGCATTAAATCTTATTCAATGCTTCCAACCATGTTGGAAGCAGGGAGAATTCCAGCACAATAAATCTAAATAAATGACAAATGATCACATTCATTAAAAGCAGGAATTCTCTAAAATAGAAATGAAAATAACCAATAGACAAGTATCTGTACTATTAGCAGATCAATATGAATCTATATTCAGTGGCCGCATGACTAGGTACGCTCGATAATGCAAATATCTAATCAGCCAATCGTGTGGCAGCAACATAATGCATAAAAGAATGCAGGTATGGTCCAAAGGTTCAGTTGTTGTTTAGAGCAAACATCAGAATGTGGAAGAAATCTGATTTAAGTGACTTTGATCATGGATTAAGACTATAAGGCCATAAGATATAGGAGCAGAATTAGGCTATTTGGCCATCAAGTCTACTCTGCCCATCCATCATGGCTGATCCTGGATCCCATTCAACCCCACACACCTGCCTTCTCGCCATAACTTTTTGATGCCCTGACCAACCAGGAAATGATCAACTTTTGCCTTAGATATATGCACAGACTTGGCCTCCATTGCAGCCTGTGGCAGAGTATGCCACAGGTTTACTACTGTCTGGCTAATAAGAAAAAGTCCTCCTTACTCGGTTCTAAAGGTTCACCCTTCAATTCTGAGGCTGTGCCCTCTAGTTCTGGATACCTCCCCCCCCCCAACAGGAAACATCCTCTCCACATCCACCCTATCTAGTCCTTTCAGCATTCGGTACGTTTCAATGAGAATACCCCCCCCCCCACCCCCACCCCCACCCCCGGCATTCTTCCAAATTCCAGTGACTACAGGCCCAAAGGTACCAAATGCTCCTCATATGTTAACCCCTTCATTCCCAGAATCAACTTTGGACTCTCTGATGACAACACTGTGGCGACCCATTTTCTGCGCAGGCGAATCGGCTCACAAATAGCCAGCGCGCGGGGAGAGACTTTGGTAATGCACCTCTGATGTCATTTCCATCCAGAGAGGGCGGGCGCTAGGGATTAAATGCCAGCGCCGCGAAGTTTGAATAAACTAGTCTCGAAACGACTTACCGACTGCATGTCATCTCTAGCTGTGTATGTAGTACATCACTACATTGGTGACCCCGACGGTCCAAACGGGATTTGGACCAAAGATGACCGACTCTTCATCTGTTCACACAGTTTCGCTAAAACTGCCGACTTTCTGGACGCTGCGACCACGCGTGTGATTTAGCCAAGCAGAAACCCAGTTCCAGATTCGGCAGATATCCTCTGATTCCACGCGTAACTGCCACGTGGTGAGCTCCCCTGACCAGGAGACGGCCGCCCAGGTTGTGGATTTCATACAGTCACCCCTGGAAGAAGGCAAATATGAAGCATTCAAAGCACTGCTCATTGGGACCTTTGGCCTCTCACGGTGTGAGCGGGGTGCCCGCCTGCTTCACCTGGACGGTTTGGGAGACAGGCTGCCGTCAGCATTGATGAACGAGATGCTGGCCCTGGCTGATGGACACAAGCCCTGCCTCATGTTTGAGCAAGCATTCCTGGAGCAACTGCCCAAGGACATACATCTGCTGCTGGCCGACGCAGATTTCAGCGACCCCCGGAAGGTGGCGGCCCGGGCAGACGTGCTGTGGAAAGCCAAGAGGGAGAGCGTGGCGTCCGTCGGTCAGATTACCAGGCCACGCGCCAAACAGCAGACCAGACCAGGCCCAGCAGGGGGGTGCACACGACACAGATGCAGGACTGAGGAGGCCAGTGAACAGTGGTGTTTCTACCACCAGCGGTGGGGCACAGAAGCCCGCCGTTGTCACCCGCCCTGCAAGGGCCAGCAGCCACTAACGACTATGGCGGCTGGCCACCAGGACAGCCTCTTGTACGTCTGGGACAAACAGTCGGGACGCTGCTTCTTGGTCAACACCAGAGCAGAAATCAGCGTCTTGCCCCCGACGGGGTACGACACCCGCAACAGGAAGCCAGGACCCACCCTGAGGGCTGCAAACGGTAGCACGATACGGACCTATGGCACCTGCACAGTGCAGCTGCAGTTCGGCGCCAGCCGGTTCACATGGGACTTCACACTGGCCGCGGTGGCCCAACCACTCCTGGGGGCAGACTTCTTGCGAGCTCACAGCCTGCTGGTCGACTTGCAAAGGAAAAGACTGGTACATGCCGAGACCTTCCAGACGTTCTCCCTGGGTGGAGCCAAGTTGCCGGCCCCACACCTGGACTCCATCATGCTGTCGGACAATGAATTCACCAGAATCCTGGCAGACTTTCCATCGATTCTGGCATCGCAGTTCACGGCAGCCATGCCCAGACACGGGGTACAGCGCCACATTCTGACCCAGGGACCACCCCTCCACGCCCGTGCACAAAGGCTCCCCCTGGAAAAGCTCCGCCTGGCGAAGGAGGAGTTCAAGAGGATGGAGGAATTGGGGATCGTACGGAGGTCCGACAGCCCATGGGCCTCCCTCCTTCACACGGTGCCCAAAGCAGCCGGGGGTTGGAGACCATGCGGCGACTACCGCAGACTGAACGAGGCTACAACTCCAGACCGCTATCCCGTGCCGCACATACAGGACTTTGCAGCAAACCTGCATGGGGCAAGATTATTTTCCAAAGTAGACCTCATCCAGGGATACCATCAAATCCCAGTGCACCCTGAAGACATCCCCAAAACAGCACTCATCACCCCGTTCGGCCTGTTCGAGTTCCTCCGAATGCCGTTCGGCCTGAAGAATGCCGCACAGACGTTCCAGCGGCTAACGGATGCCGTGGGACGCGACCTGGACTTTGCGTTCATCTATTTGAACGGCATCCTTATAGCCAGCAGTAGTCGCCAGGAGCATCTGTCCCACCTCCGCCAGCTCTACTCCTGCCTGAGTGATTTCGGCCTCACGATCAACCCGGCCAAATGCCAGTTCAGTCTTGATACCTTCGACTTCCTGGGCCACAGGATTACCAAAGACGGGGCAACACCTCTGCCCGCCAAGGTAGACGCGATCCGACACTTTGCCCGGCCCAACACGGTCAAATGCCTGCAGGAGTTCGTTGGTATGGTGAACTTCTACAACCGTTTCCTTCCCTCAGCAGCCTGTATCATGCGCCCTTTGTACACCCTGATGTTGGGTAAACGCAAGGACATTACTTGGGACGAGGAGGCTGCAGCCGCTTTCGTTAAAGCCAAGGAAGCCTTAGCAGATGCTGCGATGCACCCCAGAACGGACGTTCCGACTGCACTCATGGTGAACGCATCCGACACAGCAGTTGGTGGGGTGCTGGAGCAACTCATCGAGGGGTGCTGGCAACCCCTGGCATTCTTCAGCAAGCACCTACGACCACCTGAACTCAAGTACAGTGCTTTCGACTGGGAGCTGTTGGCACTGTATCTCGCAATCCGGCATTTCAGGTACTTCTTAGAAGGCAGGCCGTTCACCGGGTTCACGGACCACAAACCGTTGACCTTCTCGTTCATGAAGGTGTCCGATCCCTGGTCGGCTTGCCAGCAGCGACATCTGTCCTACATCTCCGAGTACACGACGGACATCCAGCATGTCTCGGGAAAGGACAACGTCGTGGCGGACACACTCTCCAGACCAGCTGTCCAGGCCCTGTCCCTGGGGGTGGACTATGCAGCACTGGCGGAGGCGCAGCAGGTGCACGACGAAATGCCCAGCTACAGGACCGCAGTCTCAGGTTTGCAGCTGCAGGACTTTCTCGTAGGCCCAGGTGAGAGGAGCCTCTTGTGCGACGTGGCTGCCGGCCAACCTCACCCCATCGTCCCGGCAGCCTAGAGGTGGCAAGTTTTCGACTCCATACACAGTTTGGTGCACCCATCTATCAGGACCACCGTCCGGTTGGTCTCCAGCAAGTTCGTATGGCACGGACTTCGCAAGCAGGTCAGTGAATGGGCCAGAACGTGCGCGCAGTGCCAAACAGCCAAGGTGCAGTGGCACACTAAAGCCCCACGGCAGTAGTTCGAACCCGCTCACCGGAGGTTCGACCACATTCATGTGGATATCGTGGGCCCCCCTACCAGTGTCCCGAGGAGCGCGGTACCTCCTAACTATGGTAGACCAGTTCACGAGGTGGCCAGAGGCGGTCCCGCTCACCGATACATCTGCCGATTCCTGCGCCCGAGCACTGATCGCAACCTGGGTAGCACGTTTCGGGGTACCGGCCCACATTACCTCCGACAGAGGCGCCCTGTTCACCTCCAGCCTGTTGGGAACGCAGCTACACCATACTACTGCCTACCACCCACAGTCAAACAGACTAGTGGAACGCTTCCACCGTCACTTGAAGTCGGCTCTCATGGCCCGCCTGAGAGGACCTAACTGGGTGGACGAGCTTCCTTGGGTCCTGCTTGGAATTCGCACAGTGCCCAAAGGGGATCTGCACTCCTCGTCGGCCGAGTTGGTGTACGGCGCACCCCTGGTCGTCCCAGGAGAGTTCATACTAGCCCCAAGGGGGCAAGAGAAAGAACCCGCAGCAGTCCTGGACAGACTACGCAAAAGGCTCCGCAACCTGGCCCCTGTGCCGACTTCACAGCATGGATGGACCCCGACCCATGTACCCAAAGACCTGCAGAACTGTAACTTCCTGTTTGTATGAAGGGGCGGACACCGGGCACCACTACAGCGGCCGTACGAGGGGCCGTTCAAGGTGATCAACAACAACGGGTCCACGTACATTCTGGACATTTGGGGGAGAGAAGAAGAGAGGAGGTTTTCACGGTGGACCGACTCAAACCAGCCCATGTGGACTTGGCGCAGCCAGTTGAGGTTCAGGCACCACGGCGCAGAGGCAAACCTCCCAAACAGAGGCTGATCCAGACTGTGGACATTGGGGGGTGTATTGCCGGTTCTGAGGGGGGGGGGGGTTATGTGGTGACCCACTTTCTGCGCAGGCGAACCGGCTCACAAATAGCCAGCGCGCGGGGAGAGACTTTGGTAATGCACCTCTGACATCATTTCCGCCCGGAGAGGGTGGGCGCTAGGGATTAAATGCCAGCGCCGTGAAGTTTGAATAAACTAGTCTTGAAACGACTTACCGACTGTGTGTCGTCTCTAGCTCTGTATGTAGTACATCGCTACAGCACATCCTTTCTGAGATAATGGGCTAAAAACTGTTGATAATACTCCAAGTGCAGCCTGACTAGTGTATTATAAAGGTTCGGCTTTATAATTATCTCCTTGCTTTTATATTCTGTTCCCCTTGAAATAAATGCCAACATTGCATTTGCCTTCTTTACCATGGACTCAACCTGTAACTTAACCTTCTGTGAGTCTTGCACGAGGACTCCTAAGTCCCTTTGCACCTCTTATGTTTGAACCTTCTTGCCATTTAGATTTCATACAATTGTTCCCTTTACCGAACTGTATTATCATACATTTGTCAATACTGTATTCCATCTGCCACTTTTTTGCCTGTTCTTCCAATTTGAATAAGTCCTGCTGCAATCGCATTGCTTCCTCAGCACTACCTACCCCTTCACCTATCTTCGTATCATCCACTAAGTTTGCCAGAAAGCAAAGGAATAATTGTTGTTGTCAGATGGAGTGGTTTGTGTATCTCAAAAACTGCTGATCTCCTAGGTTTTTCATGCACAACATTGTCTAGAGTTTACAGAGAATGGTGGAAAACAAACAAAAAAAAAATCCAGTGAGTGGCTGTTTTGTGGGCAGAAATGCCTTGTTAATGAGAGGTCAGAGGAGACTGGTTCAAGCTGATAGGAAGGCAACAGTAACTAAAATAACCATGCGCTACAACAGTGGGGAGCAGAAGAGCATCTCTGAATGCACAGTACATCAAATCTTTGGGTGGATGGGCTAGCAGCAGAAGACTACAAATATACACTCAGTGGCCACTTTATTAGGTACAGGAGGTTCCTAATAAAGTGGCAGCTGGGTGTATATGAAAAATAAAAGAGATATTCAGGTTAAACTGATTGAACTTCTCAATGCTCTTTACTAGTTGAAGACTTATACTGTATTTTTGTGAACAGCTGATAACTGGAATGAGGAGACTGAATGTAAGTGAGGGATGGAACTGGTGGAGGTGGAATATTTTTGTGCATAAAAAGTGTATGAAGTGGATTTAATATTTTGAATTACACAGAAAGTTGAAGGAACTCAGGTGGTCAGGCAATATCTACAAAGAGAAGTGGACAGTCGACATTTCAGTTTGAGACACTACATCCAGAGTGATGAAGGGTCTTGAATCAAAACATCTACTGTCAGTGTGGATAACGGGTCTTGATTCTGGAAAGGCGACTATCGATTTCCCTCATGACTGCTGCCTGACCCACTGAGTTTCTCCAGCTTTTTGTATGTCACTCCATATTCCAGCATCTGCAATCTCTTGTGTCTCCGTCAGGATTTAACATAGTCACTGGCTCTCTCAATAGCAGTCATTACAATATCAATGAAAGCAAAATAGTTATAGTCTCCGTGGACTCGGGCCAATGTGACTGAATATGAAGTAGTTTATTCAATGAGGTCCCATATGGCTTGATTGAATGTGAGGAGGGCTAGTGGATTGGGGCTCTTTTATCTGAATCAGAAACATAAATGAATAATATTTGTAAAATCTATAGTGTAGTATGCACTGGCCCTAAACTGTCAGAACCTTAATGCTTAAAAGCACTTGAGTTATTCAGAAATTCATCTATTGTCTCTGCCATCCCCCATTATACAAAATATCATTCTGTCTAATCTGTATCACTTCGCTCCAAAGTGACTGAAGGTTTCTAAAGCCTTCCCTTCTTGCTGACTTCCAGTTTTTTGCTCTCTCACATTTCACAGTGTCTTTGCCTCCAAAATGAGCTATCTTTCCATTTTGATACTGTTCACTTTTACAATTATGCCACTTTTACACTTCAATCATTTGCTACTGAGGGCAAATCCAAATGTACTACATTGTGATTTGAAATTGATTGTAAATGCTTACATTGTTCCCACATTTTGTTTATGTTAGTCCTTTCATGGATTTACACTATCCCAAACTCCTGGAACAGAGCAGCAGCATTGGAAAATGAGTGGTAATATTATAGAGGGGTATAAAATCTTGAGGTGTATAGATAGACAAATGTAGATAGTCTTAAAAGTAAGGATAAAGGATGGCACAGTAGTATAGCAGGTAGAATAATGCTTTACAGCATCAGCAGTTGGAAGATTGGTGTTAAATTCTTGCTGCTACCTGTAAGAAATTTGTACATTCTCCCTGTGACTGTGTGATTTTCCTAGGCATATCAGATGGGGTTAGTAAGTTGTGGGCATGCTATGTTGGTGCAGGAAGCACGGCATTACTTGTGGGTTTCCCCAAGCATATCTTTGGACTGTGTTAGTCAATGATGCAAATGATGCACTTCACTGTATGTTTTGATGTTTCAATGTCAATGTGGCAAATAAAACTTACCTTTAATCTTTAGGCTTTAGCATTAACAACATTTAAAAGGCACTTGGACAAATACATGGATAAGAAAGGTTTAGACAATATGGGCTGATGGTGGACAAATGGGATTAGCACAGATGGAAGTCTCAGTCGGCATGGACTAGTTGGTGTGAATAGCCTGCACTGTGAAGACTCATGGTTTTCCATGGTTTGCATGGTAGGAGATTGACAGGAGAACAGAAAAAAAAGAATTCAAGGATGTGCTCCACTCCTCCTTGGAGAGGTAGACTTCCCTACTAATTCTGGGGAGCCTTTGACTCATGTCCTCTTGAAGTGAAAAAGGAACTTCTAAGTTCTCTGTTGGTGTTGGCGCATGGCCTAGTGGGCAAGGCATCAGACTAGTAACCTGAAGGTCACTGGTTCGAGCCTCAGTTGAGGCAGCGTGAGGCACTTAACCACACATTGCTCTGCCACGACACCGGTGCCAAGCTGCATGGGTCCTACTGCCCTTTCCTTGGGCAACTGCCGGTCTCCCATACAACCCTGCCCAGGCCTGCGCCCTGGAAACTCCAGGCGCAGATCCATGGTCTCTCGAGACCAACGGATGCCACAACACGTTCTCTGGAACTTGTTGATCGTATATCGTATGATCATATATCGTATCACACTGAGCCCTCCATGATGGAGAGAATGCTCCACGCGTGAATGACCCATCCACCTCGTCAGCCACCTCCTGCCTCACTTGCGGAAGAGTCTGCAGTTCCCTCATTGTCCTCAGAACCCACCAAACCACAATGCAAGCAAGTAGTTCTCAATCCTGGGGACTGCTTAAGAAGAAGACATTACAATGAAGTAACTACATGTTAACAAAACAGCTGTGGCATGAATGCTTCACCACCTTCTTTAGCCAGAGGATGGTGAATCCGTGGATGGTAAATCATTTAAAGTGGAAGTTGATAGATTCTTGATTAGTAAGTATGTCAAAAGTTACAGGGGGGGAGGCAGAATGGGATTAAGAGGACAATGCAGGAACTGCAGATTCTTCCACAGGTGAGGCAGGAGGTTGCTGACGAGGTGGATGGGACATTCATGAGTGGTGCATTCCCTCCATCACTTACGCAGGACTCAGTGTGATACTGATGCATGATCTCAATGTACATCTGCCATGATGGAATGGCAGAGCAGACTTAATGGGCCAAATGGCCTAATTCTGCTCCTATGTCTTGTGGCATTATGGTGTTGATAAAATTCAGGCTTTGGCCAAAGAATACTAATTTAATATTTAATTCTGTGAGATATTGCAAGGAATCTTGTTAAACAAAAATTGATCCAATGTCACCTGAAGGAATGTTGGGGTCGATCACCAAAAATGGTCAAAAGAATAGGTTTGAATGAGTGTACTAAAGGAGGAAGGAGATAAAGAAGCTTAGAGAAGGATCTCCACAGTTTTAGACCTTGAATGGTGAAAGCAAATCTGTCTGTAGTGGAGCAATTAAATAGGGGAGTGTTCAAAAGTCTAAATCTCTGTGGAGATAATTAAATGTGACAGGAGAGAAGAGATTCCAGGGATAATGAAAGTTCAATTCAGAAGTGCAGGAGGTACAGGAACCTTAGGTCCTATAACACCAGGTTCAAAAACAGTTATTGCTCTTCAACAATCAGGCTCCTGAAACAGTGTAGATAACTTCACTCACCTCAAAAATGATCTGATCACTGAACACAACCCATGAGTTCACGTTCAAGGACTCTACAACTCATGTTCTCAGCTTGATTTCTATCTTTCTCTGTATCATTTGTTGGGGTTTGTTTTGTATCTGCACAGTTTGTATTCTGTTACACATAGGTTGTTTGTCGGCCATTGTTTGTGTGTACTCTTTCATTGATTCTGTTGTATTTCTTCCTTCTGCTCTGAATGCTGGCAAGGAAATGAATCTCGGGGTAGTATATGGTGACATATATGTACTTTGATAATAAACTTACCTTGAACTTTATAAATGAGGATTGCAAGTTTGAATTTTGCTTAGCCAGGAGTTGATGTAGATCAACAAACACCAGGGTGATGGATGAAAAAGATAACCTGAAATTCAAGAAGGGTAGGAGACTGGAGCTAGTCCACCAATCAGAACTAACTCCTAGAGAGAGCAGAGGCAAGGATCAGAATTTAGGCAGTTGAGAAAGGTGCAGAGTTGGGTGATAACATAGAGTTTGATATAGACAGTGAAGGCACAGGCATTTAGATTAAAGGCACTAAGTCTGCAAAGAGTCAATTATTTGATGTCAGCATAAAAGAATGCACATTTGGACAATGTTTTATTAGTCATAGATTCAGCATTTGGCTCCATTATTTTCTTGGGCGTAAATGCCTATATGATTCTCCTATAGCAACACACATAATTCTAGAGGAACTCAATGGGTCTGGCAGCATCTATAAAGGGAAATGCACGATCGACGCACACAGGTCAATACCCTTCAGCTGTCTTCATAAGTCCAGATGAAACGTCTCAACCCCAAATTGCTGACTGTCATTTCCCTCTATAGATGCTGCCTGACCTACTGAAACCTTCCAGTATAAAGTCATAGATTCATAAAGCATGGAAACAACTTATCCATGCCAACCTAGATACCCTAGATACCCAACCTGGGCTCCACGGACTCCTCTGTTAATGGTAAGGGTCCATTTGCATAAACAAAGTTTGGGAAATCCTGCTCGAAACCTTTCCTGTCCATATACATGAATGAGGGTGGGGCGGGAGGGAGGATGGATCTCATTGAAACCTATCAGGTATCAAAAAGCCTAGATAGAGAGGATGTGGAGAGGCTGTTTTCTATAGTGGGGGAGTCTAGAACCGGAAGGCACAATCTCAGCATAGAAGAACAGAAATGAGGAGGAATTTATTTTGCCAGAGTTGTGAATTAATTGCCACAGACAGCTGTGGAGGGTATGTCATTGAGTATATTTAAGTCAGAAGTTGACAGGTTCCTGATTAGTAAGAGTGCCAAAAGTAACAGGGAGAAAGCAAGAGGGTTAAGAGGGATAATTAATCAGCCATTATGGAATGGTGGAGCAAACTAGATAAACCAAAAGGTTTAATTCTGCTCCTATGTCTCATGCTTGCTTCAAATTCCGGCATCTGTAGTCTTTTGTGTCTCCTTCATCCACTTGTACTTTATTCCATTACTATGTCAGCTATTCAAGAGTACACATAGTGGCATCAGTTGCTTCACATGATACTTCTTCTTTCCCCCACGGCAGAGATTTGCCTGTTGACCCGTGGCCGTCGAACAGCGAGTGTGCGTGCTGACACTTACTGCAGGCTGTACTCCCTCTCTGTGGACCACTTCAATGAAGTGTTGGAAGAATACCCAATGATGAGACGTGCCTTCGAGACAGTGGCTCTGGACAGGCTCGACAGGATAGGTAAACCTTTTCATTGTGTTGACCTCCTGCGTGGCTTTCTCATTAACAATGCCAGCAAGCTCGCATTCCCTTTCCAGGTAGCCTAGTGGATAAGTTAATTGACTGCAACCCAGAGACTTGGACCATTGATCTAGAGACCAGAGTTTGAATCCCACCAAGGCCACTGAGGAATTTAAATTCAGGTGATTAACAAAATATAAAATTCAAATGTTATCAAATTATAATTAAAACCCAGCTCATTCAACGACAGAATTATTATTACTATTGTTAATCCTTGCATCAAACATTCATACATTGGTGAAAAGAATTGCTGAAAATGCAGTTCTAAACTATAAATTGATGGTACTGATCACATTTTCATTAAATCTGACATAAGAACAGAAGATACTGTAAATATCTTGGGAAAGAGAAACAGAGTTTTGAAGGGAGTCATCGGCATGAAACATTAATTCTGTTTCTCTCTCCACAGAGGCTACCTGACCTGATGAATATTTACAGTGCTTTAACTTTTACTTCACATTTGCAGCATCTGCAGTAATAAGCCTCACTGCATTAATAAAATTATTCAGATTTTGAGAGTACTTTGCCATTGCTGAGCAGCAAGATATTTAGATCCCTAACCTAATATAATTTCAATTCACGCCACGTTCAAAGTTCGCAGCCTTAAAACTAGACCTTTCTATTTTAATTGCCAAAATTATGTTTCTCTTTTCCTTTCTGTTGTTTGAATGAAGCAGTGAGTTGAGCAGATAATGGAAAAGGAATGAGCGAGATTCAGCCTGTGACCTAATCAACAGAGCAATCCTCTGAGAGCAAGAGGAAGCAATGTAAATTTGACAATATAATTGAAACCTCAGAATGTTATAATTTTAATAAGTAATCTGTTACTTGTCACATTTTTGGAGCATGCCAGTAGTGATTAAGGAGGGGCAGTGTAGATTATTCCCTGTATTTCAGTCCAATCTGTTTTTCAAAAAATGTAATGATAATTTAACTGTAATCATTCAGTGTTTGACTACTAATTATTAATTGATTTCTGATAGAGAACGTGATTATTGTTCACTCGGTAGTAAACATTCTTGGCAGACTATATGCTGCATTCACAAGTAATTCATATCATATTTACCTTTTCGATGCTACCTACAGTTCAATTTCTTTTAAATGGTAAACATACCATTGCTGTAACTGTTCATTTCAGACTCTTGTATCTCCAATGAGAAGACCATGGATTAAAATATTAATCCAAGTGCAGATTATGCCCAATTGCTTTATTAACCTATACAAAGTTTGAGATGAGATTTCTTCAGTGTAGTATTAAGAGTGTGCTTCATTATTGGATATGCTTTTCATTTCAAGAAGGTGCCATCCACCAATCATGGGAAGGATCTCATCAGAGCAGAAGAATTCAGTAATGTCTTCACCAGTCATCTCACACCACCTGAATACCAACTTAACCATTTCACCACTAAATCCATATAGATAAAAAGGCTGATCAATTATGTGTTGCCCTGGCTCAACGTCTCATGCAGCTAAAATGCATCAGAGGTGTGACACAGGACTATATTCTGCAGTAATGTTACAGTGTAGCACCCAACTCTTGGTGTGTCCTCATTGCTCTGAACTATTAGAGGGCCAAGATGAAGTGAATAGAAAGGATCCTTAGTAGATCAGAAACCAAGGAACAATGATTGCCCGAAGGAGATGAGGGAAAGTGTCCTTACCCGGAGGGTGCTGGTGGGAGTCTGAAACTCACTGTCTTAAAAAAATGGTGGAGGCAAAATCCTTTGTCAGTTTTAAAATCAACTTGATGCATGTGACCTGTAGGGATATGGACTCAATACAACAAGATGGGGTTTAGCTGGGACTGATAGGTCCCAGTCTTTTTAGATTGGTATCTAGATGATGGGCAGAATGATCTCCTCTGTTGTAACTTTCCTATGAATCCGTAACCATTTAACAATGCCTGACTGCTCACAATGTGAATCAAGTGGCAGGGAACCTAAGTACATAGTCGCACTGTGGTAAAGTTACGGGAGAAGGAAGTTTCAATTCCAGTATCTGCAGTTGGGAAGCTTATAATTAAATAACTTGAAATTTAAATTCCTAGAATCTGCAGGGAGTTACTGGACTGTCGTGGAATCCCATCTAGATCAGTAATGAAGCAATCCTGCACCCTTATCCAATCTGTTCCATTTGTTAATTTAACCCACAGATTTGGTTCATTCTTAATTGTCCCACAGCTGAGAGGCAATTGATGATTGATAATAAGTACCCATGTTGTCAGAAATGTCTATATTGCCTGAATGAATAATCATATGGTATTGCAATGCAGCTGGGATATGCACTCAAAATTTCAAAAATCTTTGTATTAAATTGCTATATTACAGTATATTGGTTCATTATTATCACATGTACTAAACTACCTTGAAAAACTTATCTTGCATGCTGTCCACACGGATCAAATCATGACAATGCTGTATTCAGATAGTACAAGGTAAAACAGAGTGCAGAATGAAGTGTTACAGTACAGATAAAGTGCAGTGCAGGTAGACAGTTAAAAAACCAAATTCACAACTAGGTAGATTGTGGGTTCAAGAGTCCATCTTACTATGCTAGGGATGCATTCAATGGTCTTATAATAGTGTGTCAAAGCTGTCCCTGAGCATGGCGGTACGTGCTTTCTGGCTTTTGTACCTTCTTCCCAATTGGAGAGGATAGAAGAGAGAATGTCTAGGGTGGTGGGATCTTTGATCATGCTGGCTGCTTTACTGACTCAGCAAGAAGTGATTTGCTTGTCTGTCTCATCAGTGGGATAAAAGTAGTTTGATATCAAAGTCAAGTTTATTATCATCTGCACAAGTATCTACAGATCAATGAAAAACTTGCAGCAGCGTCAGAGGCGCCTAGCATCTCATTAGCAGCATTCGCACGAGAAAGAACATAAACATAAATTATACACAGTTTTACAGCATAATTAGATTAAAGTAAAAAACACAGTCCATTGTCGGTGATCAAAGTGTTCATAGTATTGCCATACTGACGTTTGTGAGATTTGACAAGAGACACAGTGTGCAGATCTGTGCTCTTTCCTCACATGCAATCGCCTGCTTCACATACGGAGCACACCCATACATTCAGCATGCATCAATGACTAAAGTCAAAGTCAAGTTTACTGTCAAAAGCACAAATGCATGTGTGTATAGGTGCAATGTAAAACATAACTGCAGCAGCATCACAGGTACATAGTATCAGAGAAATAATATTCACTAGAAAAACATGAAGTAAACATAAATTATATAAAACTATAAAATAATGATTACAAATCAGAACAACGTTTATTGTAGTGCAAGGTGGTCACAGTGTTCCTATACTGAGGTAGTGATTTGGGTTGTGCAGGTTGGCTCAAGGGCCGAATGGCTGAAGGGAAGTAACTCTGCTTGAACCTGGTGGTGTGCGACTTCAGCCTCTGTACTTCCTGCCTGATGATAGCTTTGAGGAGATGGCATGGCCTGAGGGTGGAGATCTTTGATGATAGATGTTGCCTTCCTGAGCCAGTACCTCCTGTAATAGCAACTGATGGTATGGAAGAAGGTGCCTGTCATGCTCTGAGCCAAGCCCACTGCTCTCTGTATCTTGTTACATTCCTTCACGTTTGATTTGCCATTCCAGACCAGACAGGATAGCTGTAGTGGGGCCTGTCAATGTTACAGAAGAGAAATGATGAATGCGAGGAAGGCTCCACATCATGCAATTCCACCTTCTGTTCTGCAGCAGAGATTCCCAGCACAACTTCAGAACCAGAATCAGGTTTATTATCACTGACATATGTCATGAAATGTTCTGTGGCAGCAGTACAGTGAAATACTTTTTTTAAAAATCCTGTAAATTGTAATAAGAAAGATATACAAAATAAATAAATAGTGCAAAAAGAGAGCGAAGAGTGAGGTATTATTCACGGGTTTGTGGTCCGCTCAAAAATCTGATGGTGGAGGGAAGAAGATGCCCCTGAATCATCATATTGTGCCTTCAGGCTCTGATTGTAGCAATGAGAAGAGGCCATGCTCTGGGTGGTGGAGTTTAGAGCTCAGCTAGCTCCATCAGGAAATTCCAATCTGATCTGGTATTTCCACTATAAGTAAGGGCAACTGCATGGAACTGGAAGGGTAGCCATAAAAGAACAGGGATCTGGAGAGCCCTGATGAAAAGCCATGGCCGAAAACATCAACTGTTTGTTCCTCTCCATAAGTGCTGCTGGACCTGCTGAGTTCTTCCAGCATTTTGGGTGATCTGGAGAGGGACTGTATACACCTGATAGTTGGAAATATGATTGGGCATATCCAATCGTGATACACACTCCTTTGGCACAGAGCTGCACTTGTACACGCGTACACAATTCCAAAAAGCTAAATGCGTAGAAAACATGGCAGCAGTGTCAAAGCCCTCAACCATGCAGTAGGAAGTGGAATCCCACCCACTGAAGGATGAATTTGCATCAAAGCTCAAAGCTGAAAGTACATTTGTTATCAAAGTACACAGATGGCACATATGCGAACCTGAGATTCATCTTCTTGAGGGCCTACACAGAAAATCCATGCAACACATTAGAATCAAGAAAGACCCACTTTCAAGCCGCACACACAAAATGCTGGAGGAATTCAGCAGGCCAGGCAGCATTTATGGAAAAGAGTATAATTGATGTTTTGGTCTGAAGCCCTTTGGCAGGACTGGAGAGAGAAAAAAAAACTACTGAGGAGTAGATTTAAAGGTGGGGTGAGAGGAGAGAGAAACACAAGGTGATAGGTGAAACTTGAAGGGGGAGGGATGAAGTAGAGAGCTTGGAAGTTGATAAGTGAAAGAGACAGAAGGCCATGGAAGAAAGAAAAGGGGGAGGAGCACCAGAGGGAGTTGATGGGTAGGCACGGAGATAAGATGAGAGAAGGAAAAGGGGATGGGAAATGGTGAAGGAGAGAGGGAGATGAGGGACAGTACCGGAAGTTCGAGAAATTGATGTTCATGCCATTAGGTTGGACGCTACCCAAATGGAATATTGTTCCTCCAACTTAAGTGTGGTCTCGTCATGACAGTGGAGGAGGCGATGGATAGACATATTGGAATGAGAATGGGAAGTGAAATTAATATGGTTGGCCACTGGGAGATCCCGCTGTTTCTGGCAGATGGAGTGTAGGTGCTCAGCAAAGCAGTCTCCCAATCTACATCATATCTCACTGATATACAGGAGGCCACACCGGGAGCACCGGACACAGTATATGACCCCAACAGACTCACAGGTAAAGTGAGTCTGGAAGAACTGTTTAGGGCCCTGAATGGTAGTGAGGGAGGAGGTGTAGGGGCAGGTGTAGAATTTGTTTTGCTTGCAAGAATAAGTGCCAGGAGGGTGATCAGTGAGGAGGGTTGAATGGACAAGGGAGGAATGACCCGCTTTCATTAGGGTGAACCCTTGCAAGGTGGCAGGCCCCAACTGAGTACCTGGTAAGGCTCTGAAAATGTGTGCCAACCAATTGCGGGAGTGTTCAAAGACATTCTTAATCTCTCACTGCTAAATTCAGAAGTTCCCACCTGCTTCAAAAGGGCAAAAATTATATCAGTGCCTAAGAAGAGCAGCGTGAGCTGCCTTAATGACTATCGTCCAGTGCTTTGAGAGGTTGATCATGGCTAGAATCAACTGATGCCTCAGCAAGGACCTGGGCCCATCGCAATTTGCCTATCGTCACAATAGATCTACAGCAGATGCGATCTCATTGGCTCTCAACACTACCTCGGATCACCCTCGCAATACAAATACCTTGTCAGGATGCTGTTTATTGACTATCAATTGGCATTTAATGCCATCATTCCTACAGTCCTGATCGAAAAGCTATAGAGCCTGGCCTCTGTACCTTGCTCTGCAACTGGATCCTTGACTTCCTAACTGAAAGACCACAATCTGTGTGGATTGGTAATAGCATCTCCAGCTTGCTGACTATCAACACTGGTGCACAACGGGAATATGTACTTAGCCCACTGCTTTATTCTTTCTACACCTGTGTCTGTGTGGCTAGGCACAGCTCAATTGCCATCTATAAATTTGCTGATGATACAACCATTGTTGGCAGAATGTTGAGATGGTGTACAAAAGCAAGATATACCACCTAGGTGAGTGATGTCACAGCAACAACCTTGTCGTCAAGACCAAAGAGCTGATTTTGGACTTCAGAAAGGGAAGTCGAGGGAACCAATTCTTATAGAGGGAGCAGAAGTCGTGAGTAAGCAATTTCAAGTTCCTGGGTATTGATATCTCTGAGGACCTAACATGGTCCCAGCAAATAGGTGCAGCTATAAAGGACACAAAACAATGGCTATATTTCATCAGGAGCTTGAGGGGATTTAGAATGGACCTAAAATACTCAAAATTTCTACAGATGTACCATGGAGAGCATTCTGACTGGCTACATCACCATCTGGTTGTAGGCCGGGGGGGGGGGGGGGGGGGCGGTGCTAGGAGGGTGCTACTGAACAGGATTGATTTAAGCTGTAGAGAGTGGTAATATTAGTCAGCTCCATCATGGGTACTAGTCTCTGTAGTATCCAAGACATCTTCAAGGAGCAGTGGCTCAAAAAGGTGACATCCATCATTAAGGACCCACATTACCCAGAACATGTCCTCTTCTCACTGTTACCATCAGGATGGCAATACAAAAGCCTAAAAGCACACACTCAGCAACTCAGAAACAGCTTTTTTCCCCTCAGCCATCTGATTTCTGAATGGACATTGAAACCATGAACTACCTCACTACTATTTTTCAACTTCTGTTTTTGCAGTAACTGTTTGATATACATTTATATACTTACTGTATTCACAGTTTTCCCCTATATTTATTACGTATTGTGCTGTACTGCTGCCGCAAAGTTAACAAATTTCATGACATATGCCGATGATATTAAACCTGTTTCTGATTCTGATTCTGAACAGGATTGACAAACAAACAATGTACAAAAGATAACAAACTGCAAAAACAAAAGGAAAAAATAATGATAAATAAATATCGAGAACATGAAATGAAGAGACCTTGAAAGTGAGTCCATAAGTTGTAGAAACAGTTACAGTGATGGGTTGAGTGAAATTGAGTGAAGTTATCCTCTCTAGTTCAAGAGCCTGAAAGTTGAGGGGTAATAACTGTTCCTGAACCTGGACAATAATATTATAACAAAACTGGAATGATATAAAAGAGACCATTCTTTTAGCATTTTGACATTTTGTCAATGCAGTGACTGCTGTGCTCTTGTGTGTGATTGAGCACTGGCAGGTGTAGCTGGCTCAATGGAACAGAAAGCAGCTGAGAAACCACTGCTAATGACGTGAGTTAGCACACACATGGTTTGCTCATGTGGCACACTATTTTAACTTGTCTAAATTAAAAGGATGCATCAAAGTGGACACGAGGAAGTCAGGTGCTCAGTCACTTATAACACCAAGAATGACTTATGTCCCAGTATTCCCCGCAGATTTTCTGAAAAAGGATTGTTTCAGTATCATGACGACATGATGTCAGAGATTTAGATCACACCTTCTGGAGGAATGATGACAGAAACACAGGAAAACAAATGTTGCTTCCTTTAGTTTAATTACAACCCTCAGAACAGTAAGGCTTATTAGAGCACTATGAATAGCTTCTGGATGCAAGGTTATTTTTAATAAATATATTATTCTTTTGACAAGCAAAGAATAGGAAATCATAGCATCAAAATTACAGAGTGGAATCATAGCAGTGGAGACAATCCAAAGGGTATCACTTCTTGACTCTGACTTTCTCCAAACTATCTACTCCATGTAATTACATCTCAATTCTGATTACCTATTAATTCAAGAAAGTTATATTTAATGTGTTGTGTATGTTATTTAGTTCAAATGACTGGGTTACTGAATTGCCTTAATTGTATGTGAAGTTTCTTTTTAATTATAAAGCTTTGTTCTTCGACTTTGCCCCTCAACCCAACATCTCACCCTCTTATGCTCATTAACTCTTTGTCATTATTATCTCCCCCTCATTCCAGTAGTATTTAACCTTTCTTATCTGTACTTTTCATAATCAGTTCATAATAACTTCCGAATTTTTGTGAAAAGAACTTATTTGGCTCTAGAATTATCAAATGATTTCAACATTTACAAACTATTTAGATAAGTACATGGATGGGAGGGGTATGGAGGGCAATGGTCCATTGCAGGTTGATGGGATGAGACAGAATAATACTTTGTTATGGACTAGATGGGCCAAAGAGCCTGTTTCTGTGTTGTATGGCTCTATGGCTATCATTCTTTCATTATGTGCCGTGTTGTATGATGTGGGCGATCACAGTGTTTCCATGACCATGGTTGTTCTTGGCAAACTTTTCTGCAGAAGTGGTTTTCCATTGCCTTCTTCTGGGCAGTATCTTAACAAGATGGGTGACCCCAGCCATTATCAATAATCCTCAGAGATTGTCTGTCTGGAGACGGTGGTCACACAACCAACTCTTGTGATATGCAATAGCTGCTCATACAACAATCCACCACCTGCTCCAATGGCTTCACATGATCCTGATCAGAGTGGGGGAGGGGGAAGGATGCTAAGCAGGAGCTACTTCTTGCCCAAGGGTGATCTGCAGGCTAGTGAAGGGAAGGAGTGCCTTACATGCCCTTTGCTAGAGACGAACCTCCACCCTGCCGCTCATCCATTTAATGGACCTCTCATACACTAAAAGAAGAACTCTAAATCTCCCAGACTAGTTCATAATGGTCTTTGCATGTTATTTGTCTACCCGCACAGCACTTCTGCTGTAACTGCAGCACTATATTTTGCATTCTGATTTCCTTTTTATTACCACAGTATGTTTGTGCATGGATTGATCTGTCGGGATGGCAATCCAAACAAATGTTCTTCGCTGTAACTCAGTACATGAGACAATAATAAATCAATTCCAATTCCAGTAGCTCATGACATGTTTCCATCCTCAAGCATCCTCATCTCCAGCTATTCAATCAGCCATTAATCCCACACACTCTGCACTCTCTGCTACTATCCACCCTCTTCCACTATCCACCTTCTTCCCATGTCAACGGTCCAGTAGTTCAAATGCAGTTTCTGTCACCCTGAGATTCATTTTCTTGCAGGCATTTACAGGAAAATAAAGAAATACAAAAATATTTATGAAAAACTACATACAAGCAAAGACTGAAAACCAATGTTCAAAGGAAGACAAACTATTCTAATAACCATGATAATAAATAAATAGATAGATGAATGAATGAATAGTTCAAGAGGTTTCATTTAATATCAGAGAATGGATACAATATATAACCTGAAATTCTTATTCTTTGCAGACATCCACAAAAACAGAAGAGTACCCCAAAGAATGAGTGACAGTAAAAATGTTAGAACCCCAAAGTCCCCCTACTCCCTCCTCCCATGCATAAACAGCAGCAAGACATTGACCCTCCCCCTCCCCACTACTTCAGCAAAAATTATCAGCACCCTCCACCCATCAAGCAAGCAATAGCAAAGGCCCCAAGAAAGACCATGATCTGCAGAACGACAGAAACTTATTGTCACCCAGCAATTCAAGATACCACAGGCTCTCTCTCTCCCCCTAATAAATGGGCAGAGAGGTGTCACACAGCAAGAGATGGGACTAACAAGGCAAAAAAGCACTCACTGATTTACGATGTTAAAGCCTGCTGCGTCGCTTTTTTCAGAGTTCTCTGACTCAAGAATCGATAACAAACTCAATGAATAGATAAATTATTTTTTCTTCTATTAATAATGCTGAAAACATGAGCTGTAGAGTCTTTGAAAGTGAGTCTATAGGATGTAGAATCAGTTCAGTATTGAGGTGAGTGAAATTATCCAAGTTCATTCAAGAGCTGGTGGTTGAAGGGTAATAACTATTCCTTAACCTGTTGGTGTGGGACCTCCTGTACCTCCTGTCTGATGGTAGTAGAGAGAAGAGAGCTAGGATGATGGGGGTCTTTGATGATGGCTGCTGCTTTCTGCTGAAAAATGGGGTTAATTATAGATAGATCTTCTTCCATCGATTTTCAATGATGACTGAGGCCTGGGCAAGGTTGTATGGAAGACCTGCAGTTGCCCATGCTGCAAGTCTCCCCTCTCCACGCCACTGATGTTGTCCAAGGGAAGGGCATTAGGACCCATACAACTTGGCTCTGGTGTCGTTGCAGAGTAATGTGTGGTTAAGTGCCTTGTACAAGGACACAACACGCTGTCTCAGCTAAGGCTCAAACTAGTGACCTTCAGATCACTAGACCGATGCCTTATCCACTTGATAGATACTTGGTTGTTGAATAGACACAATGGACCAAAGGACCTGTTTCTGTGCTGAATGATTCAATAACTGAGCTGCGGTAGATACAGAAAAGCTGGATAATCTCTCATTAGCTGCCCACTACTGTTCATTCTGCAACATGATTTCAGTTTTTTTTTAATCCTATTTCCAGATAGAGGAGCCTGAAGTCAGCAGTAGGGAACCCAACCCTCCAGAATGATCCAAGAATTAAAGCATTTTGTTAACCCAGCGTGTCATTGTGACTTAGATAAATCAAAAATCCATTTATTTCCCTGGACAATGTGTGAGGCAGCCCAGTATTCCCAGCCATCAGTCTATGTCACATGAAAATGAGCAGGTGCTTCATCTTAAAACAACCATCCCACTCTAGAACCTTGAGCATAAAAATCTAGGCTGCTGCTCCAATGTAACAGCACTATTGAAAGATTCCATAGTACTCTGATGAAGGGGTACCTTAGTTCCAACTCAATGTTCATCCTACTATCAGTGTATAAGAAGGGGTCATCTGTTCATTAACACAGTGCTGTTTATGACATCTTGGTATGTGCAAACTGGCTACTGCCTTTCTGTAGTACGGTACATTGCTTTATTAGATTTAGAGTTCTAATCAATGCTGTATTCTGGTTTAAGATGGCGCTACTGAATGTGTGTGACAGCTCACTGGTAGTTTGAAAGGTTAGGAACATTACTAATAACAGCTTTTCTGAAGTAAATTGTGGTAAGTTATCACTGCAAAAATGAAGAAGCAAGCAGAGGTGAAGCTGATTTGAAGGAGGGGTCGTACTGGTACATCGGAAAGCAGAGCTCAATGTGCTCAAGGGGTCAAAGACAGAGTTGGTATCGGTGTTGGAGATAGAGTGAGCGATTTGGAGAGGAATTGATGTGGAAAAGATTTGATGCCCATCTGTGCGAGGTTGGATTGCCCCAAGTGCCGAGTGATTTGGTGGGATCGAGAATGGCTTTGGGCTGTGTGGCTGGGTGGTGGCTATACCGCACCAGGATCTGGGTCCTAGAGCAAGGCACTATTTAATGCTTGGACAATTTAAATGCCAGCCCAAAGAGACTGGAACGTCCGAGGGCCGGGGTGATTTTGCTCACTCTGCTGTGATGTTCATTCCTCTCTGTGGTGGTGAGGTTGTGAACTGATCCAGCAGCTGTCACCTCTGCGAGTTTTGGGGTGTTTTTGCCCCTTCTAATATGATGGACTGAGATCGAGGTTTAGGCCTACACCGGCTGCTCCAGGGAGTGGATCTAAGGACTCAATCTGGTTCGGAATGCTGTGGCTTGCTTCTATTGTTTGCATGATGTTTCTCGCTTTCTCTGCACAGGGGATATGGTCTTTTTTTAAACTGCGTTCTTCAGGTTTCTTGCTTAGTGGCATCCTGTAAGCAAATATATCTCAATGTGTATAATTTATACATCTTTGATAATAAATGTACTTTGAATCTTGAATATAAAGGCAATTTATTTTGCCCCATATTGTAGCAAACCTTGTGCCTTTTATGCCGTTGGTATTTAAAGGTCCCCCATTGCTGACTGTCCTTGACCATCTTCTCTTTTGTGTCCCAGGTGTGGTTCAGGGTCCTCCACATAGATACAGAAGGATTCATTATTGTTATTTCTGTAAATTCTTTTTGGAAAAGCCAGGGTTGTCGACCTTGAGCTAAACCCTCAAACCTGGATCACTCTCATTCTAGCCTCCTACCGTTTGACCTGCTTGGCATAGGTCACCCTATCAAGATGCAAAGTCCAAGGCCCTGACTCCACATAACATAGCCCTCCAGGTCATTGAGGCACGCAAGCCTCCAAACCCTACGACAAGATTGAGGATAGTGCAGTGAACCCTAAGGGAAATGTTAAAAAAAAGTTTCTAGTATCTGAATGCTTTATTATTGTGCAAATATTAGAGTGCAGATTATGGCGAAGAAAGGCGAATTGATTGGTTAGGTCAGTTAGGCATTATGTTCAGCCACAATGACAACAACAATCTAGTCATGGCTGGTACTACTCTTACACTACTGTCCACTTAAATAATTCCCAGAACTGAGAAGAACCAAGGGGAACTAGAGAAACAAAGTTTTGCTTCACTATAGTTTGCTCAATTTTGGTTAGGCCACACTTAGAATATTGTATACATTACTAATCAGCCCACCACTGGAAGGATGTAGAGGCTTTGGAAAAGTTGCAGAAGTGGTTCACCAAGCTGCTGCCTGGCTTGGAGAGTATTAACTATAATGAGAAGTTGGACAAACGTGGACTGTTTTCAGTGAAGCTAAGTAACCTGATAAAATATGTATTACTTTTGTGCATCATTTTCCAGTACTTTCTGGATGATCAGGGTTCTAATTTTACTTTATTTATTCCATTAGTTATACTTTACTTAATTGGAGCTACAGCAAGGTAACAGGCCATTGAGCCTGTGCTGCCCAATTACACTCACGTGACCAGTTAACCTATTAACCCGCACGTCCTTGGAATGCGAGAGGAAACCGGAGCACCCAGAGAGAATGTACAAACTCCTTCAGAAGAAGAAGAAAGCCCTCAACTCTGAGTGGAGTCATCGGGGTGCCATCTTGACGGCGTTTTTTAGGAGGCTTTCTTGTTTATACGAGGCTGAGTTGCTAGCTCGATACTCAACCCAGCACAGATGGAAAGCGTGCAAGGGAGCCGGCTGGATTCGAACTCGGGAGCCTTCGCTCCGAAGTCCAGCGCTGATACCGCTAAGCCAGCCAGCTTAAACTCCTTACAGACAGTGACAGGAATTGAACCCAGGTCACTGGCTCTGTAAACTGCTATGCTACTGTGCCCCTCCCCCATGAAAAGTTGCCTGTTACCCACCCCTGGGGCATGATGTTGTGTCCAGTATGTTTCCAAGTACAGCGAATCTCCATCCCAGCTCATTTCTATGGGTGAGAGTAGCATGGAAACCTCTCAACTGCTGACCAAGCAGCTTTGACAAGAGCTGCAACTGCTCACAAGCTATCAAAGCTGTCACTGAAACTGAATGACAGATGCAAAACACTGGAGGAACTCAGCAAGGATGCCAGCATCTATGGAGGGTTGCTGCCTGGCTTGCTGAGTTCCTTCAGCATTTTCTGTGTGCTGCTCCAGATTTCCAGCTACTGCAGAATATATTGTGCGCTGAGAATGAATTAATTTCTTTAACATTTGCATTCAAAATCACTCACGATCTGACAACAAAAATTATGATAGGGGAATTCAAATTATTAAAAAAGCTTTTATATTAAAAGACTTGAAGCTAATAGGCACACTTAAAAGAAAAGTAACCTCACAATTAAGTAACCTCACAATTAAATGTTCCAACCTTTAGATTTCTTCCAGTCATCATTTTTGATTTTACTTCTGTTGGGCAAATCCGGTTGCATTCAGCAGGCATTTTGGAAAAGTTACTTAGAATTTTTCAGGAGTCCAGCACAGTTATCCCATGGCTTGCTTGCCAATTCAACAGAACAATCACTTGGGGCAGAATATCCAACGCCTAGCTCTAATTATGTTCTTATGATCAGTTGAGTGGAAGCTGGAACTACAGGCTTGACTCAGAAAAAGCCCAGGATTCATCTTATTGTCCAATAGTCCATGGAAGCATCCAGCTTATCCATGTAAAGTCTTAAGGACATTAGGCGAGCAGTGGTTGTTTTGGCACCACTTAGCCAGATTTTTAACTTATATGCTGATACATCACCATCGTTGATACAGCCAACAACAGTGGTATAATCAACAACTTAAATATGGCATTGGAGTTATACTTAGTCTCACAATCGTAAATATAAAGAAAGTAAAGGGGTTAAGCACACAGCCTTGTCATGCACCTTTGCTGATGGTGATGGTGGAGGAGATATTGTTGCCAATCCAAACTGACTGCAAGTGAGGAAATCAAGGATCCCCTGGAGGGACACAGCAGGCCAGGCAGCATCTAAGGAAAAGTGCAAGCAGTTGACGTTTTGGGCTGAGACCCTTCATCAGGAATGAAGAAAAAAGCTGAGTAGTCAGAGTAAGAAGGTGGGGGGGGGGGGGGGGGAGGGGAGGAAAAAATACAAGGTGTTCAGTGAAACTGGGAGAAAGTGATGGGTGAAGTAAAGAGCTGGGAAGTCAATTGATAAAAGAGTTAATGGTGAGAGAAGGAGAATCTTCCTTCAAACAAAATATGTAACCATGGGCACTCCCATGGGTCCCAGCTATGCCTGCCTTTTTGTCAGCTATGTGGAACAGTCTATGTTCCTAGCCTACACTGGTATCACTCTCATTTTTCCTACCCTACATTGATGACTGCATTGCTGCTACTTCCTGTACACATGTCGAGCTCGTCAACTTCATCAACCTTGCCTCCAATTTCCTATCTGCCCTCAAATTTACCTGGTCCATTTTGGACATCTCTCTCACCTTTTCTGGACCTCTCTGTCTCTATCTCTGGAGACAGCTTATCTACTGATGTCTATTATAAACCCACAGACTCTCACAGTTACCAGGACTATACCTCCTCCCACTCTGTTACTTGTAAAAACACCATCCCCTTCTCTCAATTCCTCCATCTTCACTGCATCTGCTCTCAGAATGAAGCTTTTCACTCCAGAAAGAAGATGTCCTCCTCCTTCAAAGAAAGAGGCTTCCCTTCCTTCACCATCAACGCTGCCCTCACCTTCAGCTCTTCCATTTCACACATATCTGCCCTCACCCCATCCTCCCGCACCCCACCAGCGATAGGGTTCCTCTTGTCCTCACCTACCACCCCACCAGCCTTCACATCCAGCCCATAATTCTCTGCAACTTCCGCCATCTCCAACGGGATCCCACCACCAAGCACATGTTTTCCTCCCTCCCACTTTCTGATTTCTGCAGGGATCGCTCCCTATGTGACACTTTTGTCCATTCATCCCATCCCACTGATCTCCCTCCTGGCATTTATCCTTGCAAGCAGAACAAGTGCTACACCTGCCTCTACACCTCCTCTCTCACCACCATTCAAGGCCCCAAACCGTCCTTCCATCCAGGTGAGGCAATACTTCACCCGTGAGTCTGTTAAAGTCATCTACTGTATCCGGTGCTCCTGGTGTGGTCTCCTGTATATCAGCAAGACTCAATGTAGATTGGAAGACCCGCTTCGCCGAACATCTATGATCCATCTGCCAGAAAAAGCGGGATCTCCCAGTGGCCACCCATTTTATTCTACTTCCCATTTCGACATGTTAGTCCATGGCCTCTTCTACTGCTGCGATGCAGCGACACTCACGTTGGAGGAGCAATCCTTCTGTTCTGTTTGGGCAACCTGAAACCTGATGGCATGAACATTGATTTCTCGAACTTCTGGTAATGGTCCTCCCTCTCCTTCACTATTCCTCATTCCCACTTCCCTCTCTCACCTTATCTCCTTACTGACCCATCACCTTCCTCTGGTGCTCCTATCTATTCCCTTTCTTCCTTCGTCTTTTGTCCTCTCCTATCAGATTCCCCCTTCTCTAGTCCTTTATCTCTTTCACCAATCAACTTCCTAGTTCTTTACTTCACTCTTCCCCTTCTCTTGGTTTCACCTATCACACATAAGGTACTTACCTTCTTACTCTGACTTTTCACCTTTTTTCCCAGTCCTGATGAAGGGTCTCGGCCTGAAACATCAACTGTTTACTCTTTTCCATAGATGCAGCTTGGCCTGCTGAGTTCCTGCAACATTTTGCATGTGTTGCTTGGATTTCCAGCATCTGCTGATGTTCTCTTGTTTGTGATTGGTCTTGGAGCTTACTGATTAGTTTTGAGTGCCAAGCTGTAGTCCATGAAAAGCATCCTGATGTATGCATCTTCATGTCCAGATGTTCCAGGGTTGAGTGAAGAGTCAATGAAATGGCATCTGCTACTGACCTGTCGTGATTGGTAAATGTATAGGAGCAAATCCAAGTTGCTCCTCAGGTGGGATTTGCTATGTTTTACACCAACCTCTCAAAACACTTCATCGCAGTGGATGTAAGTGCTACTGGATGATAGTCATTCAGGCAGGTTACCATGTTCTTCCTGGGCACCGGTACAATTGACGTCTGCTTGAAGCAGGTGGACATCTCAGACTGTCAAGTGAGAGGTTAAAGATATCAGTGAATACTCTAGCCAGTTGATTAGTGCAGGTTTTCAGTACCCAACCAGTTACCCTTTTGGGCCAGGTGCTTTCCATGTGTTCACCCTCCCGAAGGATGCTCTCATATTGTCCTCAAAGACATTGTCGTCGGGGACTTTGCGAGTTCGTGATGGTGACTCCATGTTAGTCAAAGCAACTATAGAAGGCATTGAGCTTCTTATCTGTGAGCAATCTTGTTGTCGTATATATTGCTTTGTTTTACTTTGTAGGAGTCAATAGCATTCAGACCCTGCCACAACAGTCGAGCATCCTTCTGGGATTCCAGTTTGATCACGAATTGATACTTCACACGTGAGATGGTTTTCCGGAGGTTGTACCTGGACCTCTTGTATTTTACTTGGTCGCCACACCTGTACACCACTGGTTTGGCCCTTAGCAGATTACGGATCTCTTGGTTTATCCAGGGATTTTGGTTGGAGAAGACTCTAAATGATTTTGTGGAGGCACACTTGTCCACGACAGACTTTGATAAGGGTTGGTCAAACGAGACAGAAATGAGAAGAAATTTTTGAACCCAGAGAATTCTCTACCATAGAGGGCAGTAGAGCCTTGGTTGCTGAGTTTTTTTCAAGAAATCACTGTATTTGTAAATTTGAAGTATTATAGCAAGGAATTGATACTGAGGTAAAAGTTCAGCCATGTTCATATGGAAAGGGTGAACAGGCATGAGGGGCTGAATGGTCTACTTATAAAATTCTCATTAGGCTGTATCTGGAGTATACTGCATCCAGTTCTGGTTGCTCCGTTTATTGGAAGGACGTGAAGGCTTTGGAAAGGGAGTAGAAAAGGTTTACCAGGATGCTGCCTGGATTAGAGGGTGAGCTGGAAGGAAAGGCTGGACAGATTTGGGTTGTTTTCTTTGGTGCACAGAGGCTGATGAACAACCTGACAGAAGTTTATAAAATTATGGGAGGCATAGATAGAGTAGACAACTGGTATCTTCTCCACAAGATCAAAATGTCTAATACTAGAGGGCACACATTGCAGGTGAGAGGGGGTAAGTGAAAGGAGGTCTGCAAGGCTGTTTTTTTTACACAGAGAATGGTGGGTGTCTGGAATTGTGGTGGAGCCAATTAGAATAGAGTCATTTGAGATGCTCTTAGATATGCAGAGAATAGAGGAATATGGATCTTGTGTAGGCAGAATGGGTTAGTTTAGTTTGGCACAGCAGGCCGAAGGGCCTATTCCAGTGTTGTACTATTAGATATTCAATGTGCAATGTAGTTCTTATTTTCTTCTCTTCGGGTGAGTCAGCACCACAGCTTCCATTCAGGAACTTCCCAGTTATCGTCTCATCTGCTGACAGATCCATAAAAAATTAACCCTGATGTTGATGAGGCCCTTGTTTAAACTCAAACTGAGGTTGTAACAGTACCGTACAGTTTGCCTGTTCAAACTGTGTTCTACTTTCTGGACTGATGTTCCTCTTAGACATGCAAATTAATAATAATAACCTACTTTTCTTGACAGTAGTCCTCTCTAGGGGCAGAACTAGTCTGTTGCAGTATCCAGCCGTTAGTTAACTGCGGATCAATTCTGCAGCAGCCACTGTGACATTGCTGATTTTCAGTATGGTGCATGGTGCCTGATCAAAGGAGAGGGAACAAAACCACATCCCACTTTAAAATTGATCCACCTTTTGAGAGAGTTCAGTGGAAGGGATGAACTTGGCTTTATACAAGCTGATTTCACAGCCTCAGAGCACACCAAAGCACCTTCCAGCTGACATTATCCTGAAAGAATTCCCCCTTTGCACAGAGGAAGAACATTTAAACAGTCATATGACAAAGTTCAAAGTAAGTTTATCTCAGCATATACTATTCTGGCATTCATTTTTGTGCGAGCATTCACTGTAGAACAGCGAAACACAACAGAATCAATGCAAAACTACACACTATGACAGATAAACAACCAATGTGCAAAAGAAGACAAACTGCAAATACAGTACAAAGAAAACTAATATTAAGTAAATATATAAATAGATAGATAGATAATATTGGGAGCCTGAGTTGCAGAGTCCTTGAAAGTGAGCTCATAGGTTATGGAATCTATTCAGTGTTGATGTCAGTGAAGTTATCCACATTGGGTTCAGGAGCTTGATGGTCTAAAGGTATTAACTATTCCAAAACCTTGTGGTGTGGGACTTAGGGCCCCTGTACCCCCTTCCTGATGACAGCAGCAAGACGACAGAATGGTCTGGATGGTGAGGTCCTTGACGAAGGATGCTGCTTTTCGTGACAGTGCTCCTTGTAGATGGACTCAATGACCAGATTCAGCTGTGAATTGCAACTGAAAGGAATTACATCAGCTGAGGCTACATAATAAACCCAATTTCACGTGTTTTCAGGGTTGGGATGAGGTTGCTTCTCTCATCATCAAATTATATTATAATTAAATGTTTTTGAATAACTCCATGTCTTTGAGGCTTATTGGGGCAGCGTGAGAGCATAGTGGTTAGTGCAACACTTTACAATGCCAACTGTAAGATAAGGGAGGGTTCAATTCCACCACTGTCCGTAAGGAGTTTGTATGTTCTTCCCATGACTGCTTGAGTTTCCTCCTGGTGCTCTGGTTTCCTCCTACGAGTTAAGGTTAGTAAGTTATGAGCACGCTATGTTGGTACTGGAAGTGTGGCAACACTTGTGGGCTGCACAACAAAATCCTTGCTGATTTGAGTTGACACAAGCGTCACATTTCACTGTATGTTTTGATGTTTATGTGACAAATAAAAACTAAATTTTAATCATTCATTTTTTTGTAAAACACAGAGAACTGCTTTCATGTATTATATTTTCTTTTCTTTGCGCTAGTTCAGCTACCTTTTACATTAACACCCAATCCAAGCAGCTGGGAAGTTAATTGTCACAGAGTCAAGCAGCATAAAACAGGCCCTTTGGCCCAACAAGACTATATCAAACATCTTGCAACCTTACCACAATTGGTCCTCTACTCCTATTAGGCAGAGAGTAATGGAGAGGGAGAGGGAGTGAGAGTGAAGAGAAGACAAAAACAAGGGGCAGAACAGTTAGGGTCATTTTCTTGCAAGCATTTACAGAAAAAAAAGAAATACAGTAGAATTTACAAAAAAAAATGCACAAAAAACAGACTAACAAACAACCAATGTGCAAAAGAAGACAAAGTATGCAAATAAAAAACAATCCTGAGATCATGAGTTGTAAAGAGACTTTGAAAGTGCATTTGAAGGTTATAGAATCAGTTCTGATGATGATTGAAGTTATCCATGCCAATTCAGGAGTCTAATGGTTGTACAGTAATAACTGTTTCTGAACCTGTTGGTGAGGGACTTAAGTCTTTTTAACCTCCCTGCTGATGGTAGTAGTGAGAAGAGGGCATGGCCTAGATGGTGGGGGCCTTTGATAATGGATGCTGCTTTCTTGTGGCAGCAGTCCATGTAAATATGCTCAATGATGGGGAGGGCTTTGCCTGTGATGGACTGGGCTGTATCCAACACCATGTAACCTTTTCCATTCCTGGGTATTTGTGTTTCTATACCAGGCTGTGAACCAGTTAGGATATTCAAAACTGTGCATCTATACAAGTTTGTCAAAGTTTTTGGTGACTTGGAAAATCCTAAAAAAGTAGAGGAGGTGTCATGCCTTCTTTGTGATGAGACTAATGTGCTGGTCACAGAACAGATCCTCTGATAATGTTAATGCAAAAAAATTTAAAGCTACTACCACTCTCCACTGTTGTGTATTTCATATTTCAGTAATATTAGAGTAATATTGTGAAAATATTGTTTGACTGGACATTCTTGTTCATTTAAATATTTTTATGGGTAATATGTAAAAGTACATGGATGGAATATGTCATATGCGCCAACTCACTTAAAGTAAAAACAAAATTAGACTTGCAGCTCGGCTCCATGTTTTCATATTCAATTATTTTGGAGTTACAAAACTTCACATTGGCATTGAGTTAGTTTTGAACTTGCCCAAGATGACTACCTACCTGCTGAAAGGTAGCAGGACGATCAAGTTTAAAAAAAAAGCACAGTGTGAAATGGTCAAGAAGCATCAAGTTCTTCTTCGGGAACAGACAGACTGGTAAGTTACGTTTGTAAAAAAAAAAGGTAGAAATTGGAAGAATTCATAGGTTCATAAACAGTGAGTAACAGGTGATAATAATCATTAATGATGATTGTATTGCATAATATACTGATCATATATAGATGACTGGAGAGCAACACATTACATTTTTGAGTTGAGTTGTATTCTACATTAAGTTGGAGTTTATAGCTAAGAGTGTTGTGTATTAAATATTTCAGTAATATTGTAAATATATTATTTGATTACACATTCTTGTCTGTTTAAATAATACATTACAGGCTATATGTAAAAGTACATGTATGGCATATGTTATTATGGCGCCATGTCATGTGCACGCTCCTCACTTAAAGTAAAATCTAAGTTAGATTTGCATCCCTGCTCTGTGTTTTCACATTTGATTAGTTTTTGTGTTTTGAAGTTACAAAATACGAGATCCACCTCCATTTCTCCACTGAGGATTGCCTCGTGTTGCAATTTGGGAGAGGTCAAATGTAAGGATAAAGTATACAATTAATTGCAGGGCTCTTCACAGTATTCATGTGCAGTGGGATCGTAGGGTCCAAGCCCATAGCTCTCTGAAAGTGACAACACAACTAGATCTTATGGTAAAGAAGGTGTATGGTATGCTTACCTTTATTGGTCAGGTCATTGAGTATTAAAAATCAAGATGTCATATTGCAGCTGTATAAAACCTCTGTTAGGATACACTTGGCATATAATTTTCATTTCTGGTCACCTCTTTACTGAAAGTTTGTAAAAGCTTTGGAGAAGTTGCAGAAGAGGTTTACCAGGATGCTACTTTGATTAACTGGTATAATCTATGAATAAAATTTGGACAAATTTGGACCGTTTACTCTGGAAACCTGATAGAAGTTTATAAAATTATGAGAGGCATAGAAAAGGTATGTTTCCCCAGAAAAGAAATGTTAAAATTTAGAGGGCACAGCTTAGAGGTGAAAGGGGGAACGCTTGAAGGGGATGTGTTAGGCACGATTTTTGATACAGAAAGTAGTTGGTGACTGGAATGCACTAACAGTGGTTGTAGTGTGGGCAAATATGATGAGACAGGCATGTGATTGTACAGGAAATGGAGGAATGTGGATCATGTGCAGGAAAAGGAATTAGTTTAATTTTGTATTGTGTTTGGAACACATTTTGGGCTGAAGAGCCTGTTATTGTGCTGTATTGCTCTATGTTCTAATTGTAGACCACAAGTCTGCAAATGTCCTCTTTTCAATGCATCATGACATTATGTTTACAGTGCTACACCTCCAGTATAATAGCACATTAGACTGCAGAGTGATTCAATACAACAATAATTATGCAACTGGGCCTAATAATCCTTGGTAATGATCTGGAGACTGGAATTCAAATCCCACCAATTGAGCTGAAACGTTCAGAGCAGCTAATCAAATAAATCGGAAATGAAGTGCAGTATCGACAACATGAACAGAACAGACTACAGAAAAACCATCTTGTTCACTATTGTTCTTCAGTCAAGGAAATCCACTGTCCTTAGTCCAAACAAATCAACGTGTTTCACTCCTGAACTATGATAGCACAGTACACACAGGAGCAGGTCCTCTACAACAATATCGGAACTGTGCGTGATACCGATCTAAACTAATCCAATCTCCCTGCTCCAGGTTAATATTCCTCTATTTCTTGCTTGTTTGCCTGTATTTGTCTAAATGCTTCTTATACGTTGCTATCCTATCTAGTTCTAACATGTCCCCTGACAACACATTCTAGGCACCTAACACCAGATGTGTTTAAAAAGAACATAGCTTGAAAACCTCTTTTAAATATTTGCCTTTTCACTCTAACCCTCACTCTCTAGTATGTGGCATTTCCATCCTGGGAAAAAAGACTGATCATCTACCCTGTCTGTGCATCTCATAATATCATATACCTCTATCATATCGAATAATAGGTTGTTTCGTTGTATTCCAGGCTTGTTTAAAGAAATGAGTTTGAATTTCCCCAGTTACCATGATTCTTATGGGGTTTAAGTTTGTTTACTGATGAAGCGTTGGGGCATTTAAGAAACTCTTAGATAGGCACATAGATAGTTGATAAATGGAGGGCTCTGTAGAAGGGAAGGGTTAGATTGGTCTTAGAGTAGGTTAAAAGTTTGGTAAAACATTGTGGGTCGAAGGGCCTGTACTGTGCTTTCGTGTTCTATGTTCAATGTTCTACAATCTGTTCAGATTTCAGGCATGAACCCATTATGTTACTGCATTCCCCTCTGTAGAGCAAATTGGATCGCTCCACTAGTGTATTTTAGGTTCAGTGAACTATTAAATTCCAGAATAGATTGAGATTCAAGCACTAGTCGGAATTCTGAACAGGTGTTTACAAATGATTTACATCAGGATTAGAATTCAAAGTTCAAAGTAAACTTATTATCAAAGGACAATTGTGTCACCATCTAAAACCCTGAGATGCATTTTCTAGCAGGCCAACTCTATATTTCTGTAATAGAATCAATAAAAGACTGCACCAACTTGGGCATTCAACCAGCGCGCAAGAGACAATGAACTGAGCAAATACAAAAAGAAAGAAATAATAATAAATAAATAAATAAATAATAAGTATTGAGAACATGTGATGAAGAGTCAAGAGTCCTTGAAAGTGAGTCCAAAGTTTGTGGGAGCATTTCAATGATGGGGTAAGTGAAGTTGAGTAAAGTTAGAGGAAATGGATCAACATCCCTCATGCTAACTATAGTCATTATGTAAGAAGACCATAAGACATAGGAGAAAAATTAAGCCATTCAGCCCATTGAGTCTGCTCTGTCATTTGATTATGCCTAATTTATTATCCTTTCAACCCATTTTTTCTTCGTTCTTCCCATAACATTAGATGCCCTTATTAATCAAAAACTTATGAAACACTGCTTTAAATATACCAAATGATTTGGCCCTTACAGCCTTCTTAGGCAATGAATTTCACAGATTTACCATCTCTTGGCTAAAGGAATTCCACCTTCTCAATGGGGCATGTGTGCGAGCTGGATCTGGAGAAGATTGGGCTCAGGTATGATGCCACACTTGATTAACTGGCTGCCCATGTTCGCTTACTTCATGAATAGTACTCAGTATGAGAGAGAGCCCAGTGCCAGTGCAGTACATGTTAGCCTTGGGAAGTAGCACAAAGTGGGTGTTGTTGCCTTTAATTACTTAGCATTGTTTAAGTCAATAGAACTGACTATAACAGGCGGTGAACCCAATACTGCTGGCTTTGTAGTTCCTTTTGAGAAGAATACCTCACATAATTGTTTCCGTGAAGGACCAAAAACATATTAAAAAAACACAGGAGAAATGAATTATAGCTGCAAGGCTATGTTCAAGTTTGCTGATGACACAACCGTGTTGACCGTGGTGACGAATCTGCATATAGGAGGGAGAGTGAGAATCTGGCTGAATGTTGCCTCAACAACAACTTCTCATTCAATGTCAGCAAAGCAAAAGAGCTGATCATTAACTACAGGAGGAGGAAATTGGAGGTCCATGAGCTAGTTTTCATCAGGGGATCAGAGGTGGAATGGGTCAGTAACTTTAAATTCCTTGACGTTGTCATTTTAGAGGATCTGTCCTGGGACCAGCACATAAGTGGCATTATACAGAAGGCACAGTAGCACGTGAGGTTTGCATAGATTCGACATGCCATCTAAAACTTTGATAAACTTCTATGCATGCACAGCGGAGAGTATCCTCACTGGTTTTATCACGGTCTGGTATGGACACACCAATGCCCATGAATGGAAAGCCTACATGAGTGGATAGAGCCCAGTCTATCACAGGAAAGGCCCTTCCCACCATTGCACACATCGACAAGGAGCTCTGCCACAAGAATGCAATATCCACATTTGGGACCCCCACCATCCAGGCCAAGCTCTCTTCTCACTACTGCTGCAGGGAAGGAAATACAGGCACCTTAGGTCCCACACCACCACATTCAGGAAGAGTTATTACCCTTCAACCATCAGGCTTCTGAACTAGCATGGATAACTTTGCTCTACTCAACACTGAACTGATTCCATAACCTATGGACTTCTTTTCAAAGACTATACATCTTCTCATATACTCATATACTCATCTTCTCAATATTATTTATTACTTATTTATCATTTCTTTTGTACATGCACAGTTGGTCTTCCTTTGCACATTGGTTGTTTATCTATGTTTGTTTGTGGATTACACCACTAATCTCAAAGTATTTTTTTTCTCTGACATTCACTGCATCCCCCTTTTAATTAGCAATTAAGATTAACATGAGCAGCATTAAGAAATTCATCATGGAAAGAAGGTGGAAGTTTCATGCCTCTGGTTCTTTTGCATTTTAAATCCACTTTAATTACCCGTTATTATGACAGCATTAAGATTTTATGCACAGTATTGCAACATAAACTTTTCCATGCTAGGATAAGCCATTGGCATATTTAAAGTGGAGGTTAATAAGTTCTTGATTAGTAGGGGCATCAAAGGTTAAGGCTAGAAAGCAGGAGAATGGTGTTGAGAGGGATAATAGATCAGTCATGATGGAATGAATGGTGGAGCAGACTTGATGGGCCAAATGGCCTAATTCTGCACTTGTGTCTTACAGTCTTATGGATATTCCTTTTTTTATACAGAAGTTCACTTTGTATTTGATAAAGCAAGATAGGGTGTTATTAGGACTGGAAAGACTTCTCCCAAGTGTTGACAGTGTTGATCATTTATAATCAGTGTGAGGAAGGGGAAATTTTTACTACTTCTTGAGTACTTTAATTCTCAACATCAGCCTTCAGTTCTTCTGTCTCCCCCAGTATTTCCCTTCTGCCTGCAACTTTAGGAGATGCCATACTTGACCATTTATCCCTTCTCTTCTCGCTGACTATGGGCCCAAGGACTCCTTTGAATTCACTCCTCAGTGATTCATTTTGACACTAAATTCTAGGGAATAAAGTCCTAACCTATTCAAACTTTGCCTATAACTCAGGTCTTCAAGTCCTGGCAGCATCCTTATAAATATACTCTTACTGACATCTTTACTGTAGGTAGATGACCAAAACTGCACAGAGTTCTCCAAATTAGTGCTTACCAATGTCCTATACAACTTCAACATAACATCCCAATTCCTGTATCAGTACTTTCATTTATGAAGACTAATGTGCCAAAAACCTTCTTTATGACCCCATCTACTTTCAAGGTATTATGGATCTGTATTCTCAGATCCCTCTGCTCCACCACACTCCTCGGTACCCTACCATTCACCATGTAAGCCCTACCCTGCAAGACCTTGCACTTGTCTGCATTTAATTCCATCTGCTATTTTTCAGCCCATTTTTCCAACTGGTCCAGATCCCACTGCAAGCTGTAATAGTCTGCCTTGCTGTGCACTACTCCCATAACCTTGGTGTCATCCACAAATTTGCTGATGCAGTTTACCACATTATCATCCAGATCATTGTTATTACTCATAAGACCATAAGATACAGGTGCAGAATTAGGCTATTTGGCCCATCGAGTCTGCTCTGTCATTTCATCATGGCTGATCCAATTTTCTCTCAGCCCCAGTCTCCTGCCTTCTCTGTATCTCTTCACACCTAACTAATCAGCAACCTCTGCTTTAAATATACCCAGTGACTTGGCCTCCACAGCCACCTGTGGCAATGGATTCCACAGATTCACCACTCTCTGGCTAAAGAAGTACCTCCTAATTGTTATAATTGGATGTCCCTCTCAGAGTGAGTTATTGATGGTGCATCAATATGTTTACTGTAATTCACAGAATTCAGTTTTTTATTTATTACTCTGTATTACAATGTACTGCAACTGTATAACTACAAATTTCATGGCATATGCCGGTGATATTAAACCTGATTCTGATTAATCACATACTCTTACTTTTCCCTGAGGAAAAGACTGTGTGTGCATTCACCACAATGACAAACTTCGCTATCATCAAGCAAAGTGTCCCATACAGAGTTACAATCTTAGCTCCAAAACAGACAGCCAGAAGGAAAAAAATTGTTGGTAATTGTTCAAGCATGGACTGGAGGTGTGATAAATTCACTACGTCACAACAATATTTGATACTGGAAGAGCAATGAACAACTGTAGGAATCCTCAGCAACATTGCGCAATGGATAATGAAAGCTAATGAGCATGGTGAGAACCAATTGAAAGCAGACATGTTCTGAATCAGCACGGAAGCTCAGTGGGTATGCAAATCATTCCCTCCCTTATCTAGGTCAAACTGGAAACAGAAATGCTGCAAGGATTGGGAGAGGCAGTTACTTGATGAATGGAGTTGATTGACTGAAGGAGCTCATGGAGCTGTACAATGCTTTAGCCCACCAGCTTCTGACTTGCTGCAAGAAGCTGACAAACCAGAGATGAGAGAACTAATGATATTAAAGTACTGTGACTTCTTCAATGTCTGAATTGTTGGCTTTGTGGAAGAATTAGCGAATTCCCAGGATTGCTTGAATTTCCATAGTATTCCACTGCAGATTCACTCAGTGAACATTTTATTAAGTACATAAGTGTACCTAATAAAATGGCCATAGGAGTGGAACCCAGTGTGGTCTTCCATCCACTTGAAGGTTCAATGTATTGTGCATTCAGAGACACTCTTCAACACACCACTGTGAGCTATAGTCACCTTCCTGTTCCTATATCTTATGATCTTATCAAAACTTATGGGGAGAAGACAGGAGAATGGGGTTGAAAGGGATAATAACTCAGCCATGATGGAATGGTACAGTGGGCTCGATGGGCTGAATGGCCTAATTCTGCTCCTATGTCTTACTGTCTTCCTATTCAGTTTGAATCATTCTCCTCTGTCCTCTGTCATTATCAACACATTTTCGCCCACAAAACTGCCATCACACTGGATTTTTTTTTGTTATTTGCACCATTCTCTGTAAACACTAGAGACTGTTGTGCATGAAAATCCCAGGAGATTTCTGAGATACTCAAACCACCCCATCTGACACCAACAATCATTCCACCATCAAAGGCATTTAGATCACATTTCTTCCCCATTCTGATGTTTGGTTTGAGCAACAACTGAACCTCTTGACCATGTCTGCTTGCTTTTAATACATTAAGTTGCTGCCGCACAATTGACTGAATAGATATTTGCATTAACAAGTTGGTGTACCTAATAAATCGACCACTGTGTGTATGGAAAACAGTTCCAGACAAGGTCAGGTATTCCATATGTCCAGGCTGAGGAAATGATTTGAGAGGAATTAATTAAGAGAGTGATCAAACATTAGCAACTCATAAGTGTACCATTTGGGAGAAAAATGCAGAACAAGAATGTGAAAGCATGATTGCGAACTAATATGACTTGTTCATTTTAAACAAAATATCCTTTTTTTAAAAAATTAATATATTTTATTTAGGGATACAGTACAGTAACAGGCTCTTCTGACACAATGAACCTGTGCTGCCCATATGACCTACTAACCCATACATCTTTGGGACGTGAGAGAAAATCCAAGTGGTCATGAGGAGAGCATACAAACTCCTTACAGACAGCAGCTGGAATTTTCTGGAAGAATTCAGCAGATCAAGCAGCATCTGTGGGAGACAAGGAATTGTCGATGTTTCAGGTCAAAACCCTGTGCCGGGACAGTTTAGATTTGAAACGTTGACATTTCCTTTCCTCCTACAGATGCCCCCACTCAGTTCTTCCAGCAGGCTGTTTGTTAGTCTAGATCCCATCAGCTGCAGTCTCTTATTTTCAGTCTTGGTTCGGAGAAAGATCGGTGAAGGAGACAACATGCGGAGTGAGTAATTGTTTCGTTTCAAAGCAAAGGAAATGGAATTACATATCTGCTGCATATCAATGAAAATCTATGAGATGAATCACTATGACAAACACAGCAGCCAACTGGTTCACTGCAAACTGTGATATAATAATGAATGGTTGTTCTCCTTTGTGATCTTGCTGAAAGAAAATTAATTCTTCAGGTTACCAGGGAAGCTCTTGTCTGGCTTGCAGTTTAATAACTTTGTCGGTGCAGATTCAACTTTGCTGTCTGTGTGGAGTTTGCACATTCTCTCTGTGAGCACGTTTGCACCAGTTTTCTTCCACATCCCAAGGATGAGTTTGTAGTTCAATTGGTTACTGTAACTTATTCCTCATGTAGGTGGGTTGTGAGGGAGATCAGAAAAGAGCTGACAGGCATGTAAGAGAGAACAGGTTACAGTGAAATAAATGGGGAAATGGAATTGATGAGAATGTTTTGGGAGCTCACATACTCGATGGGCAGAATAGCCACATTCTATGTTATTAGAAGTACAAAATAACAATCTAAAAGTATAGTGGTGTCATTTGCACTTTCAATACTGTATCTCATTCATACTTCCCTGAAATATTATACTCAGATTGAAGTTCCTGGGCATCAACCTCTTTGAGGATCTGTCTTGGCCCCAACCCATTGATGCAATGATAAGGAAGTCATGCCAGCAGCTCTAATTTGTTTGGATTTTGAGAATATTTGGTATGTCACCAAAGGATTTTGAGGATTCTGACCAATTGCACTGCCACCTGGTATGAAGGTTCTAATGCACAGGATCAAAAGAGGCTGGAGAAGATTGCAGACTGAGCTAGCTCCAGCATGTGTACAACACTCTCCCATCATGGAGGACACCTTCAAGAGGTGGTGCTTCTGGAAGGTGACATCCATCATTCAGGACTCACACTATTCAGGACATGCTGTCTCCTCATTAATACCATTGGGGGGAGGGGAAGTTCAGGTGCATGAAGTCCCACATTCAAAAATTTAGGACTAGCTTCTTACCCTCGCTATCAGATTTCAGAATGGTCCATGAAGACTATCTTGTTATTCCTCTCTTGCAATATTTACTTATTTTGTTAAATTGCAGCAATTTTTATGCCTTCCCCTGGACTGCTGCCGCAAAACAACAAAAATTTCACGACACATATCAGCAATAATACACCTAATTCTGCTTTTTCTTCAGTCACAGCTGCCACCAATCACGTTCCAGACAAATTATCCTTGATGTTTACCAACTACAAAATGAACGACTTGCACAAGTGGCACTTTCAACACAGTTAAATATTCCCAAGTGCTTCATTGGAGTAGTAACAAACAAGACTTTACATTGTCACACAAGGAGATACAACCAAATCTCTGCAGACACACCTTTGACATGTTTCTTCCACAAAGCTAATCAGCTCTGCTCTTCTTCCTGACAAAGTACTTTGAGATGATCATTCACGTCTTCTCTTAAGATGTGATTAAAATGTCCTCTTAATTTCTACTTTAAACATGAAAAAGAAAGATTAAGACACCTGTGCTTTCAGATGTCTTGGCATTTCAAAGGAGGCTTTAAGAAGGAATTTCCAGAGCGAACAGAATCGATAGGAATGTCTTGAGAGCTGGCATAGACCCAATGGGCTGAATGGACTTATGGTTTGGCAACTGAAGGCATGGGTGATAATCATGCAATCAAGGATGTGCAACTGGCCACGAGAATGACCATTGTAATGTTCTTTCTCAGGAGAAGGTGGATAGGTGACTTTTGATTCTGTGAGAAACTAAGAGATTGAAGGCATGATAGAAAGATGCTCATCTAGGTGGCAGCATGAGATATAATAAAGCAAAGTGAGTTTGAAAGTGATATAGAGGATGATGCTGTGAGGATAAATTTAGTGTCACTGCCTCAGAGCACCAGTGATCTGGCCTTGATGCTGACATAGTGTCCTCTGAATGGATTTTGCATATCATGTGAGTTTTCCCTGGGAGCTCCAGATTCCTTTTACACCATAAAACTATGCTGGCAAGTTAATTGGCCACAATAGATTACTCCTAACAGAGGCCAACGTAAAGAATCAAAAAGCAGAGCTAATGGACGTGCAAGGGAGAATATGCAGGGACAGGGGAAATAAAGGAGTGGGAAATAGTTTGCTCCTCCGGTACCTGATGGGCTGAATGTCTTCCTTCGGAGCTACTGTCAGTATAACACAGAAGATCAACTTCTGCAGTGAATGGGTAGTGATGAGCATTAACTTGGAATGCGACCTGGAGAAGTCCCCTTAAATATGACATGATAAAGACTGAAGGTTAGAGACACACGAAACTGCTGATGCTGGAATTTTGAACAAAAACCATTTTGCTGGAGGAGTTCGATAGTTCAGGCAGCTTCTGTGGAAGTTTGCGTTTTGTATCAAGACCTTGCAACAGGGCTGAGAGTGTAGAGGGAAGGTAGCCGGTATAAATAGTTGAGAGAGATGGGTGAGGCAGGCAATAGATGGAATCAGCTGAAGAGGGCAGGTGGATGGGGAGGAGTGGAGTCAGGAGAGAGTGGCTGGTGACTCTTATTGGTATTGTTATTGGCTCATTATTGTCACATGTATTGCTGACACAGTGAAAAGCTTCTAGAAACATTGAAAACCTACAGCAACATACAGGCCCTTCGGCCCACAAAGTTGTGCCGAACATGTCCCTACCCTAGAAATTACTAGGGTTACATATAGCCCTCCATTTTTCTAAGCTCCATGTACCTATCCAAAAGTCTCTTCAAAGATCCTATTGTATCCGCCTCCACCACAGCTGCCAGCAGCCCATTCCATGCACTCACCACTCTCTGCGTAAAAGACTTACCCCTGACATCTCCTCTGTACCTACTCCCAAGTACCTTAAACCTGTGCCCTCTTGTGGCAGCCATTTCAGCCCTGGGGAAAAGCCTCTGACTATCCACACGATCAATGCCTCTCATTGTCTTGTACACCCCTATCAGGTCACCTCTCAACCTCTGTTGCTCCAAGGAGAAAAGGCCGAGTTCACTCAACCTGTTTACATAAGGCATGCTCCCCAATCCAGGCAACTTTCTTGTAAATCTCATCTGCACCCTTTTTATGGTTTCCATATCCTTCCTGTAGTGAGGCGACCAGAACTGAGCACAGTACTCCAAGTGGGGTCTGACCAGGGTCCTATATAGCTGCAATATTACCTCTCGGCTCTTAAATTCACTTCCACGATTGATGAAGGTCAATACACTGTATGCCTACTTAACCACAAAGTCAACCTGCGCAGCTACTTTGAGTGTCCTATGGGCTCGGACCCCAAGATCCCTCTGATCCTCCACACTGCCAAGAGTCTTACCATTAATACTATATTCTGCCATCATATTTGACCTACCAAAATGAACCACTTCACACTTATCTGGGTTGAACTCCATCTGCCACTTCTCAGCCCAGTTTTGCATCCTATCAATGTCCCGCTGTAACTTCTGCCAGCCCTCCACATTATCCACAACATCCCCAACCTTTGTGTCATCAGCAAATTTAGTAACCCATCTCACCACTTCCTCATCCAGGTCATTTATAAAAATCACGAAGAGTAAGAGTCCCAGAACAGATCCCTGAGGCGCACTGACCTCCATGCAGAATATGACCTGTCTACAACCACTCCTTGCCTTCTGTGGGCAAGCCAGTTCTGGATCCACAAAGCAATGTCCTCTTGGATTCCATGCCTCCTTATTTTCTCAATAAGCCTTGTATGGAGTACCTTATCAAATGCCTTGCTGAAATCCAGATACACTACATCTACTGCTCTTCCTTCATCAATGTGTTTAGTCACATCCTCAAAAAATTCAATCAGGCTCATAAGACACAACCTGCCCTTGACAAAGCCATGCTGATGATTCCTAATCATATTATACCTCTCCAAATGTTCATAAATCCTTCCTCTCAGGATCTTCTCCATCAACTTACCAACCACTGAAGTCAGACTCACTGGTCTATAGTTTCCTGAGCTATCTCTATTCCCTTCCTTGAATAAGGTAACAACATCTGCAACCCTCCTATCCTCCAGAACCTCTGCCATCCCCATTGATGATGCAAAGATCATTGCCAGAGGTTCACCAATCTCCTCCTTCACCTTCCACAGTAGCCTGGGGTACATCACATCCAGTCCCGGCAACTTATCCAACTTGATGCTTTCCAAAAGCTCCAGCACATCCTCTTTCTTAATATCTACATGCTCAAGCTTTTCAGTCTGCTGCAAGTCATCAATACAATCACCAAGATCCTTTTCCATAGTGAATACTGAATTAAAGTATTCATTAAGTACCTCTGCTATTTCCTCCATTTCCATACACATTTCCCACTGTCACAGTTGATAGTCCTATTCTTTCACGTCTTATCCTCTTGTAGAACACCTTGGGGTTTTCCTTAATCCTGCCTACAAAGGCCTTCTCATGGCCCCTTCTGGCTCTCCTAATTTCCTTCTTAAGCTGCTTCTTGTTAGCCTTATAATCTTCGAGATCTCTAACATTACCTAGCTCTCTGAACCTTTTGCAAGCTTTTCTTTTCTTCTTGACTAAGTTTACTACAGGCTTTGTACACCACGGTTCCTGTACCCTACCTTCCTGTCTCATTGGAACATACCTATGCAGAACTCCACACAAATATCCCCTGAACATTTGCCGTATTTCTTCTGTAGCTTTCCCTGAGAACATCTGTTCCCAACTTGAGCTTCCAAATTCCTGCCTGATAGCCTCATAATTCCCCTTACTCCAATTAACTGCTTTTCTAACTTGTCTGTTCCTATCTCTCTCCAATGCTGTTGTAAAGGAGATAGAATTATGATCACTATCTCCAAAATGCTCTCGCACTGAGAGATCTGACAACTGACCAGGTTCATTTCCCAATACCAAATCAAGTACAGTCTTATCTACAATACAGTCTTATTTCTTGTAGGCTTATCTACATATTGTGTCAAGAAACCTTTGTGAACATATGTAACAAACTCCACCCCATCTAAGCCCCTTGCTCTAGCAAGGTGCCAATCGATATTTGGGGAATTAAAATCTCCCACCACGACAACTCTTATTATTACAGCTTTCCAGGATCTGTTTCCCTATCTGCTCCTCAATATCCCTGTTACTATTGGACAGCCTATAAAAAACACCCAGTAGAGTTATTGACCCCTTCCTGTTCCTAACCTCCACCCAAAGAGACTCCGTAGACAATCCCTCCATGGCGTCCACTTTTTCTGCAGCCATGACATTATCTCTGATCAAAAGTGCCAACCCCCCCACCACTTTTGCCTCCTTCCCTGTCCTTTCTGAAACATCTAAAACCCGGCACTTGGAGTAACCATTCCTGTCCCTGAGCCATCCAGTTCTCTGTAATGGCCACCACATCGTATCTCCAAGTACTGATCCACGCTCTAAGCTCATCCACTTTGTTCACAATACTCCTTGCGTTAAAATAGACACATCTCAAACCGTCCGTCTGAGCACATCCCTTCTCTATCACCTGCCTATCCTCCCTCACACACTGTCCCCAAGCTTTCTCTATTCGTGAGCCAACTGCCTCTTCCCCAGTCTCTTCAGTTTGGTTCCCACCCCCCAACAATTCTAGTTTGAACTCTCCCCAGTAGCCTTAGCAAACCTCCCCGCCAGGATATTGGTCCCCCCTGGGATTCAAGTGCAACCCATCCTTTTTGTACCGGTCACACCTGCCCCGAAAGAGGTCCCAATGATCCAGAATTCTGAATCCCTGCCCTCTGCTCCAATCCCTCAGCCACGCATTTATCCACCAACTCATTCTATTCCTATTCTCACTGTCGCGTGGCACATGCAGTAATCCCAAGATTACCACCTTTGTAGTCCTGCTTCTCAACTTCCTTCCTAACTCCCTGTAGTCTGTTTTCAGGACCTCTTCCCTTTTCCTACCTATGTCATTGGTACCAATATGTACCACAACCTCTGGCTGGTCTCCCTCCCACTGCAGAATATCGTGGATGTGATCTGAAACATCCTGGATCTGTGGCACCTGGGAGACAAACTACCATCTGAGTTTCTTTCCTGCATCCACAGAATCGCCTGTCTGACCCCCAACTATAGAGTCCCCAATCACTTATGCCTTTCTCTTCCTTTCCCTACCCTTCTGAGCCACAGGACCGGACTCTGTGCCAGAGGCACGGCTGCTGTTGCTTCCCCCAGGTAGGCTGTGGCCCCACCCCCAACAGTACTCAAACAGGAGTACTTATTGTTCAGGGGGACAGCCACTGGGGTACTCACTAGTACCTGACTCTTCCCCTTCCCTCTCCTGACTGCTACTCACTTGTCTGTCTCCCGTTGCCCTGGTGTGACCACCTGTCTATAACTCCTTGCTATCACCTCCTCGTTTCTCTTGCATACTCTTCATACAGATCAAAGCAGTACACAGTGAACTGAGGTAGGACAAGGTAAAACAATAACAATGCAGATTAATGTATAGAAGCCACAGAGAAAGTGCAGTGCAGTTAAGCAATAAGATGCAAGATCATAGGAAGCTCAAGAGACAATTTTATTTTGCAAATGGTCCATTTAAGAGTCAGATAACAGTGGGATAGAAGCTGTCCTTGAGCCTGGTGGTATGTGCTTTCATGTTTTCGTACCATCTGCCAATGGGAGAGGGGAGAAGAGAGAATATATGGGGTCTTTGATTCTGCTGGCGGACTTTAATGTGGCAGCTAGAAGTGTAGGCATAGACAGAGTCCTTGGAGGGGAGGCTGGTTTCTGTGATGTGCTGAGCTGTGCCTGCAGAGTCTTGTGGTCACATATGGAGCAGTCGACAACCATGTCATTGAGCATCCAGACAGAATACTTTCTGTAATGCATCAATAAAAATTGGTAAGGCTCGATGGGGACTTGCCAAATTTCTTTAGCCTCCTGAGGGAGTAGGGGTGTTGGTGAGTTTGCTTGGCCTTGACATCAACACAGTTGGACCAGGACAAGCTATTGGTGATGTTTGCTCCTAGGAACTTGAAGTTCTTAACCCTCTCAGCCACAAGACCACTGATGTAGAAAAGAAGGATGTGGAAAGAGCCAGTTTTGGGAATGAGGAGGGTGGAGGTGGAAACAGAAGCTGGATGGTGATTAGAGGAAAACAAAAGGATGCTAAGAAGCAAGGAAAGTGATAAGTCAAACCAGAAAAAAACTCAGAGGATTAAATAGTTCACAGAATGAAATAAAAACAGCAAATGCCCAAAACAACAGGAACACATTTATTTGGTTTTAATTTATTTACTTTTTGGTCCTAATGAAGGGTCTCAGCCCAAAGCATTTCTATTTCGCTCAGTGGACTCTGCCTGATTTACTGACTTCCTCCAGCATCTTTTATGTGTTGCAGATCTGCAGAATCTCCTGTATCTCCTTTAATGTTGCATTGCTTGACTACAAGGGCCACAAATTCAAAATCTTGTGTCGCCTTCCACAGGTGCCGCCTGACCTGTTGAGTGCTGCCAGTACGTGCTGTTTTACAGTAATTCAGATTTCCAGTGTCTGTTTAGCTCTGACTGTCAGTAGATAGGTGCTGGAGACAGTACACAAAGGACAGCCTGACCAGTAGCTCTTGTGATGAAAGTTGAGGCAAGATGATGACTGAGGGTCAACCTGCAGAATGATCCTCAACTATCTAAAGTTTATGCAGTTGAAGGCATCCATAAATTCCCATAAAGAAACCTGAAACAAGTACTAGTTAATTAAGCATGTAACTGAGATTATTGACAAGCACCAGGAGCATTTATTATTGACCCGTTTGCTTACTCTTCTCATTAACTGCAAGGGAAAAAGAACAGCAAACTTACTGTTTTGGACCGGATTCCCCTGTAAGAAGTCTCCAAGTTTCCAATTAATCTGACAGGTAACACAAAAACTGCAGAAAATACACCACTCCAGCATCTCTATCAGAACAGCATCACTAATGCACTCTAGTTGAGCTTAAAGGCCTTCTACAATATTAGAAACAGAAACAGATTTAATATCTCAGGCATATGTCATGAAATTTGTTAACTTTATGGCAGCAGTATAATGAAATACATGATAAATAAATATAGAGTAAAAAACTGAGTTACATTAAGTATATATATAGGTCTATTAAATAGTTAAATTAAAATAAGTAGTGCAAACTAACAGAAATAGAAAAAGTAGTCAGGTAGTGATCATGGGTTAAATGTTCATTTAGAAATCGGATGGCAGAGGGGAATAAGCTGCTGCTGAATTGCTGAGTGAGTACCTTCAGGCTTCTGTACCTCCTTCCCAACAGGAACAGTGTGAAGTGGGCAAGTTCTGTGTGGTGGGGATCTTTAATGATGGACACCGCTCATTGAAGATGTCTTGGATATTATCATCTTGGTGCAATCTGACGCAGGTCAAATTAGACTTTCACTTTGATTAACTTTGGGGGAGTTTCATTCATCCCTCTTTCTGACAGTTTTATAATTCCAGTAGATTCAAAGATTCAAAATTTATTTATTATCGAAGTATGTACACAGTATACAACCCTGAGATTCATCTTCCCACAGACAGCCACGAAACAAATAAACAAAGAAAACCATGAAATGTGTTCAAAGAAAAACATCAAGGTACATCCATGCCCCCCCCCAACATGCAGACAAAAACATGCAAAAGGCAAAAAAAAGATAGAAAAACACTGAATATAAAACACCACCCCACAAAGTCGTTGAAAGAGTCCTGCCATATTCAGTTCAGTTCAATCTAGCGCTGTGTCGTTCAATATCTGCTGGCCGCCCTGTTCAAAATCACACAATATAGTAACAAAGAAAGAAGAGACCAGAAACCATGTTATAACATGAACTACCAGAGTCCAATCCACAAACCATGTCGATTAAACCTTGCCAAGACCCAAGACACCAGCATCATCCTCTGACAGCATCCAGGAAGAGAAAGACCATTTGAATGCGGGGACCTTCCTCCAGGAGCAGAGAGAGAGAGAGAGAGAGAGCGACGTCACATGCAGACACCTTCTTCCGGCAACAGAGATTGAGAGGCTGGTATAAGATGCCGAGCATTTATATTCTGTGTTTTGGCTGAATCCATGTGCCAAATCAAAAGGTTGCAAGAAGCTGCAGAGGGTTGCAGACTCAGCCAGCTTCATTACAGGCACAAACCTCCACACCATTGAGGATATATTTATTGTGTACAGTTCTGGTCACCGAATTATAGGAAAGATGTCAACAAAATAGAGAGAGTACAGAGGAGATTTACTAGAATGTTACCTGGGTTTCAGCACCTAAGTTACAGAGAAAGGTTGAACAAGTTAAGTCTTTATTCTTTGGAGCATAGAAGGTTGAGGGGGGGACTTGATAGAGGTATTTAAAATTATGAGGGGATAGATAGAGTTGACGTGGATAGGCTTTTTCCATTGAGAGTAGGGGAGATTCAAACAAGAGGGCATGAGTTGAGAGTTAAGGGGCAAAAGTTCAGGGGTAACACAAGGGGGAACTTCTTTACTCAGAGACTGGTAGCTGTGTGGAATGAGCTTCCAGTAGAAGTGGTAGAGGCAGGTTCGATTTTGTCATTTAAAAGAAAATTGGATAGGTATATGGACAGGAAAGGAATGGAGGGTTATGGGCTGAGTGCAGTTCGGTGGGACCAGGTGAGAGTAAGCGTTCAGCACGGACTAGAAGGGCCGAGATGGCATGTTTCTGTGCTGTAATTGTTATATGGTTATATCTTCAAGAGGTGGTGCCTCAAAAAGGTATGAAGGTGGGTGGGGGAGAGAGAATGAAGTGAAAAGCAGGGAGGTAATAGGTGATCTAATGATGTTCTTCACTCCATCATCAGAACTCTGAAAAGTCTGCCTTCCACTCTTGCCTCAATGATTCATTCTTCCTCGATGCTTTAATCAGCAGGAAATTAAGTTGATCATGTGCTCACGCCCTGTATCCAGCTTCTTGGCCTCAAGGCGAAAAGCCTCACTTGAAACTTTTCTGAACACCCTCGGAGACAGCACAACACCAGATCGCTCAACCAGCCCGAAGACACAGCACCAAAATGTAGATCACAGGCTCCAGCAGCAGCAGAACCATATTTGAAAGAAAAAGAAGACGTAAAAGTAGTGAAAGAAGTAGTGTCAAGAACCATCTGAAAGATGTCACCCTTGGCTGCTTTGTTCGCTGACACTATCTTCTTCCAGAGCTCCTTTGCCATTGAGAGTTCCTGCCTCGCATTCACATTTTTCTGATAACATTTTTAGTTACTTTATTGTAGAGCACAAGTGAATTGTTAACAGCTTTTCCCATATACTCTATTTCAAACAGAGGCTAGTCTGAAGAAATAGCTTGTAGGTTATCGAATGGTTGGGATTTACTCAGATGATAGACTTAACTCAGATAAAGTGGATTTCAATGCATTTCATTAAGGTTTCATTGAATTGGAGATGCTCAGATTAGCTTGGGTTAACAACAGGAGTCAGTAACCTAGCTGTTTAATTCAACCACAGCTGAGGAAACCTTCTGCAGAACTTGCACTGCATGTAGTTGTCTTCACTAATTAATTCTGCATACTAATGACACAGATTAAAATAATTCCAGGAATGGCATTGAACCGCCAGTGTTACTGGCACAAGAAATGTAAGATTATTAGGAAAAGCATCAAATAGATTGATTGCAGATCTTTAGTGAATGGTAGATTAAGTTATATTTGATTGACAGCACAGATGGAAAGAAACATAGTCAATTTGGTTAGTTAAAGACTTGAATTTATATAGCAGCTTCCAAGCTCTTGATGTGTTTTTAAAGTGTAGTCATGCTTGTAATGTAGATAACTTGGCAGTCAATTTACTCTTTAACAGCCGCCCACAAACAGCAAAGTGATAATGACCTGGTAATCATAGTGTCATAGAGAGATACATGATGGAAACAGGCCCTTTGGGCACCAAGTGTCTGCCAATGAAAATCAGCAGAACCCATATCCAGATGTGTGCTGCAAACTGCTGGGCATCGTCACATTGTCCTGGCAAATCCAGTCTGGTTTATTGTCATGTGCCCAAGTATGGAGAGGTACAGGTGCCATAAAAAACACGCTTGCAGCAGAATCAGAATCAGTATATTATCACTGTCATTTATGATATGAAATCATAAAACTGTGGAGAGCATTCTGACAGGCTGCATCACTGTTTGGTGGGGGAGGAGGCGACTGCACAGGATTGAAAGAAGCTACAGAAAGTTGTGAAAATAGTCACCTCCATCTTGGGTATTAGCCTCCGTAGTATCCAAGACAGATAGTGTCTCAAAAATGCGTTGTCCGTTATTAAGGACCCCCATCACCCAGGACACAACCTCTTTTCATTGTTACTGTCAGGAAGGAGGTACAGAAGCCTAAAGGCTGATTTATACTTGTGCATACTAGCTTACGCCATAGCCTACGCAAGTGAGCTACGCTGTTGTGAGCATTTATACTTGTGAATCTGTGTGTCTGCGTCGCTGTGCAATTCACCACCAAAACGCTGGGTGGTGGTGGGGTTTCTATGCCACTGTGTTGAGTTTCTTTGTGTTGAAACTCAACATGAAGAAACTCAAACTTCAAACAATGGCGACTGAAACTGAAGAAGGGTGAATTTTCTGTGCTTGTCCGGCTACTGAGAGACATGGACGAGGAAATGCATTTCAAATATTTTCGGATGTCGGCAGGTAAATTTGACGATTTGGTTCAGATGCTGGAGTCAATTATAAAAGATGAAATAGCGGCACATTTGGTTAGCAGTAACATGATTGGTCCGAGTCAGCATGGATTTACGAAGGGGAAACTTGACTAATCTGGAATTTTTTGAGAATGTAACTATGAAAATGGACAAGGAAGAGCCAGTGGATGTAGTGTACCTGGACTTTCAGAAAGCCTTTGATAAAGTCCCACATAGGAGATTAGTGGGCAAAATTAGAGCACATGGTATTGGGGGTAGGGTACTAACATGGATAGAAAATTGTTTGGCAGACAGGAAACAAAGAGTAGGGATTAACGGGTCCTTTTCAGAATGGTAGGCAGTGACTAGTGGGGTACTGCAAGGCTCAGTGCTGGGACTGCAGCTATTTACAATATACATTAATGATTTTGATGAAGGGATTAAAAGTAACATTAGCAAATTTGCAGATGACACAAAGCTGGGTGGCAGTGTGAAATATGAGGAAGATGTTAGGAGAATGCAGGGTGACTTGGACAGGTTGGGTGAGTGGGCAGATGCATGGCAGATGCAGTTTAATGTGGATAAATGTGAGGTTATCAACTTTGGTGGCAAGACCAGGAAGACAGATTGCTATCTGAATGGTGTCAAGTTAGGAAAAGGGGAAGTACACCGAGATCTAGGTGTTCTTGTACATCAGTCACTGAAAGTAATCATGCAGGTACAGCAGGCAGTGAAGAAAGCTAATGGCATGTTGGCCTTCATAACAAGAGGAGTTGAGTATAAGAGCAAAGAGATCCTTCTGCAGTTGTACAGGGCTCTGGTGAGACCACACCTGGAGTATTGTGTTCAGTTTTGGTCTCCAAATTTGAGGAAGGACATTCTTGCTATAGAGGGAGTGCAGCGTAGGTTCACAAGGTTAATTCCCAGGATGGCGGGACTGTCATATGTTGAAAGATTGGAGCAACTGGGCTTGTATACACTGGAATTTAGAAGGATGAGAGGGGATCTGATTGAAACATATAAGATTATTAAGTGATTGGACACGCTAGAGGCAAGAAACATGTTCCCGATGTTGGGGTAGTCCAGAACCAGAGGCCACGGTTCAAGAATAAGGGGTAGGCCATTTAGAACAGAGTTCAGGAAAAACTTTTTCACCCAGAGAGTTGTGGATCTATGGAATGCTCTGCCTGAGAAGGCAGTGGAGGCCAGTTCTCTGGATGCTTTCAAGAAAGAGTTAGATAGAGCTCTTAAAGATAGCAGAGTCAAGGGATATGGGGAGAAGGCAGGAATGGGGTACTGATTGTGGATGATCAGCCATAGTCACATTGAATGGCGATGCTGACTTGAAAGGCTGAATGACTTGCTCCTGTACCTATTGTCTATTGTCTCCAACCATTTATTTTGCATCAGTGTACACACAGTATACTCAGAGACTGGCAATCACCATTCGAGTTTTAGCTTCAGGAGGAAGTCAACAGGCTGTAGCAGCCAGCTACAAACTGGCATCAAGCACAGGATCCTCTATAATTTCAGAGGTCTGGAAAGCATTGCAGCCAGAGTTCCTTCCCTGCCCTTCAGTCGCCCAATGGGAAGCAATTGCAGCGTAGGAGGAAATGCGATGCTACCAAGCGGACCAATCACAGTTGTTGCGGTCTGTGTCGCCGTGACGTATAGTTACATTTTTGGGGAGGTGCACGTCAGGCTACGGCGTATGGTACCACATAGGGTACAGTGTAGTGCAATGAAAAACTATAAAATTACTATAAATTACAAAGTAAATAAATAGTGTGGATAAAATAAATAATGATGTAGTGTTCATGGGTTCATGGCCTATTCAGAGTTCCGTTGATAGAGGGAATAACTTCATTAGAACAGCTATTACCTCCCTGCCTCTCATTTCATTCTCCCTCCCTCCCCCACCCTACATACCTTCCTTTTCATCTGGTTTCACCTATCAGCTTCCAGTTTGTACTCCTTCTCCTTACCCCTCCTTCTTATTCCGGATTCTTCCCCCTTCCTTTCCCACCCTGGTGAAAAGTCTCAGCCCAAAACATCAAGTCTGTTCCTTTCCATATATATGCTACCTGATGTGATAAGTTCCTCTAGCACTTTGCATGCATTATTCTGGGTTTTCAGCTTTTTCAGAATCTCTTGTGTTTATGGAGGGAACAAGCTATTCCTGAATTGTTGAATGTGGGTCTTCAGACTCTGCTACCTCCTCCCTAATGGTAGTAATGAGAAGAGGGCATGTCCAGGATGGTGAAGGTTCTTAGTGATGGATGCCATCTTCTTAGGGCAACACCTCTCGAAGATGTTCTTGATATTGGGGAGGTTTGCATCTTTGATGGAGCTGGCTGAGTCTACAATACTCTGCAGCCACTTGCAAACCTTTTTGTTGGCACATGGATTCAGACAATATACAGAATATCAATTATACATATACAAGACAGTGAAGGGGGGTAAAATGTACAAAAGCTTAGTGCAAAATACAAGACACAGTCAGAGACAAGTGCACGGTAGTCCATAATGTTCTATCGTTGAGGTACGGCTAAAATTGTGGCAGTCGGTTCATGAAACTAACGGTTGTGGGGAAAGTAGCTGTTCCTGAACCTGGTGATGTGGGACATCAGGTAGAGAGCAGCAAGAGAAGAAGATGACGAGGATGGTAGAGGTCCTTGCACATGCATGCATTGGAGAGCCACATGTAAAGGAAACTCAGAGGAGCCAAGCTTACTCCTCAAGTAATTTTCTGACAAAATTCCAGAAAGCAAACGTTCATTTTATTTAATTTCCAAATGTTCATTTAATACAATTCTGATATTCGTCTTCTCCAGATAGCCGCGAAATACAGAAAAACCATGGGAGTTGTTGAAAAGAAAAGCTACCATTCCCCTCATCATGAGAAAGAAAAAGAAATAAAACTTGCAAATTCCCAAACCCCACCACCCCTCCCTCGCACAAATAACTGCCTACACCCCCAATAACACCAAAGACCCATCCCCTTCACTACAAAAACAGCAACGATAACATTAAATCCCCAACCCCCTTCTCACAGAAAAGAACAGTGACAATAGCATCAAAATCCCCAACCCCCCTCTCTCACACACAGAAACTAACAGATTCGCCCACATCAACAAGAGCATCAGACCCTGAATTCCCAACTTCTCCCTCGTATAAAAATTAACATATTGCCCAGCCGCCATTTGGCAAAAAGAAAGAAAGCACCAAAAACTTTTGGAGACCAATAGACAGTACAGTTCAATAATCACATAAATATCATAATATCAGAAATATTAACATGGTGGAATTTCCAGGTTGTGGAGTCACATATCACAGTCCCAGGTGGAACAGACAGCAGTCACCATCAGATGTGTTGAACGGCTGGTAATGGCTCATATCAAAAACTATTCCTGCCACGTTGGACACTCATCAATATGCTTACCACCAGAAACTGCTCTACAGCAGATGCCTTAGCATCTGTCATCCACCTGGCTCTGATGCACTTAGAATACAAGGACACTTATGTCAGAACGCTGTTTCTGGACTTTAGTTCAGCTTTCAGCACTATTGCCCCACAGACTTCGGTGAACAAACTCTCCTCCTCGGTCTAACTGTGCAACTGGGTGTTAGATTTCCTAACTAACAGACCCCAGACAGACAGGATGCGCAAGTGCTCATCCCTCCCCATCATCCTCATACGGGTGCCCCCCAGGGCTGTGTACTGAACCCATTGCTGTACTCTCTGCACATGCACGACTGCACAGCCAAACGCTCGCGTAACCACGTTGTCAAGTTCCCATGACAGTCGCGGGCTCACCATCAACAACGATGAGATTCCCTACAAAGAGGAGGTGGAAGAGCTTGAGGCCTGGTGCTAGGTAAATAGCCTCTTCCTCAATGCCAACAAACAAAGGAGATGGTTATCGACTTTAGGAGAACTCGTACTACTCACACCCCTCTTTACATTGGCAACACAACAGTGGAAACTGCGACAACGGGTAGTCAAAACCGCCCAGTGTATCACTGGTACCAGCCTACCCGCCATCATCTGTACAGAAAGGTGACACAAAAGGTCCAGTAACATCATGAAGGAATCCACCCGCTCTGCTCATGGATTGTTCGTCCCACTCCCATTAGAGAGGAGACTTTGTAGCATCTATGCCAGTAACATCAGACTCAAAAACAGTTACTTTCCCCAAGCAGTAAGGCTGAGCAACACTTCCACCCACCAACCCACCCCTTCACAACCCCCACCACCACTAATCATTTCCTGTTATTCGCCATATGTGTAGACACTCCTGTGCTAGTGGCACTTTATGGGCATATAATTAATCTATGTATATGATGCACCATCAATAACTCACGCCGAGACTTAGGAAGTGAGATATCGGCTTTTATTGACTGAAGGACAACACTACATCCTGGGGAAAATGAGGGAGAGCAGCAGGCCACAGTCGCCTTTATACAGGGGTCTGTGGGAGGAGCCACAGGGGTAGTCAGCAGGGTCTTGGGAGGAGCCACAGGAGCAGTCAGACAGGTATATCTAGTTCACCACAGTATATAAGCTACATTACGTACTTATATTTATTGTGTTCTTTATTTTATTGTGCTTTTTTGTTCTGCATTGGATCTGGAGAAACAATTATTTCATTCTCCTTTACACTTGTGTTCTGGAAATGGCGAACAATTTTGAATCTTGGATCTTGGAACGGCCTTTCATCAAACCATCAGGAACTAATTTATACTACTCCTACACTATTCCCATTATATTCTCCCCAAACTCCCATCAACTCCCCTCAGGTTCTACCACTCACCTACACCACGAGGGAATTTACAGAGGACAATAAGCATACTAACCCACATATTTTTGAATGTGGGTAGAAACAAGAGCACGAGGAGGAAACCCACACAGCCACGGAGAGAATGTGCAAACTCCACACAGACAGTACTGAGTTCAATGGAGATGTGAGGCAGCAGCTCTACAAAGGGTTAACTGCCTCATACCAACTTCTGTATTTCAAGATTAAGGAAAGGTTAGCCTTATTTATCACGTGTACATTGGAACACACAAGGAAGTGTACTGTTTGTGTCAAATCAAATCAGCGAGGATTGCGCAGCCTGCAAGTGTCGCCATTCGTCCAGCATCAACGCAGCATGTCCACAACTCACTAACCCCAAACACAATGTCTTTGGTATGTAGGAGGCAGCTGGAGCAGCTGAAATAAATCCATGTGCTCACAAGGAGAATGTACAAACTCCTTACAGACAGCAGTGGGAATTAAATGCCAATCAGTAATCACTGGCCCTGTAAAGTGAATGTGCTAATCACTATGCCCAATGCCAAAGCAAGAGATTCAAGACTGCGATGACATGGAATTCCACCAACTACTTTGTTTTCCTCCCGCATCCCAAAGAAGTGCATTTTGTTAGTTTAATTGTGGACCAAACTGAGCTATTGCAACTGTTGCAATCAAATGTTCTAAGTTACCATATCCTGCATACGTTGATCTGCTCTGCATTCGTGATAATGTTGGATTTCAGTACTATGTTTTCCACTCTACCAATATATTCCACAAGGAGCCCAACAACAGCTTCAGGTCACTCAGTGGCCACTTTATTAGGTACACCTGCTCGTTAATGCAAATATCTAATCAGCCAATCATATAGCAGAAACTCAATGCATAAAAGTATGCAGATATGGTAAAGAGGTTCAGTTGTTATTCAGAACAAATATCAGAATGGGGGAGAAGTGTGATCTAAGTGACCTTTACTATGGAAAATTGTTGGTGCCGGATGGTGTGGTTTGAGTATCTCAAAAACTGCTGATCTCCTGGGATTTTCACACACAATGGACTCTAAAGCTTACACAAAGTATACTGCAGATGCTGTGATCAAATCAAGATGTACAAACGAGCAGGTCGAGCAGAAACGTTGACTGCTCATTTCAACAGATGCTGCCCGACCTGCTGGACTCTAAAGCTTACATGGAATGGTGTAAATAAAACAAAAAAGTGGCCGAAAATGCCCACTCAGAGGAAAGTGGCCAGACTGATTCAAGCTGACAGGAAGGTGACAGTAGGTTACAACAGTGGCGTGCAGAAAAACATCTCTGAATGCACAACACATCAAACCATGAAGTGAATGGGCTACAGCAGCAGAAGACCACAAACATACACTCAGTGGCCAAATTATTAAGTACAGAACGTACCTAATAAAGTGGCTACTGCATGTATTCTCTGGACGATCCACCTTTGTAATCCTATGGCAGTCAGAACTGTGTAGAATCAGAACCTCCCATTCACCTGAATGGGATTCCTGGTTTGGGAATTAGGAGGATTTCTTTCCTATTTATGTTCCTGCTTTTAATTAGCTCTTATCATTTATTATTTTTAAAAGAACATTTTATCCTTTTTAATTATTTAAGACTAACTTAATAGTTTTAAAATATCTTTAGATATCAAAGACAATTAATCACTGAAACAATAGAGGTACATTTGCGCGGTGGTTTCTGGATTAGCAGCTTTCACTGTGAAGAAGTGATTCAGAAACTGTTTAACTCCCACCATGGGCAGCTGGAGGAATTTAAATAAGTAATTAAATAAACCTGGAATTAGAACTAGTAGTAGTAACCATGAAATAATTGCACTGATATTAAAAACTCATCTGATTCAATGTTGTGTTTCATCTGCCCTCCTTAGTTGGTCTAGTCTATATGGAACTCAAGACCCCCCACTGTGCTTGACTCTTAATGAGGCAATTAAAATGGGCTGGACAGTAAACAGATGAGGAGGAATTTCTTTAGCCAGATGGCAGTGAATCTGTGGAATTCATTGCCACAGACAGCTGCGGGGACCAAGTCTTGGGTGTATTTAAAGTGTCAAAGGTTATGGGAGAAGGCGGAAGAATGGGGTTGAGTGGGAAAATAAATCAGCCACGATTGAATGCAGCAACACACACAAAATACTGGAGGAATACACCAGGCCAGACAGCATCTATGGGAAAGAGGGCAGTCAACATTTTGGGGCCGAGACCCTTCAAAAAGAACTCTGCTGAAGAGTCTCGGCCCCAAACATCAATTGTAATGAGTCCTGCTGAGGGTCTTGGCCTGAAGCGCCAACTGTACTCTTTTGCATAGATGCCTCTTGGCCTGCTGAGTTCCTCCAGCATTTTGTGTGTGTTGCTTGGATTTCCAGCATCTGCAGAATTTCTCTTGCTGATGATTGAATGCAGAGAGATCCGATAGGCCAAATGGCCTAATTCTGTTCCTGTGTTGTATGCTGTCTGATGATCTAAACACCAGCATTGTCAGCAATGTCAACGTCTTGTAAGGAATAAATTCAAATACAAAAAAATGTAGCCTCACAGATGCTACTAGTTAAGATAGCACACATTTCTTTCTCCTCATGTCCTAGATTGTTAGGGTTATGAGCTTCAAAAAACTCCTCTGAAGACCTCTTCACCACCCCCCTTATGGAATGCCTCTGGACACCCTTTCTATGTGACTCAGCTTCGAGCTAATAGCAACAGCTGTCCATTATGGTCATGATGAGCTTCCCGTTGCATGCCAGTTTAACCCTCCTTTACACTCCTTATCACCTTCTCTGTTCCTATGGAGAGGTCAAACACAAGTTGGAAGGTCAACGTCTCGTATTTTGATTCTCAGCCAAACCAAATATTGAACATTGAACTTTCCAGTGTCAGATAGCCCAAACCTCTGGTTTCCTCCCACACACACTCACCAGTATATCTGGTTTTCTTTTCCATATAACCATATAACAATTACAGCACGGACACAGGCCATCTTGGCCCTTCTAGTCCATGCCAAACGCTTACTCTCACCTAGTCCCATCAACCTGCACTCAGCGCATAACCCTCCATTCCTTTCCTGTCCATATACCTATTCAATTTTACCTTAAATGACAATACCAAACCTGCCTCTACCACTTCTACTGGAAGCTCGTTCCACACAGCTACCACTCTCTCAGTAAAGAAGTTCCCCCTCGTGTTACCCCTAAACTTTTTCCCCTAACTCTCAACTCATGTCTTCTTGTTTGAATCTCCCCTACTCTCAATGGAAAAAGCCTATCCACTTCAACTCTATCTATCCCCCTCATAATTTTAAATACCTCTATCAAGTCCCCCCTCAACCTTCTACACTTCAAAGAATAAAGACCTAACTTGTTAAACCTTTCTCTGTAACTTAGGTGCTGAAACCCAGGTAACATTCTAGTAAATCTTCTCTGTACTCTCTCTATTTTGTTGACATCTTTCCTATAATTCGGTGAACGGAACTGTACACAATATGATACAGTTCCCTTTGTTCACTTTCTCTAGTCACTCCTCCTGCCTGTTTCAATCTGCCCTTCACCCCTCCATCATCTACCGGTAGTTTCACCTCTCACCTACATCTCTCTGCCGTCCCTCCCTCTCTCTGCTACATGTTAGCTACCTTTTTTTATCCTTCTCAGTCCTGATGCAGTCTCAACCTGAAATGTTGACCTCCACCTTTTACCTCTACGGATGTTGCTTGACCCACTGAGTTTTTCAATGCTAGGGATGTTGGCTTGGACACAGACTCATTTATCCTGCAAGTGAATTTATAGTATTTTGCAGAGATGGTGTAGTTGGTATTTTCCCAGACCATAAGATATAGGAGTAGGAGCAGGATTTGGCCACTGAGTCCATCGAGGCTGCTTCAGCATTCCATCATGGCCGATTTACTTTCCTTCTCAATCCCATTCTCCTGCCTTCACCCCGTAATCTTTGATGCCTTTACTAATCAATGAACTATCATTCTCCACTTTAAATGTACTAAATGAGTTGGCCTCCGCAGATGTCTTTGGCAATGAATTCCACAGATTCATTGCCCTCTGGCTGAAGAAATTTTTGAAGGAGGCCAGGTCTCAAAGCACGTAACAAGGCAGGCATCACTGCTTTGCAGTGACTCATGGGTTTTGTGCTAGCTATGAGATCTTGATCTTCACTCTTTTTCACACAGAAGGCAAAGGCTGCCAGCACATTGACAATAATGGTGAGTTTGATCATTGACATCTGCTTTTACTGAGAGCTGATTCCTGAGGCATGGGAAGGTATCCAGCATATCAATTGTTTTGCCGCAGGTATTCATTGTATCGGAGCAGTGTAGCACAGCAGCAACGGATTGGTAGAAGAGATCTGGTTTGGTTGAAATTGAGTGTAAGGGTCCATTCTCTCTGATGTTTCAGAGACTGGTCTTGCATTTGTGCAGATTCTAGCGTCATGTACAACATTGTGAGTGGTATATATACAAGGTGAATGCACAGGCAGACTTAACCCCAGGTTTAGGTAATCAAGTACCACAGGGCATAAATTTAAGGTGATAGGAGAAGATTTAGTAAGTACTTCTGGGCATAATATTTAAAGCGAGGGTGCTATATATATGGAATGAACTGCCAGAGGAAGTGGCTAAGGCAGGTACAATAACATATTTCATAGCACATTTGGACAGGTACATGGATAGGAAAGGTTATGGGCCAAACACGGGCAAATGGGATTAGCTTGGATGGGCATCTTTATCGGTGTGGACATTTTGGCCTTGTTCCATGGTGTATGACTCTATCAGTGCAGCTCAACTACCGAATTTGGGTTGGCCGTGATACTGGAATGGAGACAACCTGAGCTGATTAGTATTTTTACTGCACCCCATTCCTCAGTTTGCCTGGGCCCCAACTGAGCCTATCGGTGGAACTTCAGCACTTTCACTTTCAAGGACTCCATGTCAAGTCTTGATATTTATTACTTAGTTAGGTATTATTATTATTTCTTTCTTTTGTATTTATGCAATATGTTGTGCTTTGCACACTGGTTAAATGCTGAGGTCTTTCATTGATTCTGTTATGGTTATTATTCTATTAAGGATTGATTGGGCATTGAGTATGCCTGCAAGAAAATGTATCTCAGGGTTGTATATGGCAACATAAATAAACTTACTTTGAACTTTGAAGGGAACCACTGATTGAGTAACATCAACTACTTGAAGAATCCATTGTTCCAGTGAACAACTTCAGATTGATTATTACAATTATTATATTACAAACATTACGAATATAAGTTACCAGAAACTTAAATTTACATAGATTTTACATCATTTACATGGCAAAACAATGACACCTGTGCAAGATTGACAGTGAGAAGGTAACTCCATGCTTGATAGTTGATGCAAACTCAATGGGCTGAAGGACCTGTTGCTTTGCTGTTTTACTCTATAAAACTTCCCAGCTACTGAAGAGTTCTCAGACATTATCCTTTCAAAGTAAGAAAAGATTACTCTTGCAACAGTCCATCGGCAACTGCTTGTGGGCTTTACCATGAAGAATTACTATTATTGAACTAGGTGAAGTTTTTTTTCACAAAAGCCCAGAAACAAAAGGGCAAATGGCCAAATAATCCAATTTACACTTATCATAGTGTAATTAACAAGACCATATAGTGATTGCATTACGTAATACTGTACCTTCTATGTTTCCCTTGTGCAGTTTGCAATGTCAACACTGACCTTTTTTGCACTGGAAGAAATGAAGAAGTGATTTCTATTCTCTATCCTAATTGTTGTAATATGAAAATGACCAAAACAAGGGAAATAATCCTGAAGGCACAAGAGACAATTTGCTGGAGGTAGTCATTGGATCAAGAAGCATCTATGGGAGGAAGCAGTGGTAGACATTTCAGGTCAAAAACCCAGCATCAGGGCTGAGAGTAGAGATTTGAGATGGCCAGTATAAAACAGTATTGGGAGGTGGGTGGTGGCAAGAAGGGATTCTGAGGAGACTGGTGGACAGAGGATGGGTGTAAGATAACAGACAGTTAGTACCAGTTGGGGGAAGTGAGTGGGAGTGGAGTTGGGAGACAGCGGCAGGTAAATAATTGATTGAAGTAGACAGAGAAAGAGGGGATAACAGATGGAGTGGTGGGGAGAGGGAGGATGAAGGTTGGAGATAACTGCTGTACCAATGCTGGATTCTGATCAGTAAAGGAGGTGAGAATGGGAACCGTTAGGGGAGAGGTGAAATTCAGATGGAACCTGAGAGAGAAACTGCATGAAGTGGGTGGAAGGAAGCTGGAGCAGAAAGGGGAGGAAAATGAGTGTGGGGGGGGGGGGGAGGCTGGAGACAAAAATGGGAGGATAGAGGATCAGAAGTGGGTGTGGGAAATCTTGAAGGTCTATTGATTGGTGATGCATTTTGCATGAGCGTGCTTCGATGTTGATTGAATAAATTTATACCAGCTGTTTACAGGGACATTATGAGAGTGTCAAGGGGTAGGAGTGAGTGTAGTTACTGTTAATAAGGAGAAGGTGCTTGGGAAGCTGAAAAATCTGAAGGTAGAGAAGACATCTGAACCAAATGGATTACAGCCCAGAGTTCTGAAAGAAGTAGCTGAGGACATTGTGGATGCATTAGTAATGATCTTTCAAGAATCATTACATTCTGGAATGATTCCAGAGGATTGGAAAAATGCAAATGTCACTTCACTGTTTAAGAAGGAAGGGAGGCAAAAGGCTGGAAATTATAGACCAATTAGCCTGACTTTAGTAGTTGGGAAGATGTTGGAGTCCAGTAGTAACAAAGAGGTTTGGAGCACATGATAAAATAGGCCAAAATCAGCATGGTTTCCTTAAGGGGAAATCTTGCTTGAGAGATCTATGGAATCTTTGAAGAAATAACAGGCAGGATAGACAAAGGAGAGTTACTTTGTTTACTTGGATTTTCAGAAGGCCTTTGACAAGGTACTGCACATGAGCTGCTAAACAAGATAAAATCCCATGTAATTGCAGGAAAAAAAATACTAGCATGGATAGTAGATTGGCCAACTGGCCGGAGACAAAGAATTGGAATAAAGGGGGCCTTTTATGTTTGGCTGCCAATGTGGAGTGGTGTTCCATAAGGATGGCTATTGGGGCAGCTTCTTTTCACATTACATGTAAATGATTTGGATGACAGAATTGATAGCTTTGTGGCCACATTTGCAGATGATGCAAAGATAGGTGGAGGGACAGGCAGTGTTGAGGAAGCAAGGAGACTGCAGAAGATCTTTGGCAGATTAGGAGAATGGGCAAAATGTGTGGTCTGCACTTTGGTAGAAGGAATAAAGGTGTAGACTATTTTGTAAATGGGTTGCATAGGGACTTGGGAGTCTTTATGCAGGGTTTCCGACAGGTTAACTTGCAGGTTGATTTGGTGGTAAGGAAGGCAAATGCAATGTTAGCATTCACTTCGGGAGGAGTAGAATATAAAACCAAGGGCATAATGCTGAGACTTTATAAAACATTGGTCAAACTGTACTTGAAGTATTGTGAGCAGTTTTGGATCCCTTATCTAAGAGATGTGCTGGCATTGGAGAGTTTCCAGTGGAGGTTCACAAGAATGATTCTGGAAATAAAAGGTTAATGTATGCGTGGTGTTTAACAGCTCTGGGCTGCTACTCACTGGCATCTAGAAGAATTAAAAAGGTATCTTATTGAAATCTATCAAATATTCAAAAGGTTGGATAGAGTGGATATGGAGAAGATGTTTCTTAGGGAGTTTAGAACCATCAGGCACAGCTTCAGGATAGAGGGACGTCCCTTTAGAACAGAGATGAGGAGGAATTTCTTTAGCCAGAGGATGATGAATCTGTGGAATTCATTGCCGCAGATACTGTGGAGGTCACGCCATTGAGTGTATTTAAAGCAGAGGTTGATATATTCTTGATTAGTAAGGATGTCAAAGAAAATGGGGAGAAAGCAGGAGAATGGGGTTGAGAGGGATAATAAAGCAGGCATGATGGAGTGGTGGAGCAGCTTGATGGGCCAAATGGCCTAGTTCTGCTTCTGCATCTTATGGTCTAATTATGGCACAGCAAGAAGCCATTCAGCCCTGAAGGCTCCCAGCAGAACGATCCCATCACTCATCTTCCACATTTCCCTGAAGTCCTGCAACTTATTCTATCTCACATGCCCATAAAATCCCCTTCCATTGTTTGTCATAACACAGCAACCACTTACCTTATCTGCAGGTCTTTCGAGTATAAAACAAAACGGGAGCACTCAGTGGAAACCTATGTACACCATCTCAGGGAGAACCTGCAAAGTGCGCACAGATTGCACTTGAGGTCCAGTTCAAACCTGAGTTTCTGAAATTGTGAGGTAGCAGCATTACCTACTCTATCTCAACATCACCCTGTTAGAACTGGACATGCTCTATTCTCCGAACATACACAAACATCGAGGCGGTTTGTCTTCATCTGTTTCTATCTTGCCAGCTCTTTGCAATATACCGACACTTTAAAATCTTGCAGTCCATTGATAAAATTAACCCTATCTAATTTCGAAAGTGCTGGTCCTCCCCAATTTAGAACAGCTCCTTTCCTATGAATTTTTCATAATGGTTTATATGCAGTTATACGCCACCTTGGTCAGGATACACTTGGAATATTCTATGCAACATTGGTCATCCCATTATAGGAAAGATGTGGAGGCTTTGGAAAGGCTGCAGAAGAGGTTATCAAGATGCTTCCTGGATGAGAGGGAATAACTGTTAAGCAGAGCGTGGGCACATTTGGTGTTTTCTCTGAAGTATCAGACACTAAGGACTAAGGTAATGAAGAGCACAGATAGGGTAGACAGTGGAATAAAGGGAAGGAGGTGGGGAACCATGTGGTGGTGATGAGCAGGTCATGGGGGTGGGGAAGGAGAGGGAAACGAATAAGAGGGTCACCAGTAGGAAGGAAAATGAAAAAGGGGTGGAGGTGGAGAGGGAAACAAAGGGGAATGGTTACTTGAAGATAGAGAAATTGATGTTCATGCCATCAGCTTGGAATTAAGTTGTTCCTCTGTTCACAGAGCAAGACAGTATGAAAGTAAAATTTTATTTTACTTTCATATAGCAGATCACTTTCTGAATCCTGCTTACGATGACCCGCATCTCAAAGGTTTAACATAATACATACACAAAATACTGTGGAGGTTGAAAAACCGTAATAAAGGCAGAAAAGATTTGAATTATTTAATGGGCCATGCAGCATTCACAAGGAGCAAGTCAGTCCTAATTGCTCAGAATGTCAGAAGTGCCAAACAAACCAAGCTGTATCAGTGCATTGTACTCTACTTCCAAGATTCATTCTTCAATATAAACCAAGCCAATACCAATGTTTCACAACTTGTGTATAACCAAGAATAAACTTCTAGGCAAATAATTCATACCTGCAGACTGCTATCAGTATTGGTGCATAATTAAGTAACTAATGGTTGCGACAAGACATTTAAAATTTTCTTGAGTATATTCACAATTTCTGAATTGTTTTACAAATGTGACAGATTTACTTACAATTCTTTTATTTATCTATTTTTTTCTGATGGGCAAGGAATGTTCCATTTCTTGGATTGACCAGAAGATTATTTCAGAATTCAGAAATGCCAGTGTTATAATATATCATTTTACCTAGCAACAGAGTAACATGTACATTATCTAGGCTACTCTAAGTGGATCACTGTGGCTTATCACATTCTAAACTTGCTTCTGGCTGTTGATTGAGTACTGGAGTTTCTTTGTTGGACTCTGAAAGGGATTTTTTTGAGAGGCAAGCCATTCCTTGACACTAAAACAAAAGGAATTTATTGACACCTACAGGGACGTTTAATTCAGTCATCATAGATTGTGCCAGCAACCATCTTGGCTGTGGACTCACCACTCAAAATTCAGTAGCACCCAAAGCAACACACACAAAATGCTGGAGGAACTGAGCAGGTCTGGTAGTATTTCTGGAGGGGAATAAATTGTCAACGTTTCAGCCTGAGAATTTTCATCAGGACTGGAAAGGAAGGAGGAAGAAGCCAGATAAAGAAGATGGGTCTGGAGTACAAAGTGGCAGGTGATAGGTGAGGGAGAAGATGAGTAGGTGGGGGAAGGGGAGGGGAATGAAGTGAGAAGCTGGGAGGCATTAGATAGAAAAGGTGAAGGGCAGAAGAAATCTGATAGAGTGGACCATGGAAGAAGGTGAAGGAGGGAAGGAGTCAACTAAGGAAAGGGATCGGCAGGTGAGGAGAATGGAAAAGCTAAAAAGGGAGCCAGAATAGGGAATGGAAAAAAAGAGAAGGGGAAAGGGAGAGAAATTACTGTAAGTTAGAGAAATCAATGTTCATGCCATTAATTTGGAAGCCACCTAGACAGAAAATGCAGTGTTGTTCCTCCAGTCTGAGAGTAGCCGCATAGCGGCAGTAGAGGAGGCCTTGCAAAGCTCTGTGCAGTTTTGCTTTGTGGGATGTGCAGAGGGAGTTGCACTGGGGATGGGGGAGTGGGAGGAAGAAGTGCAGTTCAGTGTTTGGTATGGGATGTTGTATCAGGGGGGAATAAGTAAGGGTCATTGATCACATGATCATGGATTCATACTGGGGGAGAGTGACTGGGGCTGTGAATAGGGCTCCAGGAAGTTTGCAGGGTCAAGAATTGCAGACTCAAGTGTTGAAATGGCTTATGGATTGAGGCGTTGGATGAAGAAAGGGACTGGTTCAGAATATAGCAGTGATCAGTGTATGAGAAGGGGTTAGACCACAAGTTGCAAACTGGGAACCTGGAGAATGCAGATAATCCCTAATCAGTCCCTGTTAGACTGATTATCCCCTTTATCCAGGGGTTCCCAACCGTTTTATGCCATGGACTCCTACTATTAACCAAGAGGTTCGTGGGCCCCAAGTTGGTGACCCCTTCCCTAGTCTCCTGTTAGTATCGGCTGATCTTACTCTCTCCTATTAAGAATCCCATCATCCCAAAGTTCACTCTAAGCACATACACTGGAATCCAATTGGAAATTCATCTTCTTCCTCACCAATCAATTGGTGCTCCAAAACATAATTTTCACCATTATAGATGTGTAATCAAATGGTATTTAAATTATTAACTAGGCTGAGATAATTTATTTTCATGACTAATGGAGTTGATTACTTAGGGTGATCCTCACAGGCTATGCATAACATTGTGATGAAACATTGTTGGTTTAACCCCTTGGGCTTCATGTTAGTTTTTGTTTCAGTGTGGTAGCTAGTTGTAGTTTCAAAGAACTGACTTGTCAGACTGTTCAGCTCAGGCATAAGCTGGCATGATCCCAACCCAGCACAACCAATCTGAAGCCAAACTAGGCCTAAATACGTATAAACACAAGGGATTCAGCAGATGCTGGAAATCCAGAGGAACACACACAAAATGCTGGAGGAACTCTGCAGGTCAGGCAGCATCTATGGAAAGAATAAAAACTCGATGTTTTAGGATGAGACCTTTTGTTAGAACTACATATACCAATAATGCATAATCTTTTCCACATCCATTCAGAGTCAAAGGCATTTGGGAAAAAAAGCAGAGCTTAAAAAGAGAATCTGGTACATAGCACATGCAGTTCTATTGATCAAGAACAGAGGTACTGGTTCAGGAAAGATAAGTAAATAGAGAGAAGACAAAGGAAACATTTAAAATCTGTGTCAATAGATACAAGAATGTTGTGAAAAATTACCCATGAGAGTCAATTTTTTTTTATTCAGCAAGGATTTAAGATTAAGAACTCATTGTCTTTAGAGCTGATGGCCACAGAATCAGTCAAAGCTTTTGGGGGGGAATGGGATAGATCTCTGTATGAAAATGATCTTTGGGGATAAGAGGAAGAGATCAGTGGAATGAGACAGAGTAAAATTTTGTACTAGGATCAGCATTGACTTGATAGACTGAATGGCCTTCTTTTGCGTTGTAACAATTCCATTACTTCATTCCATGATTCTGTGATTCTTGTAAGTGATCTGGCCTGATGTAAGTGACTGGAAGTCCACAATAAGTGGTGCACCTCAGGGATGAGAGGTGAGACCTTGTTATAATGACAGTATAAATGACTCGTAGGGGCTATGATTAGAAAGTTTGCAGACAAGACAAAAGTTGTTCATAGATGATGCAGGTGGTTGTCTGAGGATTCAATGGGAGATAGATCAGCTGGAAATTTGGGCAGAGAGGTGGCAAACTGAATATAGTCTGGACAATTGTGAGGTTTGCATTTCAGGTGGTCAAATTTTGGTAGGACACGTAAAGATAGAGACCTTATAAACATTGATGTACAGAGACACCTTGAAGTACAAGTTCAAAGCTCATTGAAAGTGGCAACATGGGTTTGTGGAGATGCAAAGAAGGCATCTGGAATGTTTGCTTTCATAGGCTGAGGCACGGAGTGCAGAAGTTAGCACACTTCAATTCCTACTGCTGTCTGTAAGGCTTTTCTACATTGCCATCATGACTACACAGGTTTCCTACAAGTTCTCCGGTTTCCTCCTACATTCCAAAGATGCACAATTAGGATTAGGGCTGGTACGTTGTGAGCATGCTATGTGGGAACTGAAAACATAGTGATACCTGGGACTGCCACCCCACCCCACCCCCCCAGTCACAGCACAACCCTTGCTGCATCACACCTCTGGTCCCAATGCTATGGAGTTTGTAGATTCTCCCTATGGATGACTGTGCTCCAGTTTCCTCTGAATCCCAAAGGCTGATAGGTTAATCTGCTGCAGTTATCCCAAGTGCAGATTGATTGTATAAGAGAATCTATGAGAGTGAACAAGCACAAGAGCGAGAATGGATTACTGGGAATACAATACAGAAGGAATGGCATTCCTTGGACTACACTGTGGCATGGTCTCAATGGTTTAAGTAGCTTCCTTAGTCTTAAAGCTTTAATGTTTGGCTTTTGGGATTGCTGAATGGTAAACTTCATTGTGTACTTCTGGAGGATATTTTGAATTAATAAATTGCTAATGCATTCACTATATGTGATACTTATAATCAGATGGCAAATTTGCCAAAACACTTGAGTATTTAGTTTATTTCTGGAGAAACCATGATGCTGGGCATGCTAATAAATATTGGCAGATCCACAATAACTTGGTAGTATTCATCTGCATAATTACCAATGAATTCACAATTTCTGTGATTGCATATTTAATATTTGCTCTGGTGAATTTCACTATGCCTTGGCACTGAAGTCCGAATGGGTTCCAGTGGTATAGCGGAAACTTGCTGGAACTTCTCATATTTAAGCCAGGACATCTATCTGAATCCCACTAGGCACTAGGTCTGTAAGATCCTCATTTTCTACCTGGGTGGAACAGACAAACAATGAAGCAAGTTATTCTTTTTCCGTTAATTGCCTTTGCTCTTATTTTTAATCATTTTAGCTAATTAATCTTTTTTAATATATTCAACTATTTTGATCATTTATTTCACTGTCAAGAAATTTTTGAATGGCAAGTTGAGTTAGTAGCATGGTAAAATTTTGACAGCTTTGACAGGTGGCGGGGCTATACTTTGCCGTCGATCGAGAGTTGTCAATTTGGGGGTGGGCTTTCCTCTGACCCGACCACATGATCGGATGAGGGGCTGGCTGTAACAACAGACTTTTTGATTGGGTCCAGGAAGCCTTTGTGCAGCAAGCTGTTATGCCATGGTGTCCAGGTCCCACTCAATGGACAAGAGCCATTAATACTGCCCCACCTTTTCAGCAGATCAAGCAGCATCTGTGGCAGGAAATGGACAATCAATATTTTAGGTTGCGACCCTTCAATTTGACTGAGAGAGGGCAGATAGCCGGTACAAACAGGTGAGGGGAAGGAGCGGAGCAAGAGCTGGTGAGTGATAGGCGGATTCTGCTGAGAAGGCGTGATAGGAAGATAGGCAGAGGGAAGGGTGGAAACAGTGACAGAGGCTGGAATAAATGATAGATGGAGGTGTCAAAAGGGGTACAGAAGATGGAATCTTGATAAGTTAGGAAGGTGAAGCAAATAAGGAAGCTGTGGTGGGTAACTGGGGAGGGAAGCCAGTGGGGAGAATGTGTGGGTGATGGGTAGATGGAGCGGATGGAGAAGGAAGAAAGAAACAGGGTCATGAAAGACTAGGATGGGTGTAGGAGGAACTGGGTAGATCAGAAAGAGAGAAAATGGACAGATGGGGCAAATTCAGTACTCATTTTGTTGGACTGTGGACCACACAAGTGGAATATGAAGCGCTGTTCTTCTTTTGCCTCAGATTCCAACATCTGCGATCTCCTGTGTCTCCATTAATACCAGGAGCAGGTACTGTATATAGATGAGATTCTGGCTGCATCTTTGAGAAGGAACAGCCCAGAAACAGATACGCACTTCAATATCCTTGTTGTTCAAATCATTTACTGCAGCATTTTATAGTATTTTAATGATTTATACAAATACATATTTTAATTAGTTACATTAATTTAATTCATTCTTTAATATCTCTTACAGAGTCGTTTAAAAGATAAAACATTTGTCAATGGGAGATATCAAATGGCAATCAGTACATTCTAAAGTCAGGGTCTCATGACCTGGCATGTGATGCCCAGTCATTTCTTAATCCATGCCCCGCCTAATGTGTAAAGAAGGGCATTTGGTGCTCTGTATTTGAAAAAAATGTCAATACTAAGTTTAGGCAATGCACGATGGCTGAAAATGAAAGCTAGTTAACCAACATAATATTTGACATTATGTGGTGAAGCTCTCTCGGCATTCAATGGGTTAATGTTAGCTAATGATGGAGCCTACCTGTGCTGGATTCAGCCCGCTGCCCAAGCTTAACACACCTCCCACCTCTTCTGAATGCATAAGGTCAAAAGACTTGCCTTATTACAACGGGCTGACAACACGAGGTGAACTGTGATCAAAACAAATAAGCCTTGGATGGTGGATTCTGAAACCCTGCGTGTATAATGTGTTGTTAGCCTTTTGACACCTTGCTTTCTGGAATACATTGTGGACTTTTTGCCAATGTCTCTGAATGAGATATTTAAGAACTAGTCAACTATTGAATCAATTATAAAAGCAATTAAAACACCATAAAAATGTTTAGAAGTGTAGAATAATTCAATCGTGCGTGCACCTGTCTTTGCCCATGGGGTTTCCACCTGAGTGCTAGCCTGCATGTAGAGGAAGCAATAGTGAAACAGTGTCAATGATTACTGATTGGGGTTCAATTCCTGCCACTACAATATAATCTTCTATATTCTAACCTCCCTGGATTGAAGCTGAGGGAGACAAGTGCAATGCATACATGGACCTTTTCCTTAGCATTTCAGTGCTCTGCTCTTGAATCCAGCAGCAAAGCTTAAGATCAGGTATCCCATCAGCAATGTAACACACAAAATGCTGGAGGAATTCAGCAGGTCAAGCTGCATCTATGAAAAGGAATATACAGTCAATGTTTCCTGTCAATACCCTTCATCAGGACTGGAAAGGAAGGGTGAAGAAGCCAGCATAAAAAGGTGCGGGGGGGGGGGGAAAGAGTACAAGCTAGAAGATGATTGGTGAAGTCAAGTGAGGGGGTAAGTAGGTGGATGGGAGAGGGAGGATGAAGTGAGAAGCCGGGCGTTGATAGGTGGAAAAGGTAAAGGGCTGAAGAAGAAAGAATATGATAGGAGAGGATAGAGGAAGGGAAGAGGGAGGGGCACCATGGAGAGGTGATAGGCAACTGAGGAGAAGAGGTAAGAGGAGAGCCAGACTGGAGAATGGAAGAAGAGTGAAGGGGGGAGGTAGAATTAATAGGTAGAAAAATCAATGTTCATTCCATAAGGTTGGAGGCTGTTGAAACACAACCATCATAATATGTCAGCTTTCACACTAGCAAGTACATATCAGAGATAGTCTGAGCCAGGAATAGCTGACATCTGGCTCAATTCACTGATAGAGGCACTGTGTGCTGCCTTTGGGGTTGGACCTACGAGAAGTTACCGATAACTGGACATAGCAAAAGGTGAGGACACCTTCACCTCACTGCCCAATTCACTAAATGGAACCCAATTTGCTCGACATTCTTATCCTTTAGAAACTTAGAACAAAAGTCCTACCACACTTCTTCCTGTCATTTACCAATGCAAGTGACAATTAATTTTATTCCAGATATTTATTCCTGAAAAACTCCCCTGCTACTGATGTCAGATCACTTGTCTGAAGTAACTGGAATTATTCCTTTCCTCATGTTAGCAACCTACAGAGCAAATAATATATAAGAAATGCTAATTCCTCTGGGTCAGGGAAAGTTGAATTTCATAAATATTTAATACTGGCAGCCCCATTATTTTTTGCAAAATGTTATTTCTCAAATATAATTTTAGCACAACGTTCAGCAAGAGAAAAGCAAACTGCTGAATGGTATGCTTAATCAATCAGGCAATGCTTCGTACTCTTTGAAGCTTTATCCTAATTTTTACTTTTTGTAGGTCTATCAGCTAATGAGTTAGGCTTAATCCAAAGCCTGGCTGTTTACATCCATTTACACACAGGCCAGAGTTCTTAATGTACTTTCAGCAACGTTTTAGACCTCAGAAACCTGCCAGCCTCCTAAGTCGTTATTATCTATCCTGAGCTGTTTAAATAACAAATTAAATGCACATTCCGAACATGGGTTAGCAGAAGGTTTGTTAATTAAAAAAAACAGCCCTGATCTCTCAGATTTTGGTGGAAAAATAACTCTTCGGAATCAGGAATATTATAACTGAGAGATGTTGAGAAATTTGTTGCTTTGCGATAGCAGTACAGTGCATTATATTAAAAAAGTATATACATTGAAATGATATATAAAAGAATTAGTTCATTGTTGATGAGAGTGAAGTTATCCACGCTGGTTCAGGAGCCGGACGGTTGTAGAGTAATAACTGTTTCTCAATATGGTGAAGTGCAACCTAAGGCTTCTGTATCCCTTTCCCGATGGCTTTTGTGTATTGTGTTGCTGCCACATACAGTATACACTCAGTGCTCACTGTATTAGATACCTCCTTTACCTAATAAAGTGGCTACTGAGTGTATGTTCATGGTCTTCTCCTGCTGTAGCCCATCCACTTAGAGTTTCAATGTGTTTTGTGTTCAGAGGTACTCTATTGGAATGTGTGGTTATTTGAGTTACTGTCAGCTTGAACTAGTCTGGCCTCTGACCCCTCTCATTAACAACACATTTTCACCCACAGAACGGCCACTCACTGGATTTTGTTTATGTTTCTTGCACTATCCTCTCTAAACTCTAGAGACCATTGTGTGTGAAAATCCCTGGAGATCAGCAGTTTCTGAGATACTCAAACCACCCCGTCATTCCACGGTTCAAGTCACTTAGATCACATTTCTTCCCCATTCTTATGTTTGATCTGATCAACAAAAGAACCTCTTGACTATATCTGCATACTTTTATGCATTGAATTGCTGCCACATGATGGGCTAATTAGATATATGAATCAACAAGCAGGTGTACAGGCGTAGCTACTAAAGTGGCCATTGCGTGTGTATCAAAAGCAACACATACAAACTGCTGGAGGAACTCAGCAGTCCAGACAGCATCTGTGGAAAAGAGTAACCAGTCAACGTTTCAGGCCAAGACATTTCATCAGGACTTGTGTACTCATTTCCATAGATGCTTCCTGTTGAGTTCCTCCAGCATTTTGTTGCATTGCTTTGGATTTCCAGCATCTGCAAATTTTCTCCTGACTGTATATATGTCTTTTCCTGGGGGTGCTTGTGAAAGACAACAGAAGATAGTTCACTGTTGCTGAGTTTGCCAAATTCTTCCGATTAAGTCAAGGCTGGGTACACAGCTCCACATGACCCATCTTCAAATAGTTTGGCAGAAAGGGCAGTTTAAAGCACAATGTATGGGCAAAAGAAAGGGGGTAGGAAATGAAACTTAGAACAGAAGTTGCAAGCTTCTTATTTTATAACTGGAATATATACAACTGGAGGACAAGCATCCATGGAATTATTGGTGGAGAGGCTTGTCAAAATCCATTTGGATTTGGCGAAACCAGAGATATGTGTTGTAGAACTGTCTGGTTGAATTTACAACTGGTGGAAAACAAGCCAGAGATATTCGCTGCCAAGATTCACCCCTGGATGAACAATTTTGAATTGCATAAGTTTGAATAAAAATTACTTCCTGTAATGTCTACCTGTCCCCCTTCTCTCCTTTTCCATTCTCCAGTTCAGCTCCACTCTTCCCCCTTCTCCTCACCTGCCCATCACCTTCCTTTGGTGCCCCTCTTCCTCCCCTTTCTCCTATGGTCCATTGCCCTCTTCTTTCAGATACCTTCCTTTTAAGTCTTCCACCAACCACCTGCCAGCTTGTACAATTATTGGTGGAGAGGCTTCTCTTCCCTTTTTCTTATTCTGGCTACTGCCCTTCCCTTTGCAGTCCTGATCAAGGGTGTTGGCCCAAAACGTCCATGGGTACTGCCTATCCTGCTGAGTTCCTCGAGTATCTGAAGAATGTGTTGTGTTTATCAGCCTGAAAAAGGACACATTTACTCAATTGAATTTTCAGGCATACTTTCCAGATCAATGATCAAGAGGTATTTTGGTGGAAGGTTAAAGGTTCCTTCCCATTGTCTGGAATGATGACAATGGTCTTACATTGTGAAGTTACAAATTGGACAGACCAGCCTATGTAGCAGATGCAGAATTCCTACTTGGAACATGGGTAATTTAACCAGGATCCCAGATGCAAATTATTCTCCCTTTGGAAAGTACAAACACTATATTGATGAAAGGAACTGGTGAAGAAAGTTACCACCAAATAAACAGGAAACAGTGTAGGTTTAGTGGTGAAAAAAGGTCACTTCTGTAATTTATCAGCACTCTAAGTACCTGTGAAAACCTACTCCAACTTAAATCAATGGCTCAGAACTAATTGGGTAAAGGCACATAGTTATAACATTGCATAGGTTAAGATCTATGAATAAGAGCTTAAAAAGGCAGCATCTATCATTAAGGACCCCCATCGCCTAGGACAGGCTATCTTCTCATTAATACCATCAGAGGAGGTACAGGACCCTGAAGACACACACTAAGCATTTTAGGAATAGCTTCTTCCCCTCTGCCATCAGATTTCTGAAAGGACATTGAACCAACCCATGAACGTTAGGTAACCTTAACCTAAAGAGTTCAACGTCCATGGTGTTGGGTTGTGGACTACCTGGCGGAATATGAGGTGACGTACCTCTCGTTTTCTTTGGAGCAGCAGGGACTGAGAAACCTGATAGAAGAATATAAAAGTATGAGAGGCAGGGACAGGGCAGGCAGTCAGAACTTTTAAAACAAGTTACACGTATCAAATACTAAAGAACATACGCTTAAGGGAGGGAGAATGTTTAAAGGAGATGTGCGAGGCAAGTTATTTTATTTTACAGAGATTGGTGGGTGCTGGAATGTGCTGCTTGGGTGGTGGTGAAGGCAAATAGAGCCATTTTAGAAACTCTTAGATAGGCAAGTGAGTGTGCAGGGAATGGAAGGATAAGCATATTGTGTAGGCATTATTAGAGCAGTAGGATTTATTCAGCATGTTCCTGCATGCCTATCATATAGTAGTGCCTCAGTATCACCAGCTCACATTTCATGCAAAATACATTTGAAGAAATTTATTGGCAAATGGAATATGCAGTGAAATACAACTCATTCCAGACTTTGAGTTAAGCTTAAACTGAAAAATTATTTTCAATGTCACTGAAAACTTGGCTTAAACACACACTACTTATCTGTCTAATCAGGGTTGGCAAATTCATTCAAATGAATGGGGCTATTGTAGCTAAACCAGCCATGGGTGACACGAAGTGGAGGGGCCACATGTGAAGCATATCCTGCTCCTTTTCTCAAGATAGTAGTGCTGCCTGTGTCGAGTTTGTACGTTCTCCTTGTGATTATGTTGAATTCCTCTGAATGCTGCAGTTTCTTCCCTCAATCTAACATCGTACAGGCCGGTAGATTGAATTGCCCAGTGTGTAGGAGAGGGGTATTTTAGTGTGGTGAGAATAAAATGGAAATGGTATAGGATTTTGAAAATGGGTTATTGATGGTCAGTGTGTAACTGATGAGCCAAAGGACGTGTTCCTGTGCTGTATCCACTCTATAATATTCCTGTCCCAACACTGCGTCAATGTCGAGTCCAGTGGCAAAGCAGCAGATCAGATACACTGAGCCTGATGCAGAAAACAAGCTGCTGGAGAAACTCAGCTGCTCGAGCAGCATCTCAAGTCAAGTTTATTATCATGTGCACAAATACAGTGAGATACATTACCATTAAAAAGTACTTCCCTCAGCAGCAACACGGGCACGTTGGTACAGACAATACCCTGCATGTAAATTAAACACAATATTATTTATTTATATTTAGAGATAAAGTTTAGAATAGACCCTTCCGGCTGCTAAGCTGCACTGCCCAGTAACCCTTGACAATCCCGATTTAACCCTAACCTAATCACGGGATAATTTACCATGACTAATTAACCAGACCGGTATGTCTTTGGACTGTGGGAGTTAATCAAAGGATCTGGAGAAAACCCATGCATTCAACGGGGTGGACAGAGACCCCTCACAGAGGTCACTGGGACTGAATTCCACACTCCGATGCCCTCAGCTGTAACAGTATTGTGCTAGCCGCTATGCTACCGTGGCACCCGTTATACCACACAGTAGAAAAAAAGACTGTACAGAAGCAAGACAGTAGAAGATAAGTTTATGGTAGCACAAGAGGTGGTCTGTAGTGTAACATTGCTGAGGTGGGATCAAGGTTGTGCAGGTTCCTCAAGTGGTGTGGGTCTTCAGGCGTGTGTACCGACTGCCTGAAAGCAGCACAAGAAAGGGGCACTGCCCCGATGACAGGAATACTTGACGCTGCCTTCTGGAAACAGTGTGTACTAGAGCAGCTGTCGTTGACAGGGAAAGATATGCCCATGATAATGCCCATATGTTTCAGCCACCTTCTCCAGGGCCGTGCTCAATACTCTCTGCAGATTCTACCGTTCCTGTATGCTAGAATTGCCATGCTAGGGCATAATGCAACCAGTCAGGTACTTTCAAAGGGAAAGCTGGTGATTGGGGTCAAGATTCTGCAGCCGGTACTGATGCAGGGTCTCAAACTGGCTCCACAGATGCTGTCTGATCCACTGATTTCCCTTAGAGGTTTCTACAATTGCAGTCCCTTGTGTCTCCAGCCATCTCTGATCTCCAGCTCATTTAGTATCAATGCACAGAAACATAAAATGGAGAAGGAGCAGGATATGCAGCATCTATAGAGGGGCAGCACCTCCCTGAAGCAATATTCACTCTTGCAGTAGAAACAATCAGAGGTGAGTGAACTTCAGGCCTTTAGCTGGAACAAATATCTAACGTTTTCCTACATGTTATTTTGGCAGGAAAGAAAAACAGCATCTTGTTGCACAAGGTGCAGAACGACCTCAACTCGGGTGCTCTAAACTATCAGGAGAGCGAGATCATTCAGCAGATCGTGCAGCACGACCGGGAGATGGCGCAGAGCGTGCAGAAGCCGGCAGCCGCCGTCTCCACACCAGCACCGGTCATCTGGACGCCCCTGGTGCAAGCGCCACTGCAAGCGGCCGCCGCCACCACGTCGGTGGCCATCGCCCTCACTCACCACCACCCGCGCCTCCCCGGGGGCATGTTCCAGCCGCCGCTGTCCATCCTGGGTTCCCTGGGGCAGCAATCAGGACAGACGCCGAGCCAGCTTAAGAAAGCGCAGCACCCCGCCTCCACCCCGGGACCTTCGTCGGCAGGCTCCCCATCCGCCACCCCATCTCAGCTGCAGACCCCCCGTGCCGAGTCGCCCTCTGCTGCCCTGTTCCAGACCCACCAGCTGGCGGGTGGCTCGTCCTCCTCCAGCGGCCTGAGCCAAATGCAGCAGCTCGGCGCTTCCTCGCCCACCGGAGGCTCGACTCGCGTGGCCCCGGGAGGGGCGCCGGCCGGCCGGGGGCAAACGCAGCGCTCCAGGTCCGGCTCCGGCTCGCCTTCTCCCAGCCTGGGGCAGCTCCAGCAACTTCTGGGCAGCTCGCCGGTCTCCGCCCTCCAGTCCCCCGCCTTGGGCTCGTCCTCCCCGGTTTTCGCCCGGATCCACCACTCCTCGCCCGGCCTCACCCTCCAGCCGGCACTCAAGGCGGCGCCGGTGAACAGTGGACACCGTCACTACGCGGGCAGCGCCCAGCCTGTTGGGCTAAGGCAGTGTCCCCAACGGGCAGGCAGCTCACCCTTGGCCAGCCCTAGCCAACTTGCCCAAGCCGGAGTGGCTTCCCCTCTGCCCGGTTTGAGCCACCTGCCTCAAACCGCCGCTAGAACCCCGTCGCCGCACTTTCCAAGGCCACAGGGAGGCGTAGGACAGCTCATGAGCCCCGTGGTCCAAGTCCAAGGGGAACAGCTCAGCCATTCAGCCGCCGGGTCGCTGTTACAGCACTCGGGCAGCAACGTACCTTCGCCCTACATCCCCCACGCTCCGAGCCCCCCGCTTCAAAGTCCGGGCGCTACACGAACATTTCAGTGCGACCGCCCGGATGGGTCAAGCTCCCCGACTGCTCTCCTCTTGCCTCAAGCCCCGCTCCAGCAAATCGTTACTGTCAAAAGCACGCAGCCGATGGGACGCCTCACGCAGGACCTTAAAATGATCTCCACGTCTCAGCCTTCTTTGCCCCAGGAGTTGGCGCAAGCGTTGCATCGGAGCAGTCCTTCCTCAGTAAGGGAATCTGGGGGGAGCTTAGCGACATTTTCTCGGGCTGGACGCCCGAACAAACCTTGCAGCTCCATCTCTGAGCGTATGACTCTACCCAAGCAGATGTCTTCAGGATCTTTACCTCAACCGCAAGGACAAATACCGGGAGCATCTGTAGCTAATTTCCCAACGTTACCTAAAGACAAAACCGTTCCCCGGAAGGGATCAATAGGCTTTGGTTCCGATTTGGAATCTGTCCGATCTAAGCTTCCTTCTAACTTGTGAGGTTAAGTGAGGAACTAACAGGTCATGTATTATATATAACTCTTCTTCTGTATAACTGTGATTTTTTTAGATAATCAGTTAATCTAGAGATATAGTTTTGTGTCATATTATTTTATAAAGTTTTTTCATACGTTGAGAATGGATAATTGATAAACTGCGTAAACTGATGAAGATGAAGGAAGAACAGCCTCTTGCCACATTGGAACTAATAGAAGGATCATAGGAACACTAAAATATTATTTTGTTTGAAAGAAGTAGTGTAGCTAATGACTCTTGTAGCTTCATTAAAGGTCAGAATCATTGAACAACATCAATTGGAAGAATAATGAATCCAGAGACAGGACTTAAAGTAAGGTGAATTCAATAAATATGAATCAATGAATACTGTTAGATCTACAAGAGTGGGAGAAGATCTCTGTTCTTAGACACTTGGAGTGGTCAGAATGTTCTGGGATACCATTGTAACTGATATGCAAAATGTGCGTCAGCTAGGGTCAAGACAAGGAGAAGGTCAGCTCGGTCATAACGCAGATGTACTCTGCACACAACCAGGAGTCAAACACAGTAAAATCAAAACATTTTGTTTATTAATTATTTATCAGAGTATGTGGATGTCACTGGCAATGCCAGTATTTATTTATCCATCCCTAAATGTCACTGAACTGAGGTGTTAAGAGTCAGCGACAATTAGTGGGTCTGGAGTTATGTTTTCCTTCCCTGAAGAGCCTTAGTTATCAAGTGCATTTTTATGACCATTGTGATTTTATTTAGAGATACAGCACAGTAACAAATCCCACCCAACAAATACACACCTCCAACTACACCTATGTGACCAATTAACCTACTAACCTGTACTAAGCATTCCCTAGTAATGCTGTCCAGCTCTTCCTTTGCTACGTTGATGACTGTTGGTGCTGCTTCATGCACTCATGCTGAGTTCATCAATTTCATCAACTTTGCCTCCAACTTCTGCCCAATACTTAAATCCACTTTGTCCACTTCTGACACCTCTCTTCCTTTTCTCAATCTCTCTGTCTTCATCTCTGGAGATAAATTGGCTCCCAACATATTTTATAAAACTCCCAATTCCCACAGCAACCTTGATTATACTTCTTCCCACCCTGTCTCCTGTAAAAATGCTGTTCCTTTTTCTCAGTCCTTTCATCTTGATCACATGTGTTTTCCTTTCCAGGACAGCAGAGATATCCTTCTTCAAAGAATGGGGTTACCCTTCCTCCATTATTGATACTGCCCTCACCTGCATCTCCATACGTGCGCACTCCATCTTCCCGCCACCTTAACAGTGATAGAGTTCCTCTTGTCCCTACCTACCACCCCGTGAGCCTCTCAACTTGTGCCATCTCCAATGGGATCCTATTACCAAGCACATTTTTTCCTCTTCCCTGCTTTCTGCAGCCATCTCTCCCTCCATGATTCTCTTGTCCATTCATCTCTCTCCACTAATCTCCCAATCAGCACGTACGTCTGCAAGTAGCCAAAGTGCTACACCTGCCGTTGAACTCCTCTTCACCTCCAGTCAGGGCCCCAAAGAATCCATCCAGGTGAGGCAGCACTTTGCCTGTGAATCTGTATCCAGTGCTCCGGATGCAGCCTCCTCTACACTGGTGAGATCCACCATAAATTGGGGGACTGCGTTGTTGAGCACCTCTGCTCCATCTGCCAGAAGTGGAATTTCCTGGTGATAAACCATTTTAATTCCAATTCCCATTCCTGTTCCGACATGTCGGTCAATGGTCTCTTCTTGTGCCATGATGAAGCTGCTCTCAGGGTGGAAGAGCATCACCTCATAATCCATCTGAATAGCCTCCAACTGGATGGCATAAGCATCAATTTCTCCTTCTGGTAAAAATGTTTTTCCCTCCCCTTCCCACTTCTTCTATTCCCCTTTCTGGCCTTTTACCTCTTCTCACTTGCCTGTCACCTCCCCCTGGTGTCCCTACTTCTTCCCTTTCTCCCCATGATCCACTCTCCTCCCCCATCAGATTCCTTCCTCTCCAGCCCTTTACCTTTCTCACCCACCTGGCTTCAATTACCACCTTCTATCTATTCTCCTTCCCCTCCCCCCTCCTTTTAACTCTGCCATCTTCCCCCTTCATTTCTAATCCAGAAGAAGGGTCTCGACCTGAAACGTTGACTGTGCACTCAGTTCCATAGATGCTGCCTGACCTGCTGAGTTTCTCCAGCATTCTGTGTGTGTTGCTTTGGATTTCCAGCATCTGCAGAGTGTCTTGTGTTTATAACCCACTAACCCGTACATTTTTCGAATGTAGGAGAGAACCAGAGCACTCATAGGAAATCTACATGGTCACAGGGAGAATGTACAAACTCCTTACAGACAGCGGTGGGAATTGAATCCTGGGCACAGGTGCTGTAATGGCATTAAGCTAACTGTTACACTACAATGTCGCTCCACAATATATACAACTTCCAGTTTTATTTATTGAATTTAAATTTCCCATCTGCTGTGATGGGATACAAATGCACACTGGTAGTCCAGAACCCTGTGTAATTAATCACTATGTGACTGAGCGCTCTATTAGAACTATATGTATGGCCCTAGCTCACTTCATTGGTGTACCCCTAACATGAGACACTTGTTATAATTAACTTTTCTCCTAAACAAATTGGTTTATATAGCACATAAAACCAAGTTTCTTCAAAGGAGCATTATCACACTGAATTTAACACCTAAACCCACAAGAGATATAAAGATGATGTTTCTCAGGCAAATAAGGCAAGTTTAAGGATCTCCTTCAAAAAAAGGAGAGGCTGTATCACTGTTCACTTGTTAGACAGCTAACTATAATCTTGCCCAAGTTGCTTAGCCATGAAACGTAAATGAGGCCTTTGTATGTCACCTCTATACACAAGTGTTTTGAATTCATAAAGATCTTGGGAAGATTGTGCAGAGACTCATTAAAAGAAAGCTGTTTTATATCCTACATATAGACAATGCTATGTAACGCAAGAGCTTCAGAAGCAAATCTTTATATGGGTCTTTCTTCAGCTGAGTGACCTTTAGTGAAATTGTTCAATGAGATATCTACGTTGTGCAGATGTGTTACACCAAAAATTGTTCAAATGATTTATCAATGTCTTACTAAGTAAGATTTTAAATGTCAGTATAACTAGACAGGATTAAGCAGTTCTCTTGATGGGCCAGATGCTTAATTCTTGGCATAGTTTGAAGTCGAACTTTATAGTCCTTAACAATATAGGATACATTCCCAGTTTATAATGAGTTCTCTGGTCTTAGCCAAGGATCTAGTTTTTTTCTCTAATTGTTAAAGGTATCTTTCAGCCAATTCAAATGACCCAAAAGGCAGCCAGGTGTCCATCTGCTGGATCTGATGAAGGATATTCTATTGGAATATTTCCCCTGTAGGTGCTCAGGCATAGCCCTGACAACCCCACTCAAAGCATTTGCCAGTCCTCACCATCTGACCTTGCATAGAAAGCAAAGTCAATTGGATTAGGTTCTAGAATTACAGCTAATGCATATGAAGCCATTAGTATGTGCCTTTGTAAGAGAATATTGGAGGGCTAAATACTTTTCAAGGATTAATTTTATTAATATTCAAATAATATTTCATCCTTTATTTTAATTACAAAGACAAGATAGTAAAAGAGAGAGAGATTTGAAAAATTCCAGAATTCAAAGAGGAGAATATTTATTTTCGAAACCTTACAAAAGTGCAGACTATGTTAAGAGAAATTGGATTAGAGTAGTAAGATCCAAATTATTTTCAGTCATCTGACTGGAGAAAGGGAACTGAACAGATTAGATGGATAGGTTATAAACATTTTTTTGCCATTGGGAGAGTAGGAATTTCCAATTTCTGATCTTTGGATTCACCACAATATCCTTCTAAGGTAATGGGGTTGATTGCAAAGCTATCGTGTATTTCTGTTGTTCTATGTCCACTATGTAACTGAAGAGCCTTGATGAAAGACTGAATGGATAAGGATAGCATGCAAACTATCTCTCACTGGTCAACCTCTAGGTTTTCTCTGACAATCTGCTGATCTAATGGGTTACCAAACACTATTTGCTATTTTGTATAATAGTGGATTTTGGAAATATTTTCTGGTTCCCTAGTCCAGTAACATAACTACTGTAGGTCAACAAAAAAAGAAAAAAAAAAGTTTCTCTATTTAATTAAAAGCTGTGTCGTCTAGAAACAGGAGTGAGACTCAACATACTGAGAAACTAACTCCAGCCTATCAGGATGTCAATCTTTGCATGAAAGAAAAAATGGAGGTCTATGTGAGAAGGAAGGGTGAAATTGATCTTGGAGTAGATTAAAGAGCTGGCACAACTTTGTGGCCTGAAGAGCCTGTAAAATGTTAAAAAAGAATACAGGCACTTAATATCCAGCATGGATACAGTTTGCCAAAGGGCCTGTTTCTGTACTGTTTGACCTTATGAATCTTTGTTGTTAAATAAGGAATGATTGGCAGTCAGTCATTCAAACCAGGAAGTTATTGGACAGAGCGAAACCAGCACTAACTTCTACTGTGATATTATCTCAATGTGATAATTTAACCCCTTGCTTGAATGCTTGAAGAATATTGATATTTCTTTATGACATAGAAGGACATATGCCATTCAACCCATGAAGTTTATGCTGGCTCTCAGAACAATCCCCACACTGCCACTAATTTTACCTGTAATCCAGTCTCCACGTATTCCCATCAGTTCTACCATCCATATATCAATTGGTTGGCCAATTAACCTATGAACATGTATACTTACGGGAAAAGAGGGAAAACCAGAGCATCCAGAAGAGAACCACACATTTATAGGATAACATCCTAAATCCATGGAGAAACCATTGCCTAGGACATATTGTTGGAGACATTACTATCCATTTGGCTGCATCCCTGATATGACAACACAAAGAAATCTGATGAAGTTGTTCATTTTCTGTTGAAATACAAATAAGGAAGAAATTTATTTACATCCACAATTATGCACCAAAGATTAAAAAATGGTGTTACAATTTTTTGCTTGTATCATTTTAATCTTGCACCTAATGTTCACAGCCAGAAACTGAATGGAAAGCAGCCAATGTGAAAAAGTCTAGAATGAACTTGATAATCTTCAAATTATTATTTCCAGTGGATTTCATAGGGTTTCCTTGCCTAAAATTCTAGAATGAGGATGTTATAATAAAGAGTGTCAAGTAATGTTTGATATAGAGGTATATTGGTCACATGTAGTGTGCTGTACACACAAGCTTTGAATATATTATAGATTAGACAACACCAGTGTGGTTGATTTTTTACCCTGGATAATATTATTATATGAAAATATCTGGAAGAACCAATGATTGATTTAGTCTTTCTTTATTTTGTAGAGGGTTAGTATATAAACAATGTGACTATGCTGGAGATATTGGGAGTAATTGGGCAACATTGTCCTTGAGCCAAGTTTTAATAGAGCACAAAGAAAGAAATTTGAATCTTATTGACACTAGGTCTATATTTACTAAAAATTTTGTTTAACTTGGTATCGTGATCCTCTATACTGATTCATAACTAAGATGAATCCACCTTCTGTTTAACAGTCAGTAAGATACTCATCTTCACCAATGGAAAATGCATCAGTGTGTACCATCTACTGCTCCTTGCAAGCCCACAAAAGCTACCATCAATTTTATGAGCACACCACTGCCAGCAGGTTCCCCTCCAACATACACCCCATGCTATCTTGGAAATGTATCATCATTCCTTTACCATCACTGAGTCGAAATCCTGGAACTCCCCCATCCAACGACACAGTGGGAGGACCTTCACTAGAAGGAATGTACTGGTTCAATAAAGTGACTCACCATTTTTTCAGAGGCAATTTGGGATGCACAATAAAATCTGGCTATGCTAGCAACATCCTGAAATAAATAAGCAAATCTTTGGAAGAGAAATACAGAGAGTTGAATGTGCTACTTAAGCTAGGAGTTATGGAGTGGAAATTAATTCTCTGTGTAAAAACAAGAAATAGATTCCATTGAATTTAAAGTAATACTAATATCCTAGAAAAGAATTTGACAACTTGACAGGTAAAAACCTTTCAAAGGTGTTAGCATTGACATAGATAGCTAAACTGTCTCCTTTACCATTGAATTATTCAAAGAAAGGAAGTCAAGTTTTTGCTACTTCAAGCATACTTCATCATTAAGGTTTGCATAGGCTGATTGCTAGACTTTATCTGATCCCACAGTAACCTGAATTACTACATATTGCCCTATAATTGTACCCATTAAAGGGTTCGATGGAAAAAAAATGTTCTAAAATACTCTAAAGTGTTTAATTATTGGATGTGTTGTATATGCAAAGGACAGAGGAAGTGCAAATAATCCCATCCACGAATGAAACAAATTCACTGCTCCTTCTATGTTCAGATTCCATAAGTAATTTCATTGGGGAGTCCATTTTCTACAAACTGTCCAGTAACAAATCTCTTCTAAAATGACATTAAGTTACTTAAGAACATCCATGTGTGCAATATCTAAGAACTCATAAATATTTAAGACAGAGCAAATTAGACTGGCAATTTACATTAAAAACTCATTGTCCAATGAGTACTTTGTGCACTATCCCCTCGGAGTCATTATGACAATTACCTGGATTAATAATTCTAGTTCTGTGTTGAGAATCTTAAGTATGCTCTGAGAAGGTTTGCAAAAAAGTCTTTTGATTTAGGTCAGTCAGAAACTGCTCCATCCACACCAATGATGCCCCAGATTCTAGTGTCAGTGATGAATCAGGACAGTGGTTGAGAAACAGAAGATTATCTTCCAGACCTGTAAATTAGAATTGGGCTTTTGTAATCCAGAATTCCAAGATACATCCATCGCACAAAAAGGCTACTCAGTCCAGTTCGCCGTTGGAAGACCATAGAACAAGCAAGCAGGCCCTTCAACCCTTTGAATTTGTTCCTGACTCTCAAGCACTCATTTACACAAATTCTGCACTACCATTTTATTTATTTTTTTAATTTCCCACATTCCAATTAACACCCACCACTCGCTACACACGAGAGGCAATTTACAGTAGCTAACTAAGCTACTGACCTGTCCGTCTGTGGGAGGAAACAAGAACATCCGAATGAAACCTATGCAAATACAAGGAAAACATGCAGGATCTACACATACTACACTGGAGGTCATGATCTAACACGGGTCACAAGAGTTGTGAGGCTGATATCAAACTAGGCCTATCACCCCATAATTTTCTCTGCCCATTTCAAACATATATTCTTTTATTATATTTTAATTTATTTGCAAGACATGTACAGTAAGTCACTGCCAATGCCAGTATTTTCCTGAAATGAATCGGCAGATGAGTGTCTGGACTCACATTTGGACTCACATCTCAGGTTGCTGGCCCTTCATCAGTGTGCCAGGTAAGATTGGCAGATGCCCTTCCCAGAAGGCCATTACAGGTTTTTTACAATACTACGGTACCTTTATGGTTGCCATTTAAATTTCTCAACTGCCTTGAAAGCAGCCAAATTTATGTATCTGAATCAAAGAATCAGTATTCTGGCTGGTTATCCAGTAACTTAACCATTGTTTCCTCTATTGAAGCTGCTTGTTCTACTTTGTCACATAAACTTACTATATTAAAATAAAACTCTTCTTGGAGCAAGCAGCCAGAGATAGAGAATGAATTGCCTGAGGAAGTATTAGAGGTGGTACAATTACAAAGTTCAAAAGTCATTTAGACGGGTATATGGATATGAATTAGAGGGATATGAGCCAAATGCAGACAAATGGGACTCGCTCAGGTAGGCGCCTTGGTCAGTGTGGAAGAACCAGGCCCTGAGGCCTGTTTTTGTGCTGTATTACTCCATCCTCATCCCTCCCATGGTTCATCTGGAAAGACTACATTTTTAAAAAATTAGCATAGGGTAGCAAGACAAGCCAAACTGATCCTCTGGAGTAATTAGGCAAATTATTGGGCCGGCCAGTGTGACATCTGTTAAAAGTTAATGCTGAATGGGTTCCAAGAATGAAACAAAATGCAGACAGTATGTGACATAGCCTTTATTTCCTATGCAGGAGGAAATTGAAGGTTTCGCTTGAAGTTAACCAGTTTATTTTTTAACTGAGATATTTAAAGTAATTAATAAAGTTGACAGGGTAGTTCAATCCCAATCAAGCGACGCATGATTAAATTAGAGATTAATTAAACATTCCAAAAATGCACTCTGGATTAACGGTGATAGAATGGAGACCAGGAGAAACGGAGTGACATAAATGCTGGTGGTAAAAGGTAAATATATGTCTGGAAGGGATAAATTAAATCTTCAAAACAAGCAAGTGACAAAGTACCCTAAAGGATTGGATTTTTTCTTTTGATAGGATGATTATCTGAAATGGTTGAGTCTTGAAGGCCACCAAATTCCCATTCAGTGAGGTTCTGTTCCTCAAGCTTCTGAGCTTTGGTGAAGCAGTGTAGACATCATAAGACTTAGAGATGAGAGTGGGAGTGGAAGCTTTGGGTTATCCTTACAGACTTAAATGAGGTTTACTTTAAAGCAGTCATCTGATATGCTTTTAGTTTTCCTAAATGTGGAGGAGATCACATCATGAGAATGTAACAAAGTACCGTATATTCAGTTGAAGGAAATACAAGTAAATTGTTCTTTTACCAGGAAGGGATGTTCTCTAGACAGGATAAGGGAGGAGATAAAAGGCATGTTAAGTTACAGAGAAAGGTTGAACAAGTTAGGTCTCTATTCATTGGAGCATAGAAGGTTGAGGGGGGATTTGATCGAGGTGTTTAAAATTTTGAGAGGGATAGCTAGAGTTGACGTGAATAGGCTGTTTCCATTGAGAGTAGGGGAGATTCAAACGAGAGGACATGATTTGAGAGTTAGGGGGCAAAAGTTTAAGGGAAACACGAGGGGGTATTTCTTTACTCAGAGAGTGATAGCTGTGTGGAATGAGCTTCCTGTAGAAGTAGTAGAGGCCAGTTCAGTTGTGTCATTTAAGGTAAAATTGGATAGGTATATGGACAGGAAAGGAGTGGAGGGTTATGGGCTGAGTGCGGGTAGGTGGGACTAGGTGAGATTAAGAGTTTGGCACAGACTAGGAGGGCCGGAATGGCCTGTTTCTGTGCTGTGATTGTTATATGGTTATATATGGAATCTCTTGTGGCTACATGGGAACATGTATTGAGGGAGGGACTGGTCTCTTCAGAATAATGGAAAATGAGTCTCATCACATGAGTGTTATAGGTGTCTCCTTGTCTCCTTCCAGTGTTTTCTTTTACTCTCCATTTCATGTACCAAGGTATCCAACCACCCCTAGGTGAAGCAACAATTCATATGCACTTCTTCCCATTTGATGAACTGCATTTGCTGCTCAAATTATGGTACCTGAACGTCGGAGAGAGAAAATGTAGATCAGGTGACTGCTTTGCAAAGCACTTACATTCTGTCAACAGAAGTATTAATTGAGTTTCCAGGTTCCAGTCACTTTAATTTGTCAGCACTCCCTTCTTTGGCCTTCCAGTTCATTCCAATGAGTTAGAAGTATAAAAAACATAATCTGAGTTGGTACAGTTGAAGCCTTAAGGACTTATCATAGTCATAGAGACATAAAGCACAGAAACAGGCCCTTCAGCCCACTGTCAGTGCTGGGCATTAATAACTATTCACACTTATCCCATTTAATTTTTCCCACATTTCTTCAAATCCCCCCTCCCCAATCCAAGATTCTATTACTTGTTGACACATCAAAGACAATTTACAATGGTCAAATAACCTACCAACTAGAACACCCTTAGGATCAGGAGGAATCCAGAATACCAGGAGAGAATTCAAGTGATCACTAAGAGAACATGCAAACTCCACATAGACAGCACCTGAGCTCAGGATTGAATCGGGGTCTCAGGAGTCGTGAGGCAGTAGCTTTATTAACTGCACCACTGTACTGCTTTAATCAGCAATTCTAGTTTTCCAGCTTGCATTTATAGCAATGCTTTTCTCTTTCTTCTTCTAATGCCTCAGATTTCCTGCATCTTCTTTTAATCATTCCACCAAATAACAATCCCATCCTCTATAAACTGCACCTCCACCTTGTGTATCTCAGCCTCTTTTGGTCACCACCCTTTTGCAGATCTTTGTCCATTTTCTTGGTTACAAACTTTTCTTTTGATTTTAACTTTTTCCAGCTCTGATAAAAATGCTATTGGTGTGAAACATCACCTCTGTTTCTTTCTGCAAAGATCCAGCCTGACCCACTGAGTATCTTCTCCAGCACTTGCTCCAGGTTTCCAACAATTCCAGTATTTTCCCCCCTTTTGAAGATCAGAAATCAATACTTTCTCTCCTTGAATCAGGAGATATAGAGATTAAGAAGGAAAATGGATTTGAAGCAGGATTGACTAGATAAACTATTAAGCCTTCTCCAGCATAAGATGTTGCCTCATCCAATACTTCATATGTCTTATGGTCTTATGAAGTATTGGATCAGGCAGCATCTTATGTCAGAGAAAGCTCAATGGTTTATATAGCCAATCCTGCTTCTATTTCTTATGTTCTAATAAAGGTGACTAATCTTAGACAGAACTCAAGTTTATCTGGTGAGAGTAATTCCTCATGCAAGTGGAAAGCTAAGAATCTTTCCCTACAACCTCATACCTCTCCTCAATATAGTCCTAATTTGTTATGGTTTCCATTAAAATATTTAAACATAATTATTTGTTGGGCATTGATTTTAAGGTTCCAGATACACAAGGCGTAGAAAAAGAGCAGTCATCATATAGCACTGGAATTAGCATCAGGTCTTGATCCTATGGCAAATATCCCCAGTATCTTCATATTTTCATTGGAAGAGTCATTTAGTAGCAAACCATTCTAACCCATTTTTCTTTGGTTGCTCGTTTTTGTTAGAACAATGATCCTCTTCCAGCTGGAAGTTCTCCTTCTGGTCTTCATGAGACTTTTCTCCTCGCTGCTGTATCCCAGAATTTCCTTGGATTCTGTGTTCCTGTATCCCTGCAGGGAACACAATGGCCATGTATCTTGATTGGTGGAGCGGAAATAACTGCAAAGAATTTCCCTCTTAGAAATATAATACAATAAAACAATCCCAGGATCTCAAACTGAGGAACTGCTTTCTTCCTCCTCTAAAATCCAGGTCTTGTCTCACATCCATTCTAATTTGCTCAATTCCTCTGTACCCTTTCACCTTCAGCAACATCCTAACACAATGGGAGTATGTTTCCAACCTTGGTTTCTCAATCAATAGAACATTGTTTAGTGCACAATAAGTGAACAGAAACAACATTAATTGTATACTTTATCAGAGAAAGACTTCTCCAATGGTTAATGAAGTATTTGATTTGTACAGTATTTTGTGATATCGTTCAAGTATAACTGAAGTTACCGATGTTATATAAAGCCTTGTTTTTCCTAATGTACATAATATGCTATACCTTTTGCAATTATATCTTTTGGAATATGAAAACTAAATTATAAAGTGGGTACTTTATATGGTTTTGCAAAGAGGAAGCTGAGAGTTGTATATACCTTAGCAGGCACTGTAACACTATATTCTGAAACCTTTTCAATGGTCAATGGAATTGGGTTTTCCTGTTTATATACCTGTGTGATAGAGCAACAGGCTGCAAAATTGCATCAATCTTTCTCTATTGAGACATGTTCATGACTCGTTGCAATTGTATCAATCATTATGATCACATTAGGCAAGGTTCAACATGAAAATAATACTAGATTATCTTAATATTATTGTTCTTAAGAGTGGATGACACCATGTAGAATAGAGATCATCAGGCCTGACTGCACCAGGAGAGAAGAGGGTGTATTTTCCATGTTGAATCTTTTAAGTTGTATGATGGATCTGGTGAACAATATTGAAATTGTCAGGAAATTCCCTCAAGCTGTTTATCATGAGGGGCACATATCACCAATGTCTCGTGTGATGGTCTTCAATAACAGAAATCATCCCTGAGGCTCACTTATAACCATCATCTTCTCAAAGGGTCACTTGCAAAAAGTGCCTTTTTCTGAAGGTCTTATATCAGTGCTTTGTTCAAATGATTACGTAGCCAATACCTTCCATGAGATATATACTCCAATAAATACCAGTTACACACACAAAATAATGGAGGAACTCAGCAGGTCAGCAGCATCCACAGAGCGAAATGAACAGTCAATGTTTTGGGCCGAGACCATTCATCAGGACTGGCCCAAAATGTTGACTGTTTATTTCTCTCCACGGATGCTGACTGGCCTGCGGTGTTCCTCCTGAATTTTGTGCATGTTATTCGAGATTTCCAGCATCTGCAGAATCCCTTGTGTCTTTGATTCACTGCTCCACCGTGAAGTGTCCTTGAGGTATGACTACCCTGAAGAAGTTTTTGAACTCTTTCTGCTGAGAATTCAGTGAGAATATCTCCCCCTGTTCCCCACTGGCCTGTCTTGAAGGGTCAAAACATCAACTGTTTATTTCCTTCCATCGATGCTGTCTGATCTGCTGAGTTTCTTCAGTATTTTATGTGTTGTTGAAGATTTCAAGAAACTGCAGAATCATGTTGTCATGTTTTTCTTGATCCTGTTAATGCTGCAGCAAACAACCATTGAAAATTGAATCCTTTGATTTCTGATCTTAACATAAAACATGAATTAATAGTTTTCTTTTTAAGAGGTTAGCTTTTGGGATATAGACCAAAGACAATAAAAGGCCAATCTTTCAAATTCATATTATATTTCAACATGTTCAAGAATCTCTTAACCTTCTCACTATAGAATTTCGACAAGAGTGGCATTTGGTGTTATACTAATCCTGTCAATTCTTCCTGCAAAAGAAGGGAAGGCACCACTGTCAGAAGATTGGCTATTTCATCTTCCAACCCATCAGAGAAGTTCCTGTTCCAAAATTAAAACTCGTGATCTTTTCACCTTGTCAGTCTATTTGGAGATTCTTCATAACAGTGTGACTAAACACAAGCCCCTGGTATCAGTCCTTGAGAGTAACCATCTAGAAATATGTTGGTTAAGACTGACCCTTAGGGATGACAATAGTAATTAATGGCCATTTGGGAAAATGTTGGCCACAAGGAACTAACAGTAAAGGCATTAGTTGGGATTTTAGGTTGATAAAAATATTAGGTAGCAGCACCTTTTGGAACATAACTGAACTGATATCTCTTGATCCTAGTTCTGAAGTATGTTCACAAATCATTTCCCAGTGTCTGTCTCACTGGTCAGTATTATTCATCAGATCTCCAAAAGATAAAACAGGCAATTGCAGAATATGAAACAAATGTCATCAGGGAAGAAAGATGAGAAAAGAAGAATATTGATTTTTTTTCTGTAGTGCTGGGAGTAATTTGACTTTACTGTAAATCAAACAGATGTATTTATATCAAATAATATATACCTTGAAGTATTAGCAGTTTAGAAATTATCAAAAGACTCATCCAGCTTCGTAGCATTAGTTACTGAACAAAGCAGTACAATCTTATTGCCATGATTTCTATCATGGCTCGTCGATCTATGGCCTGTGATGGCTAAACAAAGCCTTTGGCTATTCATTGTAGGCAATTGCTTTCCAATGCTGTATTTTTTTCTGAAGGAGACAAAAAGAAATCTCTATTGTGGGGGAATTAAAGTCATCTGCTGTTCTTATTTACACAGTTAAGCCGCTGATGCTTTCTCTGTAAAAATGCACATTCCATTGACAGAAAAGGAGTGCCATTTTAATACCACCACATGGATTTTTATTTACCTGTTCAATGTAGAATAAGATGTATTTGGAAAAAAAATAAACAAATGTAAATTCTTAGCTCATTTATTACAATAAATACACAATTAAAATATGCAACAGAGTGATTCTTCTCTTTTCAATAATCACCTGCTGAAGAACTGAAGAGTGATTAAGGTGTCAGAAGGGGTTAAAATGTAAGGTGTGTTTGCAAGCTAAAGTAAGGGTGTGGGCACTGTGAAAGAAAGCATAGGCTCTCCATTAACTTCAAGGTATCTGCAGTGACAGGGAGTATGGTGGGTGGGGTGTAAGGAATGATTTTGGAAAGCAGAAGGAATTTTTAATGATTGCAACCAGAAAATGCTAGAACCAGTCAGCAGGGCAGTGTCTGTGGAAAGAGGAAGCATTTATATTTTACCTTAGAATCAATCCCCTTTGTCAGTATTGCAATTCTGATGAAGGGGCTCTGATATAGAACATAGAACAATACAGCACAGGAGCAAGCCATTCAGCCCACAATAGCTGTGTCAACCCCAATGCCAAATTAAACTAATTTTCTTCTGCTGCATGTGATCCCTATCTCTGCATTCCCTGTATGTTCACATGTCTATGACAGCCTCTTAAATGCCATCATTGTATCTGCTTCCACCACTATCCCTGGCAGCCTGTTCCAGACACTTGCCACATTCTACATATTAAAAACACTTCTCTCCTAAACTTTCCCCTTGCCTTAAAGATGTGTTCTCTAATATATGAAATCCCTGCCCTGGGGTGAAAGTTCTGACTGTCCACTTTATCTGTGCCTCTCATAATTTTATAAACTTGTATCAGATCTGTCCTCAGCCTCTGATGCTCCAAAAATAAAATAACCCAAGTTTGTCCAACCTCCTCTTATAGCACATACATTCTAATCCAGGCAGTAACCTGGTAAACCTCTTCTGTACCCATTCCAAATCTTCTACATCCTTCCTGTAATGAGGCAACCAGAACTGCACACAATACCCCCAAAGCCTTAACTCTGTCCATCTTTCCATAGGTTCTGCCAGCCTGCTGAATGCTTTCCAGCATCGCTCGTATTTCAGGTTTCTAGCAACTGCAGTTTTAATTTTTAGAAATTTCAGTGCATCTGTTTCACTCTCATTCAGCTGATGGATTTGATAGCAGCTGCTGCAGCCTGTTTCAGGGATACCTGCAGCATGTTGTCCCAACTCCATTATTTGACAAGGCAACTTGTTGCTGGGTCTGGAGATCCTGAATTATAAGCAATGAATGAACAGGTTAGGACTTTATTCCTTGGAACGTAGAAGGTTGAGGGGAAATTTGATAGAGGTACCCAAAATTATGATGGTGTAGGGTAAATCCATGCAGGCAGGTTGGGTGGGACTACAACTAGAGGTCATGGGTTAAGGTTAAAATGGGAAAAGTTTAAGGAGACCAGGAGAGGAAACTTCTTCATTCAGAGGCTTGTGAAAGTGTGGAACAAGCTGCCAGCACAAATGGTACATACGAGCTCAATTTCTTTTTTTTTCGTAATTTATTTTTTTATTGAAGTTCATCATCAAACAAACATTTCCATAAGATGTATTTCAGACATTGTACACATACATCATATAATCATATATATCACAAATCTCTACAAAGTATTTATCTGAGGTATACACTTATAGAAAAGAGTGGAACGAAAAAACAAGCAAAAGGAAAAAACTATGTACAAGTAGGGAGTGATCTTTTTTTTTACAACATATTCATTGATTTGTGAGAATAAAATCAGGCCTATGAGGCATTATGTAGTTGAACCATTTTTCCCAGTATGAATCAAATTGTTCCAGCTTATGATTAACATATGCTGTTATCTTCTCCATTTTGTAAATGTCCATTGTAATTTCCATCCATGTATTTAAAGTTGGGCTCTCCTGTGATAACCATTTCCTAGTAAGAGTCTTTTTACCAACTACCAACAGTATATTCATTAATTATTTATCTCTTTTCAACCATTCTTGAGGTATATATCCAAAATATATGGTCTTACTCTCTAACGGTATTTCACATTTAAAGATGTCTTGTAGGGCATTGTGTATCCCCCTCCAATAGTTTTTGATAACAGGGCAGTCCCAAAAAATATGATAATGATTTGCATTTTGATTTCCACAATGTCTCCAGCAAACAGAAAAGTTACTATCATAATGGGATTTCTGGCAGGGTGTAATAAAATATCTTATCAAGTTTTTCCATCCAAACTCTCTCCATTTCTGTGAACTGGTACACTTCCATTGATACCTCCATATTGTTGTCCATTCTTCCTCAGATATAATTATCCCTCCTTCCTTCTCCCATTTTGTTTTAATGTATGAAGTCGAATGTGTTTTAAGATTTGACAACCCCTTATACATGCTTGAAATGATTCTACTACCATTATCTGAAATATATGCTTTTCTAAAGAGCTCTATCAAGCATGTACTTGTCTTGGTTACATTTTTAAGCACCTTATTAACATATTGTCGCATCTGTAAATACCGATAAAAATCTTGTTTTTCTAATGTGTTTCTCTTTAAGCATTTCAAAACTGAACAGTGTTCCTTCTTACATTATGTTGCAAAGAACTGTTATTCCTTTAGCTGTCCAGTCCTTAAATCTAGCATCCAATTTATTTGGTGTAAAATCCGAGTTATATGCACACCATTTAAGAATTGCAATATCTCCCTCTAGATTATATTCTTTTATAGTAGTTTTCCATATTTTAAGAGTCAATTTCACCCATGGGTTATCAATAGTATTTATGTACCTTTGCTGGTTGTTATCAGCCAAAATTGCTTGTATGGGGATGGGAAGTACGCGCTCCTCAATGTTTTTCCATTGAGCATCATATGATGGGTTGCACCAACATATCACAGCTCTCAACTGTGCTGCAAAATAATAATCTCTAAGAGAAGGTAGGCCCCATCCCCCCTTTTCCTTTGCTAATTGCAAAGTTTTGAGATGAACTCTAGGCCTTTTACCCTGCCAAATATACCTTGATAGTATCTTGTTCCATTCATTGAATTGATTTTGATTAATCTCTACAAAGTTTAAAAGAAGTTTGGATAGGTACGTGGATGCTAGGGGTATGGAGGGCTATGGCTCCGGTGTAGGTTGATAGGAGTAGGCAGTTTAAATGCTTCGATATAAACGAGATAGGTTGAAGAGCCTGTTTCTGTGCTGTATTTTTCTACAACTCTAACACAAAGATGGGGCTTGGAGTAGTTGAAAGACATTTGTTGCAGAAGACACTACCAACCTCCCTCCCCCCTCTGATTCCCCTCTGATCCCAACTCTCATCCGTGCTGGGTCTTCACCATCCCCTCCGACCTTCCACTCCCTGAAGCAAAGTGCTCTGTCCTCAGTAGGGGCCTCACTTTTGTCCCCCTGCGCCCACACCTCAGCAAGTTCTGCGTGCGCCATGACGCTGAACCGCCGTCTCCGTCTCCGAGCTTACTTCTTCAGCAAGGACGCTCCTACCCTCACTGATGACCCCTTCTCCCGTCTTAAACCTTCCTCCTCCTTATGGACACCCCACTCTGGTATTCTGCCTGCTCTGGATCTTTTTATTGCTAACTGCCGACGGGACATCAACCGTCTCGACTTCACCACATCATGTTCCAAGTCCAACCCCACCCCTTCCGAATGCTCTGCTCTCCACTCCCTCCGTACCAATCCTAATCTTATCACAAAACCCGCTGATAAGGGGGGGCACTGTAGTAGTCTGGCGTACTGACCTCTACCTGGCCGAGGCACAGTGACAACTCTCTGATACCTCCTCTTATTCACCCCTCGAACATGACCCCACCAAGGAGCACCAGGCCATTGTCTCCCACACCATCGCTAACCTTATCAGCTCTGGGGATCTCGCATCCACTGCCCCACACACTGCATTTCCCATTTCTACCTCCTACCCAAGATCCACAAACCTGCCTGTCCAGGTATACCCATTGTCTCAGCTTGCTTCTGCCCCACTGAACTCATTTCTGCATACCTTGACACTGTTTTATCCCCCCTTGTTCAATCCTTACCCACCTATGTTCGTGACACTTCTCATACTCTGGATTTTTTCAATGATTTCAAGTTCCCTGGTCCCCATCGTCTTATTTTCACCATGGATGTCCAGTCCCTATATACCTCCATCCCCCACCAGGAAGGTCTCAAAACTCTCCATTTCTTTTTGGATTCCAGACCCAACCATTTCCCCTCTATCACCACTCTTCTCCGTCTAGCGAAATTGGTCCTTACTCTTAATAATTTCTCCTTTGGCTCCTCCCACTTCCTTCAAACTAAAGGTGCAGCCATGGGCACCCATATGGGTCCCAGCTATGCCTGCCTTTTTGTTGGCGATGTGGAACAGTCCATGTTCCAAGCCTATACTGGTATCCATCCTCCATTTTTCCTTCGCTACATTGACAACTGCATTGGCACTGCTTCCTGCACGCATGCTGAGCTTGTTGACTTCATCAACTTTGCCTCCAAATTCCACCCTGCACTCAAGTTTACCTGGTTCATTTCTGACACCTCCCTCCCCTTCCTTGATCTCTCTGTCTCTCTCTCTGGAGATGGCTTATCTACTGATGTCGACTCTAAGCCCACGGACTCTCACAGCAACCTGGAGTATTCCTCTTCCCACCCTGTCTCTTGCAAAAGTGCCATCCCCTTCTCATAATTCCTCCATTTCCACCGCATCTGCTCTCAGGATGAGGCTTTTCATTCCAGGATGAAGGAGATGTCTTCCTTTTTTAAACAAAGGGGCTTCCCTTCCTCCACCATCAACTCTGCTCTCAAACGCATCTCTCCCATTTCCCGCACATCTGCTCTCACCCCATCCGCCCACCACCCCACTCAGGATAGGGTTTCCCTTGTCCTCACCTATCACCCCACCAGCCTCCATGCCCAACATATAATTCTCCATAACTTCTGCCATCTCCAATGAGATCCCACCACCAAGCACATCTTTCTCTCCCCCCCCACTTTCTACTTTCCACAGGGATCACTTCCTACGTGAGTTCCTTGTCTATTCGTTCCCCCCATTCCTTCCCACTGATCTCCCTCCTGGCACTTATCCTTGTAAGCAGAACAAGTGCTACACCTGCCCTTACACTTCCTCCCTCACCACCATTCAGGGCCCCAGACAGTCCTTCCAGGTGAGGCGACACATCATCTGTGAGTCGGCTGGTGTGGTATACTGTGTCCAGTGCTCCCGGTGTGGCCTTTTATATATTGGTGAGACCCGATGCAGACTGGGAGACCGTTTTGCCAAACACCTATGCTCGGTCCGCCAGAGGAAGCAGGATCACCCAGTGGCCACACATTTTAATTCCATGTCCCATTCCCATTCCGATATGTCCATCCATGGCCTCCTCTACTGTTGAGATGAAGCCCCACTCAGGTTGGAGGAACAACACCCTATATTCCATCTGGGTAGCCTCCAACCTGATGGCATGAATATTGATTTCTGCAACTTCTGTTAATGACCCTCCTCCCCTTCTTACTCTATCCCTATTTTTTTTTCTCTCTCTTTCCCTCTCACACTTTGCCTGTTCTCCATCTTCCTTGGTGCTCCCCTCCCCCTTTCTTTCTTCCAAGGCCTTCTGTCCCATGATAGTCCCCCTTCTCCAACCTTGAATCCTTTTTGCCAATCAACTTCCCAACTCTTAGCTTCATCCCTCCCCCTGCCATTTTCAAATCTCTTACTATCTCTTTTTACCGTTAGTCCTAACAAAGGGTCTCGATCGGAAACGTTGACTGTACTTCTTCCTATAGATGCTGCCTGGCCTGTTGTGTTCCACCAGCATTTGTGTGTGTTGCTTGAATTTCCAGCATTTGCAGATTTCCTTGTGTTGCAAAAGATGAAGTTATGATTCTCAGTGGCTGTGTTTTGATTTCTCAGAGTGGGAGGGAGTTTGTGTTAAAAGGGCGTGGGGTGAGGGTAAGAGGGTCTCGGGAAATGATAGAGAAAGAGAGAGGTCTGTGAGGAGAGAGAGTTTGAATCTGTGTGTGAAATCATCTTTGTGGGTGTGAGAAATGAGTGAATGTGTGAGTCTGTCTTTGTGGAAAGGGTTTGAATCTCTATCTGTTATCAGTGTATGAAGTTGTCTGTACACATCTATAACAGGAAAAAACACTTGTACTTTTATCTCAAAGGAAAGAAGGCAGGAGAGTGAGGGGGATATTATGCGGGGTAATTGATAAGTTTGTGGCCTAAGGTAGAAGGGGTCAATTTTAGAAAACCTAGCACATATATTTTTCAACATAAACGTTTGTAGTCCCCTCCTACATTTACAGCAAATTTACAGATGTAGGCTGAGCTGCGTTTAGGCACACCGTCACGTGTGTAGCGAGAGTAGAACAGTATTAAGCACACATTCTAGAGGTGTGCCTGTGTGGATGGTTAGTGAGGAGGAGATGTTATTACCAATCCGTACTGATTATGGTCTCCCAATAAGAAAGTGCTGATTCAGTTTGCAGAGGGAGGTACAGAGGCTCAGACTTTGAAGCTTGGTGTTAGTACTTTGGGAATGAAGGTGTTGAGCACTGAGCTGTACTCATTAAAAAGTAGGCTAATGTGCACAGGAGCATGGGAGTGTGTGTGTATGTCTACTAGTGTGTTCCTGCGCAAGAGAACACAAGTCTGTGTGCAAGAGCATAATTCAGTATATTCATAAAACTATATGTGTGAGAGGGTGCTATGTAAAAACAATTAGGAGAACACTTCTCCTGTCAGGTGTTGTCTGCGTGTATGAGAGGGAGAAGTTTTGCATATATAAATTTGTGTTTGTGGGTAGAAGTTTGGGTGTGTGTGCATGCATAAGTCTGTGTGAGCATGTCTGTGTGGAGAAAGAGTTTGAGACTGTGTGTGTGTGTGTGTGTGTGTGTGTGTGTGTGTGTGTGTGTGTGTGTGTGTGTGTGTGTGTGTGTGTGTGTGTGTGTGTGTGTGTGTGTGTGTGTGTGTGTGTGTGTGTGTGTGTGTGTGTGGAGAGAGTTGGAGTCTGTATGTGAAACTGAGTGCAAATATAACTGTGTCTATATGGGAGAGTGCTTGAGTGTGTGTGTGTGTGTGAGAGAGAGAGACAGAGAGGCTGTCGCTGAGTGAGTGTACACGCCTGGCACAAAAATGGAGGAAAATAGAATCCTACAGATGCTGGAAACCTGAAACAAAACAGAAAATGTTCGAGACACTCAGCAGGTCAGGCAGCATCTCTGAAGAGAGAAACAGAATTAAGGTTTCAGGTCAAAGACCCTTCACCAGAATTCTCATGTCTTTACACCCACTACAGTTATAGATCTAAATCCACGCTGCAATTATTCACTAAAACAGTGTAGCTAGCTCCCGTGGACTATTCTGTCTCCAAATCTCCCACCAACAGTGGCTCAAGGAACTTTTATGTTTTAACCTGAAAATATCACTGCTAAGTGAACTCCTGCAGTAACTCGGGAAATTACCAACAGGGCAACAGATGGGTCCCTGAAACACCTGCGGTGTGCTTCCTGTATACCCTGCCTCCTTTTTTTTAACATTTCAGATTTCCTGCAGTTTCCTTAAAGTCTGCTATATCTGATTGCCTTCTGATTAACTGTCAGCTCGGATGGAGATCACCACAAGTAAGCTCATTGCCTGCTTAGCCTTCAATAAGATCACTGCTTCAAGGCATCTTGGACTTCGTGACAGAGTGAGACACCTGGCTTTTTGCAAGAACTATCCAATTGGATGATTTTATTTATTTAAAGATACTGCACAGGCCTTTCCAGCCCATTGAGTCCACACCGCCCAATTACACCCATGTGACTAAATAAACTACTAACCTGTATACCTTTGGGATGTGAGAGGAAACCCACGTAGTCATGGAGAAAACGTACAAACTCCTTACAGGCAGTGGCAGGAATTGAACCTGGATCATTGGCTCTGTAAAGCATTATGCTAACCACTCTGCTACCATGCCACTCTATCAGTGTCATCTCTCTTGTTCTCTGAGGTGTTATACTTTGGGAGATAAAATATAACAACACACTGCACTGTTAGTGGCAAGACTCCTAGCAATGTTAATGCACGGTGTTGATGTGCATAACTCCCAGAAAGTAGCTGCACAGGTTGTTAGGCTGGTAATGGATATATGTGGCATGCTTGCCTTTATTAGTTAAAGTACTGAGTTCAAGAGTCAGGAAGTTTTGTTGCAGCTTTGTGGAACTTTAGTTAGGTCACATCTGGAGTATTGCACTTATTTTCCTTTACAAGAAGGATCTAGAGAATTTGGCGGGGGTACAGAGGAGATTCACCAGGATGCTGCCTGGATTAAAGGGCATCTTCTACAAGGAGAGATAGGACAAACTTTTTTTTTTCTCTGGAGCTGCAGAGGCTGAGGGGAGATCTGATAAAAGATTTTAAATGTATAAGAGGCATTGATAAACAACCGGTATCTTTTTGCCAGGGCCAAAACGACCAATATTGGTATCTAAGATGAGAGGGGAGTAAGCTTTACGTAGATGTGAGGCAGGTTTTTACAGAGTGATGATACATTAGAGGTGTTTAAAAGCCTCTTAGATAGGTACGTTCACGTGCTGAGATTGGAGGGACGTTGACATTGTGCAGGCAGAAGGAATTAGTTCAGCTAGATATGTAAATATCAGTTTAATTAGTTTAGCACAACATTATGGGCTGAAGGGCCTGTTCCCGAGATGTACTGCTTTAAGGCCTAAATTCTATGTTCTCTCCCTTTATTGCCAACTATCTTGTACTCTATTCAAAACAGAGTTAAATTTCAGAATGCAATGAATATATAATGATATCAGTTCCTCTTCCCAATGCCCTGCTTTATTGACCTTTTAAAAGCTTGATCGTCAAGCCTGACCTCACTCTGGGGGTTATGGCTCAGCTACATCCCATCCCCCACTTAGCCAAACTCATAATCCAATCACTTTTCTCCAAGTCAGAATTTTGGACAGACATGCCAGCCACAATTACAGGTAGCTGCTGGGTTTTCAATCCCAGTTAAAAACATGTAAATTACCTTTAGCTTGTAGATATCCTTAGGGAATGTGGACTCGGTGGCAAAATTGTCTGAAATTTACAGGATTTGATTGCATCCCCTGTCAGCTGTCACCTGACCCTAGTTTCGCACATCAGCCAGCATCCTGATCCCCAGACTTCTCATTGTAAAATAACATTAAATCTAAGAATTATACAATCAGCGTGGATTGCTGGAAATGGGTTTGAGTCTCTGGGTAATCACATGATAATTGTTTGGGATGAGTCTGGACAGGAAACAGGCAGGGTTGGTTGAACGCAATATTCTGATATCAAAAGCCTTGAAGATGCACTGTATGTAAGGCTTGAGCATGCTCTGAGAATTTAGCTAAAGTATTAATTCTCTTGTTTTTGTAAGGCAGATAATAGTTCAAGCTAATATACAGCTGCACCAATTTAAAATTTGGAGATTATTCCTCTTGTTGCAAATCGAGTAAAAATTCCATTTTTAATACAACATAATGTGGCCTTCTTCATATATTCAGCCACAAGCCCCATCTACTTTACCAAAGCAAAGTTCACCAGTTGATCTCATTGATATCCTAAGCTGAATTTGGGTCTTCATTAAGACCAAAAGCCGTTACAAAGGTTTAACTCTGGGCAAAATACCATGAGATCCTGGTCATTTTGTGAACCAGAGGTTCTTTGGAAGTCAGGAAGGAGTCATAAGTTTGGTAATTATCACCAGTTTATTAGGTATTCATAACAATAAAAAAAAACAGTAACCAACTCACTCTGCTGTAAGGGAGAGAGAAAGATCAAAGGAGGAGAAAAAAGAAAAGACAAAGAAACAATGAATTAGCACAACAAATTCTGCAGATGCTGGAGGAGTTCATCGGGGAAGCAGCATCTAAGGAGGAGAATAAATAGTGATGTTTCGGGCTGAGATCCTTCATCAGGACAAACAATGAATATGTGTTTGTCTTATGATAAAGCTAGATCACTGGAGAGAAGAAGTGCATTCCAGTGATAAGAAGTAAGCTATGACATCGTCAAGTCCAAGTGATGTGGCACCTGTTGCAGGAAAAACTATGAAGCTTCTAGAAAAATGCAGAATTTTACAAAATGTGTCTCATACCATAGGGCCATAAGACATAGAGTAGAATTGGGCCATTCACCCATCAAATCTGCTCTGCCACTTCATCATGACTGACTTATTATCTCGCTCAACCCCAATCTCCTGCCATTTCCCCATAACCTTTGATGTTCCTGCTTATCAAGAACCTATCATCCTCTGCTTTCAATATACTCAATGACTTGGCTTCCACAGCCATTTGTGGGAACAAATTTCAGAGATTCACTACCCCTTAGCTAAAGAAATTCCTGCTCATCTCTGTTCTAAATGGACGTCCCTCTATTCTGAGGCTGCGCCCTCTGGTCCTACACACTCCCCACTGTAGGAAACATCCTTTTCATATTCACTCTGTCTAGTCCTTTCAATATTCAATAGCTTTCAATGAGATGCCTCCTCACACTTCTAACTCCAGCAAGTCCAAGCCCAGACCATCAGATGCTTCTTATACATTAATCCTTTCACTCCTGGGATCATTCTCATGAAGGTCCTCTAGACTTTCTTCAATTCCAGCTCATGCTTTCTTAGATAAAAGCCCCAAAACTATTCACAATACTCCAAATGCAATCTGACCAATGCCTTATAAAGCCTCAGTATTTGTATCCTTTTTTTTATACTCTCGTCTCCTCACAATGAATGCTAACTTTGCATTTGCTTTCCTTGCCATTGACTAATCTACAAGTTAACCTTTGGGAATTCTGCATGAGGACACACACTCAGACAAATGAACATACCACACAAAGGCACATGCACACCATATGCTACACAGAATATAGAGCAATACAGCACAGTACAGGGACTTAGGCCCACAATATTGTGACAATCTTTTAACCTACTCTGAGATCAATCTAACCCTTCCCTCCCACATAGCCCTCCATTTTTCTATCATCCATGTGCCTATCTAGTATTTTCTTAAGTATCCTTAATGTATCTGCCTCTACCACAAGCCCTAGTAGTGTGCTCCACACACTCAGCACTCTCTGTGTAAAATAACCTACCCTTGACATACCCCTACACTTTCTTTCAATCACCTTAGAGTTGGGTCCCCTTGTATTGCACACTTCTGCCCTGGGAATATGTCTTTGGCTGTCCACTCAATCTATGTTTTTCGAGGATGTAACCAGGAAGTTAGACAAGGGAGATCCAGTGGATGTAGTGTACCTCGATTTTCAGAAGGCATTTGATAAGGTCCCACGTAGGAGATTGGTGGGTAAAATCAGAGCTCATGGCATTGGGGTGGAAGATATTGACATGGATAGAAAATTGGTTGGCAGATAGAAAGCAAAGGGTAACGGTGAATGGGTGTTTCTCGGAATGGCAGGTGGTGACTAGTGGGGTGCCACAGGGCTCAGTATTGGGACCACAGCTGTTTACGATTTACATCAACGATTTGGATGAAGGCATTGAGAATAACATCAGCAAGTTTGCTGATGATACTAAGCTGGGTGGCAGTGTGACATGTGATGAGGATGTTAGGAGAATTCAGGGTGACTTGGATAGGCTGAGTGAGTGGGCAGATACTTGGCAGATTATGTTTAATGTGAATAAGTGTGAGGTTATCCACTTTGGGAGTAAGAACAGGAAGGCAGATTATTATCTGAATGGTGTAGAGGTAGGTAAGGGAGAAATACAAAGAGATCTAGGAGTCCTTGTTCATCAGTCACTGAAGGTGAATCAGCAAGTGCAGCAGGCAGTGAAGAAGGCTAATGGAATGTTGGCCTTTATTACAAAGGGAATTGAGTACAAGAGCAAGGAAATCCTCATGCATTTGTACAGAGCCCTGGTGAGACCACACCTGGAGTATTGTGTACAGTTTTGGTCTCCAGGGTTAAGGAAGGACATCCTGGCTATAGAGGAAGTGCAGCGTAGATTCACGAGGTTAATTCCTGGGATGTCCGGACTGTCTTACGCAGGGAGGTTAGAGAGACTGGGCTTGTACACACTGGAATTAAGGAGATTGAGAGGGGATCTGATTGCAACATATAAGATTATTAAGGGATTGGACAAGATAGAGGCAGGAAATATGTTCCAGATGCTGGGAGAGTCCAGTACCAGAGGGCATGGTTTGAGAATAAGGGGTAGGTCATTTAGGACAGAGTTAAGGAAAAACTTCTTCTCCCAGAGAGTTGTGGGGGTCTGGAATGCACTGCCTTGGAAGGCAGTGGAGGCCAGTTCTCTGGATGCTTTTCAAGAAGGAGCTAGATAGGTATCTTATGGATAGGGGAATCAAGGGATATGGGGACAAGGCAGGAACTGGATATTGATAATAGATGATCAGCCATGATCTCAGAATGACGGTGCAGGCTCGAAGGGCTGAATGGTCTACTTCTGCACCTATTGTCTATTGTCTATTGTCTATTGTCTATGTTTCTAATCTTGGACACTTCGACCAAGTCAATCAAGTCAAGTCACCACCTCATATTAAAACATGTAGTGAACGTTCATCAATTACGTATGGTTTTAAAGTGAGATAGAGCTTAAAGGCAAGATATAATCCGTCCAGATGTTCCAACAGATTAGCCTGTATCTGGTCTATTCCCAAGTGGACTCTTCCACTCAACAGAGCTTGAATATGGGAAGGTGTTAATTTTTGTAGTTTTCCCAACATTCAGGCTGTTAAAAATATTCACTGTGTTTGCACAGGTCAAACTAGACACAATAAAGTGGCCTGTTTGAAATCAATGAGAAATATCAATGATCAGAAGGAAGATCAAGAAAGGTCTTTCATTCAACTTAATTAGTTTAAATGCCTTTAAGTGTGTGTGTGTGTGTGTTCTTTAGATCTTTTGATGATTAAAAATATTAATTAATGATCTTTACAGAAGAGATTTTGCAGATGTGGGAAACTTGAGCAACTCATACAAAATGTTGCAGGAACCCAGTAGATCAGGTAGTGACTATGGAAGGTAATAAACAGTCAACATTACAGGCCAAGATCCGTCATCAGGACTGGAAAGTAAGGGAGCAGAAGCTAGAATAAAAAAGTGATGGGAGGCAGAGGAGGAGGAGGCACACAAGCTGACAGGTGATAGGTGAGATGATCTGAAGGGCAAAGTAGGTGGCTGGGAGAGGAGGGATGAAGTAAAAAGTGGAGAGGTGATTGGTGAAAGAGGTAAAGAGCTGAAGAAGGAAGAATATAATAAGGGAGGACAGTGGACCATGGAAGAAAGGGAAGGAGGAAGGAAGTGATGGGTAGGTGAGAAATAAGGAAGGAGTGAAGGGGTAAACAGAATGGTGAATGGAAAAAGAGCAAAGGAGGGAGGGGGGGAGAGAAATTACTTGAAATTAATTATCTTTGTCATTTTTATTTTTAATGGCATCCAATAACTAAGTCAGCTTTTACGGAGGAGAATAAACAGTTGACATTTCGGGCTAGACAGTCTTTGCCCAAAAAATCATCTCTTTATTCCCGTCCATAGATGCTGAGTTCCTCCAGCATTTCCTGACTTCACTGACTTCTCCTCTTTCTTTCCAGCCCTGATGAAGGGTCTCGGCCTGAAACATCGACTGTTTAACATTTCCCATAGATGCTGCCTGGCCTGCTGAGTTCCTACACCATTTTGTGTGTGTAACTAAGGACCTGGTTATGTTTGCTCCAGATCTGGGTAATGAGGCAAACCTTATTTGTAATCTTGTAGAGGGATTGCCATGTAGAACTTCAGCAGTGAATTTGTTAAACGGTGGAGCCAACTCAACAAGAAACGTATACCCAAGGGACTTCTGATGGTGGAGTCTGCAGCAGCAAGCAATCTGCTGGAAGAATTCAACGGGTTGAGCAGCTTCTGTGGAGGGAGGGGAACTGTTGATGTTTCAAGTCAAATCCCTGTATCAGAACTAGCGGAAACATGGCTACATTTCTCCTAAGCTTATGCTCTTAAGCCACCCATTATCCCTGCATCCCCTGAGTTTCTACATAGAATGTTAAACATAGATCAGTACAGCACAGGAACAGCCCTTTGGCCTACAATTTAGTGCCGAACTACACACAGTGGCCACTTTATTAGGTACAGGAGGTCCTAATAAAGTGGCCACTGAATGTATAATTCCTTTGTATGTTGATTCTATTTCCCCAACCCTTGTCAGTAATATGACAAAAGTCGGTTCTTTCTCACTTTTCACCTTTGGACCACAGGGAGTAAGCTGCCAATAGCACCACATGTCAGAACTTATCAGGTGTTAGAGAAGAGTACGGCAAGATGTCTGTTCAATGGCATGGCGTCTATCATGAAGTGAAGTGCTATAATTGAAGCTCAGCTTCCTGGTTTCTTGATGTCCCAGAGAATAAAATGTCATTATCTATTCATAAGACGCAAAACAGTTTCTGCTAGCTGGCAAACAGATAAGCCAGGCATTATCAGTCCGCTTATAGACTGGATTTTCAAAGTGGCATCAGCAGAGGTCCTTTCAACATTATCTCAGTGGTCAAGTATTCTTTTTGCATTGACTTTAAGAAGAGCTGTATTTAGAAGAACCGCAACGTTTTCTCTGACATCTGAAATATACATTAAAAAAAATTAAAAGGCTTTAACACAGGGTTCATCTCCCCTGTCATACTTTCTTCCTGGAACATTTTCCCATTGTGTTTTTGACACTATTTCTATTGTTAGACGGTAATATATACTCCATCACATTTAGACTTATTCTCACTCTCTCTCTCACACTGCTATATCTAACACACACATTCTCCTTCTCTCATGCACATTTCTTCACACACTGGTTCTCAGTCATACATATGAAACCAGCTATATTTAAATAACATTTTTCTCACACACATCCTCTTGATTTCTTTTCTTTGTCTCTCATCTCTGCAATACACATGTACACCTCTTCCCCCCCCCCCCCCACCCCAAGCAGATTCCTACACTTGTCACAAATGCAGTTATATTATCTCCTATACATGCAATCCGTGGCCACTTTATTAGGCACCTCCTGTCATTAAAAAAATTGGCCACTGAGTGTATATTCGTGGTCTTCTGCTGCTGTAGCCCATCACTTCAAGGTTTGATGTGTTGTGCATTCAGAGATGCTCTTCTGCACACCACTGTTGGAACACATGGCTATTTGAGTTACTGACACCTTCCTGTCAACTTAAACCAGTCTGGACATTCTCTGACCTTTCTCATTGCCAAGGCATTTTCACCCCCAGAACTGCTGCTCACTGGATGTTTATATTTTCTCTGTGTTTTTGCACCGTCCTCAGTAAACTCTAGAGAACGTTGTGTGTGAAAATCCCAGGAAATCAGCAGTATTTGAAATACTCAAACCACCCTGTCTGGCACCAGAACGATTTGATAATTATTCCATGCTAAAAGTCACTTAGATCCCATTTCTTCCCCATTCTGATGTTTGGTCTGAACAACAACAGAATCCCTTGACAGTGTCTGTATACTTTAATGCATTAAGTTGCTGCCACATGATTGGTTGATTAGATATTTGTATTATCGAGAGGTGTACCTAATAAAGTGGTCACCTAGTGTATAAATGAGGAGTGAGAAATACTTGGATATGAAAATACTGGTTTTGGAATTGCATGTCACTATTGACCCAGCTATGACACAATTAGTAAAGCTGTTCTTCACAGTCCCAGTGATTTGGGTCCAATGCTGACCTCTGGTGATGTGGAGTGATGTGGTGCATGCTCTCCTTGTGACTGTGTGCGTTTTCTCTGGGTGCTCTGTATTCCCAAAGGGTGTGGGTTGGTAGTTTAACTGTTCTCTTTAAATTCTCTCTAACCTATAAGTGAGTGGTAGAATCTGGCAGATATGTGCAAAGAGAGATAATAAAGCAACATTTGTGAAGGAGTAGCATAAATAAACACATGATTGTTGTCATGGATAATGGGCCGAAGGGCTTGTTTCAGAGTTGTATGCCTCTATGTTTCTAAAATGATCAACCAGCCCTAATTTGCATCACTTGTCTGGCCAGCTTGCGCCAATTCATCCTTCATTAATGGGAGTTAATCTCACTGTGTGGACCTAGAGTTGAAATATCCTGGTCTTAACTCACTCAGCAACATATTGTTTCTGTGAGAATAGTTAATTTACTGTGTCAAATCCTTTAGCCATCTTAAGCATCAAATTTAGATCATCCTTTAATCTCTCATGCAAGTAATAACACTTTTAGAGCTTCACATCCTGAGATTGACTGTAAGCAACACGTAACAGTGATACAATTGTACCATAGCTCTAATGCAAAGCAAAGCTAATTAGGAGTATTAATCATGGAAAACTTTTGACACAGCTATATCAGGAGAAGTATCCCAAAGCTTAGTCAGTGAGAGAGCTTTAAAGGAGCCTTTTCAAGGAGATTGCATTGGCAATTTGTTTCAAGGATTTTCTATAGTTATTCAGCATGGAAACGGTCCCTTTGACCCAATTTTACATGCTGATCAATGTGTCCACCTGAGTAATCCTATTAACCCACACACCCTACATCCATCTAAACATTTTCTATCTATGTATCTCTCTAAAAGAAGTGTTATTAAATATTTTAACTGTACTCACGACTAGCACTTCCTCTAGCAGCTTGTTCCTTAACCCCCGCCACCCTCAGTGTGGAACAAGTTGGTCCCGCAAGTTCCATTCAAATTTTTCTCCTCTCGCCTTAAACCTATCTCCCTAAATCCATGCCCTCTAGCTTCAGTTTACACTGCTTTGGGAAACACACTTTGACCATTCCACCAATTCCAGCTGAGGACTGGAATGCATGATTGCTCATAGTGTTGGATGTGGGTGGCGCTATAATCAGCAAGAGTTCAGGAGATGAGATATGCAGAAACAATATGATCAGCTGACAGGGAAGAAAGGATGATAGGGAGAGAGCTTGGGTTGAGCCGGTGATTATGAGAAACAAGATGGGGTTTTTAAAAGTGGCACTGATTAGGGGCAAGGGTCAATACTAGGTGAACAAGTTTAAGAGCAACGATATGGATGAGCTCATGCATTGCAGGAGGGTATCTAGGAGACCATGCGTCTATAGAGGACAATGGGTGATTATAGGCAGGTGAGGATCTTGAGGAAGACACTGATGGAATGGGTAAAAGCTGGAGATAATTTGGAAGCTGGTGCAGAAAACAACCTGCTGTTTTCAGTGGAATTCAGTGGAATGAGTGGCAGCTGAGAGGGGAAAGGCATTGCTGATGTTTTGGATCATGATCCTGTCTCAGGTCTGAGAGGTGAGAGGGGAGATAATCATTCTATTTGCTGCTGAACCAGGGTCGGGAAAGCTGATTTGCCTTCGTATGTGGCTGACCTAGTGCAAGATGAGGACCTGCAGAAACACGGCTCCAGGAAAACATCCCGAGCACCATCAATCTTCAGCCCATGCCACTCAGAGGATTGTGCTAATATTTTGTGCCTGTATATGCTATCGTGACTATACAGTATGTACTGTGTGCTGTATGTACTGTGTTTTGCACCATGGACCTGGAAGAACTCTCTTTCATTTATCTGTATACACGTGTATGGTTGAATGACAACTAAATTTGAACTTGTATAAAGTTTGGGAGTGGAAGGACACAGTGCCAGTATGCGATAGGTAGATCACAGAGGGTTGAAGGGTGCTGGAAAGATGGAACCAGGTGGGTGGAGGGGGATGGAGTTTATTTTAATTTTATTTCATTTAGAGACATGGTACAGCATTGGCCCTTCTGGCCCTTCGAGCCATGTCACTCAGCAACTCCTGACAACCCCAATTTAACCCCAGCCTAATCATGGGACAATTTATAATGGAAAATTTATAAGGGAAAATTCAAATGTTCCACAAGGAGAACATACAAGCTCCTTACAAAGGATGCTGGGATGGAACTCTGAACTTTGACCCTCTCAAGCTACAATAGGGCTAACCACTACACTACTGTGACACCCATTGTTGGGGCACAGAGGCAGCTGGATAACAAGTGGATCCAGTCAAAGAGAAAAAGAGAGCAGCTGGAAGATGAAGCTGGAGATGGCTGTTGGAAGGGCACTCACCTAGAACCCCTAGGGCGAGCAGTGTTGGAATTTGATAAGAAATGGAGGTGATCACAGATGATGAAGGACATCTGTGGATGTTATGTTGTCCCAGGTATCTGAGATCGGATATCCATGCAAGCAGGATGCATGAGGAAACATGAAGGCCATTCAGTTGGCATGCCCAGAGGCTGAGCCTGGAATTTGCCATCAGCTAGACCGGACGTCGATACCGAAGATCAGTGTCCAAAAGTCAAAGCCTGATGGCAAAGTTTGGAGACTGGAGGCCTGTCCTGGAGTTGGAAGACTGTCGTGCTTGTGTGAGAGTGTGAGGGAGGAAGGAAAGGGGCTTGTTTTGCTGTTGTGGTTTTGTTGCTTGTTGAGTTCTGCATTGTTGTGTTCTGTGTTGTCTTGCTAAGCATTGTGGGCAAGCTATGCTGGTGCCAGAATGTGTGGCAACACTTGCGGGTTCACCCCAGCACATCCTTGGGTGTGTTGGTTGTTAACGCAAATCACACATTTCACTGTAAATTGCCACATGCAGGTCCTAAATAATTCTGAATCTGAACCAAAAATTAGCTCTATTTCACATACAACATCACAACTTCAGACCATCGTCTTCAGCTTCAGGCCTGTTCCTGGGATAGGAATGGTGACTGGGTCCAGAAATTGTTGCTGGGAAAATTGCGCACACCTGATGCTGAATGCCAGACCAATGAAACGATGAATTGAAGTGAGCGGACAGTGACGTGGACCAAAGAGGTCTGCAAGCTGGAGATTAGTGCCATTGTTGCACCTTTGAAAAATATTTCTGAAAGGTATGACACAGGAAGAGAATACTGTTAGGAACTCCCAAGGTTTTGGAATGAAAAGAGAAATAATTGCAGGTGAGTTACTGTCTGCAATCCAATAAATATGTCAAATAAAGCAAGTGCTGTCCAGCTACCTAGTTGATGGGGAAGAGAAGAGTAAAATGAATGCAGACGTCAACTGTGTTAGAAGTTGCTGACATGGTGAGATCCACCTTATCACAAAACTAAACTCTAGAAGTTATAGTTAATGAATTATATCAAATTATAGAAACTGCAGAGACTGGGATGTGAAGCAAAACCAAACATTAGCTGAAGTCCTCAGCAGCTCAGGCAGTATGTTTTATGGTCTTATGGTTTTATCTTTGGAGGGAAATGGGCAAATGACATTATGGACTGACTGATCGAAGTGACTGGTCCAGATGAATAGTCTCAATCCGAAAGCCCAACTTGTCCATTTCCCTCCAGAGATGTTGACTGAGTCCCTTCTGAAGGTAGCCCTGATGAAGGGTCTCAGCCCAAAACGTCGACTTCTTATTCCTGTTTGTAGATGCTGCCTGACTTGTTGAGATCCTCTTATTGTTTGTGAGTGTTGCTCTAAGTTCCTCCTGCAGTTTCACTTATTTTTGAAATACAGTGTATCAGATCATAACTCAGCACAGTCTCCATGCTGCTGCCAATATGCAGTTAAATATTTTACTTTGCCTTAGTTTAAAGCCACTTGATTGGCGAATGTAGTAAGTATTCTAACTGTTACCGGGTGTTTGAGAAGTCTTCGTTCTGTTTAATTACTGCAGTAACAGCCAGGAATGACACTAACACTAGACCCCAGTTTTACAGTGGGTGAACATGTCAAATGAAATATCCATCTGTGCTTTTATTCTGATGTGATATTATAGATTGCCTTTGCATTTGCTAATAGCAATACTGCAGCAAGTGATCTGGAAGAGGCTGATACCAGATTACTTTCCTTTTTAATGGTCCATTGGAATCGCTCAAAGTTAATTGCAATAGTGCTAGAATAATCAGCCAGGCTTTAAAAATATATGTCTAGAGATGATTTATAGTGACCACAATATTTATTTCCAAGTCTTTCCTTGTTCCTTGTTCGTCTGGAATACTTACTTACTGCCCATTACACTGCTGGTGTTTTGGGCAGCAATGAAAGTCTTTAATTCCTGGCAGTGTTCAGGGCTTCTTTCATCGTGTCAGTAGCTTCCTCTTGATTTCCACTGCTGTCAATCATGCAAATCCCAGGTGGAGATGCAGGAAAGCTACTCAAATGTAGAAGGATTTTTCATTGCTGTTTTCATAACAGTTTTGTTTGATCAGTCCGAGTTGTTAGCCTTGAGCTGAACCCTCGAACCAGGAGGACTGCTGGACCACTCTTAGTCTTCCTCTGCCCTTTGGTCTGTTTGGCATGGGTAACCCTACCAAGAGCCAAGGCATAAAATTTTGACTCCAGCCAACATAACTCTCCAGTTTATTGAGGTAAGCAAGCCTCCAAACTACAATAAGTTTGTAGTCCTCTTAGAGGTTCTTCTGTACTGGTGGAGGACCAATTGCTTTCCAAAACCTTTTAGAACAACACCCCTTCTCCACCACAGACCCTCCTGACAATTAAAGAAGAAATCTACCAAAAAGATGTTACTGCCTCAAAACTCCAATTACCCTGATCTGATCCAGGTCTCAAGTTTATCAGTGCTGAGTTTAAATGTTCTGCCTGGGTTTTCTCCTGTTCCCTTCCACAGATTAAACTGGCCACTGTAAATTACTCCTAGTGTTTGAATGAGAGGTAGGATATGGGGAGGGGTCAGGTGATGGAAATGTGGGAAAATAAAGTGAGTTGGGACTAATGTGAAAACAGGCACTTGATGGTCCTCTTGGACTGAGTGCTCTGAAGGACCTGTGGTAAGTCTTTGTACACAACTTGGGGATCACAGTTTGAATTGCTTGCATTTCATATATTTAAAATATGATGTTGAGGCAATCATATTAGGATCACTCAGCTGTGCACAAAGATCTACCATATTTGTTGTGGAAGGCTGTCAGAGATTACAGAGGGACATTGATAAGATGCAAAACTGGGCTGAGAAGTGGCAGATAGAGTTCAACCCAGATAAGTGTGAGGTGGTTCATTTTGGTAGATCAAATATGATGGCAGAATATAGTATTAATGGTAAGACTCTTGGCAGTGTGGAGGATCAGAGGGATCTTGGGGTCCGAGTCCATAGGACGCTCAAAGCAGCTGCGCAGGTTGACTCTGTGGTTAAGAAGGCGTACGGTGTATTAACCTTCATCAATCGTGGAATTGAACTTAGGAGCCGAGAGGTAATGTTGCAGCTATATAGGACCCCGGTCAGACCCCACCTGTGAGTGTGTGAAATAGGCTGCCAACAATGGCGGTGGAGACGGATACGATAGGGTCTTTTAAGAGACTTTTGGATAGGTACATGGAGCTAAGACAAATAGAGGGCTATAGGTAAGCCTAGTAATTTCCAAGGTAGGGACATGTTCGGCACAACTTTGTGGGCCAAAGGGCCTGTATTGTGCTGTAGGTTTTCTATGTTTCTATAACAGTAGAGTTGGTGGATGCAGGTTCAATTGCAACACTTAAGGGAAGTTTGGATAAGTACATAGATGGGAGGGGTATGAAGGGCTATTGGCCAGGTATTGCCTAAGGAAAAGAACAGTTCAACATGGACTAGGTGTGTCAAGGGATTGCTCTCTGCTGTAGTGCTCTATGACTCTATAGCAGCTAGCCAGGAACTAAATTGCAAGTCAGTAACCAAGGTCAATGCATAAAGCAGTTCCATTACAGTTTTAAGAAACAATGCATTTAAAATAATTAACAGGCCAATGGCATTTGCATAACACCTTACAGGCTATAGAGCTCTTCACAGACAATGAAATACTAAACAAATCATGCATGAGGTGATCCCATAATGAAGTCTTTGAAATTAAATAGAAAATCTCATATTTTTCTCTCTATTCAAACTTGTAAGTTCTGTTTTCCACAACCACCTGAAAGCTTAACACTACGTTCAAAAGGTGATTCGTCGGGCCGTCTATCCCTCTTGTGAGGAAGGAAACAGTGCAGAAAATTTGCCCACCATGCCGTAGTTTCTTGGAAACAACGATGCCATAACAACCTGACAATTTACACTTTCTAAACACAAGAGAACCTGCAGATGCTGGGAAGTACACACAAAATGCTGGGGAACTCAACAAATCAAGAAGCATTTCCCCCTCCCCAGCCCACTTACCTTTCCCCTCACTTGGCTTCACCTATAAAAGTTCCAGCTTGTATCCCTTCTCCTTCTCCCGCCGCCTTCTTATTTTGGTTTCTATCTCCTTCCTTTCCAGTCCTGATGAAGGGTTTTTGTTTCCCCATGGGGATGAATAAAGTATCTATCTATCTATCTATCTATCTATCATGTCAGCTCTTTATTTCTTTCATATATGCTGCTTAACCTGCTGAGTTCCTCCAGCAGTTTTTGTCTGTTAATCTAAACTTTCTTTCAGGTTCAAAATTCTTAGCAGAACCGACAGCATCTGTGGACAGAGAACAGAGTTAATGTTTCGGATTGCTGAGCTAATTTTCTGATGAAAGTTCCAAACATCTCAGGCCATTGCCTTTACATCAAAGCATAAGCTCAGCAATCTAATCATGAAGTCCTGTTTATTGATGTTGTGTTAGAGATTGGGGCTCTATGAAGTTGGAAGTGTGGCGGCTGAGCTCCTGATGTGATGGGATCTGTAACTGTCCAGGAGATGATGGCATGGTGTTTGTTAGTGGAGTCATGGTCCAAAGTCAAAATTGAATTTATTGTCATCTGCACAAGTACATGAATGCACAGATGCAATGAAAAACTGCAGCAGCATTGCAGGCACGTAGCATCAGATACACAGTATTCAGAAGGAAAACATAAATTAAATACAGCCTTGGCAAATGAAAGCTTAGAATAAAAAAGGTCCATTTTAGTGCAAAATGATTGAAGTAACATTCCACATATTGACTGGGACTCCCATACTGTAAAGAGGCTGGATAGGATAGGGTTTCAGAAAAGTTTCCCTAATCAATATATAAAGGGCTCAACCACTGGATCTTCTATTTGGAAATGAGCCCGAGCAGATGACATGTTTGTGTAGGGCTGAGGTTGCCAATCCTTTTTTATGGTATGGACTCTTACCATTAATCAAGGGGTTGGGAAATTCTGGTGTAGAGGAACACTTTGCATCTAATGATCATAATACCTGTAGTTTCAAGATAATAATAGTGAAGGATAGGTCTAGTTTTTGGGTTGAGATTCTAAATTGGAGAACTTCTGATGGTATCAGAAAGGATCAGGCAAGTGTTGATTGGCATAAGTTGTTCTCTGACAAAGGTGTGTTTGGCAAGTGGAAAGCTTTCAAACGTGAAATTGTGAGAGTATGGAGTTTGTTTCTTCCTGTCAGAATAACAGGCAAGGGTAACAGGTTCAGGGCCATTGACTTTCGAATGATATTGAGGCATTGGTTAAGAAGAAGCAAGCATTGCAGGTGTAGGCAGGAAAGAACAAATTAGGTACTTAAGGAACATATGAAATGAAAGAGAACACTTAAGAGGAGAATCAAAAGGGCTAAAAGAAAGAATGAATTTGCTCTGGCAGAAAAAATAAGGGAGAATCCCAATCTCACATTTTAGGTACATCTGTACACCTGCCTGTTAATGCAAATATCTAATCTGCTAATCGTATTGCAACAATTCAGTACATAAAAAGCATGCATACATGGTCAAGAGTTTCACTTGTTCACACCAAACATCAGAATGGGGACAAAATGTGATTTAAGTGACTTTGACCTAAGAATGATTGTTGATGCCAGATTCTGTATCTCAGAACCTGCTACTCCCTTGGGATTTTTGTGCACAAGAATCTTGAAGATGTAAAGAGAATAATACAAAAAACTAAAAGCATCCAGTGATCGTCAGTTCTGTGGGCAAAAAGGCCTTGTTGATGAAAGAGGTCAGAAAAGAATGGCCAGATTGGTTCAAGTTGACAGAATAGCAACAGTAACTCAAATAACCACATATTACAACAGTGATGTGCAGAAGAGCATCTCTGAAAGCACAGCTCATCGAATCTGGAAGCGGATGAGTTACAGCAGCAGAAGATCATAGACATACATTTGGTAGCCACTTTATCCTGAGTATATGTACGCATGCATCTCTAAATACCCTAACTTAATCATGAAACAATTTGCAAATCATGAAGACCCTGACCTTGAGTTACATGCTGACATCAGTTCTTTGCAGAAATGGGACCCGCTCTCAGGACCTCATAACGGGCTGCTTTTTGGTATGCGAAGAATGCGGCCTGGAATACTAGCACATCTTCAGGGTGCCAGATTTTCATGGATCTGGAGACAGGCTGATTCAAGGCCTCTGCTGCCACCTGATGTGTTGTGAGAGTACACGGAAGATTGAAGGCAACGAGTTGGCTGTTGGTTGTGTGCCCGGGTACCTGAGTTCTTTGGGTACAGAGCTTGGAAAAAGTGACACAACAGACTTTTCACACCATAAATCAGCGAGATGTTTTGTTATGTCTCCCCTCTCGCTGTGAAACGGTGACATCTCCTTTTTCCCTTTTAAGGGAGAGACAGCCCGTGGTATGTTGAATAGTGGGTGAATGAGTAGTCTTTGGAGTACTGCAAGTCTGTGTCTTTATTGATGCTTTGCTGCATGCTTGAGTGCTCAGTGGGGAGGTGCCAATGCTTTTTTGCTGCTGGAGGTGGGGGGGGGGGGTTCATTGCTTTGTTACTGCTTATGCATGGAAGGGGGAGTTGGGGGGTCTTTGGGGTTCAAACATTTACCTGTCACTCATTCTTTGGGACTACTCCTCTGTTTTTGTGGATGTTTGCGAAGAAAAAGAATTTCAGGATGGATATTGTATACATCTCTTTGACGTTATATGTGCCTATTGAAGCCTACCTATCTACCCAGTACATGTTTGAACTGTGGGAGGAAACCTGGGGAACACCTATGCACTCCATGGAGAGATGTTCAGAGACCCCTTACAGAGGATGTCAGAATTGAACTCCGGACTCTGATGCCCTGAGCAGTAAATAGCGCCGTGTGAACAGCTATGCTACCACTATGCTAACTGGCTAACTGGCTACTGTGATCTGGATGATAATGTGGTAAACTGAATCAGCAAATCTGCAGACGACACCAAGACTGGGTGTGTAGTGCACAGCGAGGAAGGCTAGAGGCAGGGTGTGGACCAGCTGGAAAAATGGCAGATAGAATTTAATGCAAACAAGCGTGAGGAAGACAAACGAGGATAGGACTTACACAGTGAATGTTAGAGAACTGTGGAGTGTGGTAGAACAAAGTGATCTGAAAACAAGTTCTATAATTACTTAAATGTGGCATCACAGGTAGATAGAGTTGTTAAAAAACCAATCCCTGTGTTCCCCTCTGACCCACTGAGGCCCCAGTCCCTGCAATCATGGACTCATTGTTTGTTCCTCCTTTCCCTTTCAGTAGGATTTCATTTCCCTTTAAATTTGCAGTTTACTTGTAAATTTATTGGAATAATATATAACTCCTTTAAAAATAAGCAAATAAATTATGTTAGTATAACATCTGTAAAGCTTCAGATCTGTCTCTATCAAAATGTGCTGGATAATCAGAGTATTCCCATCATCCAACATCACAGACGATAAAGAGAAATAAAGAGAGGCCACAGATGCTGGAATTTAGAGTAACAATCACACAGATACATTGCATACAAAATACCTAATGATGTATGTGTACAGTATGTGTCAGCGAAGGCTGGATGCTCATGTCTCTAGAGAGGGACTTGAACTCACCACCTTAGAATGAAGGCAGAAGAGCACTTCAAACTGAAACAGCTGACACTGCTGTGAGGGCACCAGCCCTATGGTTCAACCTCTTCTGTGAGAGAGTTTCCTTTAATAAAGAGTCTTATTTCTTCTCCTGAAGTGTCAAAAACTTTGCGATTGATAAATAATTCTTGGAGAGCAATCCTTACAATGTGAACAAATACGGCAAAATTTCACAAAGTAATATCATTGAAATTAACTACCAAAATTAATTATGACTGAAGAGCAATTAATCCTAATACAATACAACTCCTTCAATACCTTCTCTTCCCATCTCCTTTGCCTCTTCCACTGATCACCGCCTAGCTTCTCACCTCATTTCCTTTCTTGCCTCCTTCATGGATTTGTCTAACATCCATCAGCTTGTTCTGCTCTCCTCCCCCTACCTGTTCATTCTGGCTTCTCTCCTTTTCCTTTCCAGTCCTTGATGAAGGAGCTCAACCTGAAACATTGACTGTTCTTTGCTCTCCATAGATACTGCCTGACCTGCTGACTTCCTCCAGCATGTTGTGCGTGTGGCTCAGGATTTCCAGCATCTGCAGAACTTCTTGTATCTCCAATGGGAGAATGTGCTGGCTTTCCTTTGTTACATAATCCACTTGAACAAGGAGGTGTGATCTTATTCCATTTTGATTGGTATCATAAACAGCAACCTAAGTATACATGTCCCCTGCAACTAATTAGAAAGCATTCCTGCTGTATTCTACACTACAATTAATCACAAACACTGTTCCAACAGCACCTTCCCAAATCATAATTATTATGACACAGGAGTCAGTGCTAGACCCATTGTTACTTGTCATCTACAGTAATGTGCAAAAGGCACATATATATAGCTCAGGGAACTAAGACTTTTGCACAGTACTGCAGTAACTTTATGTATTGCACTGTACCACTACTACTGCAAAAAAAAAATTAATGACCTATGTGAGTGATGGGTACAGTAATGACCTGATTCTGATATGGGTCTCTATTATGGACTTTGAGTGGGAAAAGTTCAGGGAGAAGAGCATCATGGTTAGGAAAAAGGGAAGGGAGAGAGGAGAGTGTGGTAAGCACCAGAAAGACATTCTGTAATGATCAACAAGCCAATTGTTTGCAATCAAATGAACTTGCCTGATGCCTCAAGGCCAGGTGTATCTGCATCTGCGGCATCCCCCTGCACTTGGCACTTCTTCTCTGCCACTTGTCCCACACCCCTCCCACTGCACTCCACCCTGGTCATTCTCAGCATTCTTGTCTCCCGTCAGATTTACAAATTGCTGCCCACTCCACATTGACAAATACAGTACTGTGCAAAAATCTTAGGCACCCTAACTTTTGCACAGTAGTGTATTTTAATTATTTGGATGAAAAGGCACGGTTAGTAAGTTTGCAAATGACATTAAAGTGGTTGGTGCCATTTACAGTGAAGGTGGTTATCAGTGGGACCTTGATCTGTTGAGTAAGAGGTTTGAGGAATAGAAAATGGAGTTTAATAGGGATAAGAATGAGGGGTTGCGTTTTGAGAAGCAAAATGAGGATGAGCTGTAGGAGTGTTTAGAATACAGGAATCTAGGAGAACAAGTAACTGGTTCCCTAAAAGTGGTGTCACAGATAGGGTGGTGAAGAAGTCTTTTGGCACACTGGCCTTCTTCATTTGGGGCACTGAGTAGAAATTGAGATGTCATGTTGCAGTTGTACAAGATGTTGGTGATTCCATGTTTGGATATTGTGCTCAGTCTTAGTCACCCTACTGTAGGAAGGATGCCATTAAGCAGGAAGGAATGCAGAGAAGATTTATGAGAATGCTGCCAAGCCTGAGTTATGAAGAGGGGATGAGGAGGTTGGAACATTATTCATTAGATCATTGGAGAATGAGGGGTAATCTTACAGAAGTGTATACAATTATGGTGTGAATGACAGGTTTGGGAAATCATGAACTAGAGAGTATAGATTTAAGTTGAGAGGGGAAAGATTTAATAGGAACCTAAGGGGAAATTTTCTCACCCAGAGGGCAGCCGATATATGGAATGAGCTGCCAGAGGAAGTGGTTGAAGTGGATATTTAACTTTTGTAAGGGCAGGTATATGGATAGGAAAGGTTTAGAGGGATCTGGACCAAATGGGACTAGTTTAAATGAGAATCTTAGTTAGTATGATCTAGTCAAGCTGACTTATCTGTTTCCAAACTGAATGACTCTATAACATATTCGTCCACCACCCCCTCCCCTACAGTGGTGGTGCCTTGGAATCACGGGTGGCTTCATTCCACTCCAGTTTGTGGCTCTGAAGTGGACGATGGGGAAAATGTGGGAACCTTAGACTCTTCTGCAGATGGGCAGGACAAACTTAACAGGTAGTTTGTGTGAGTCACCCTCCTTTTGCCATTCATGTATGTTCCCAATGTGTAAGGGAAAGCTCACAGATATATAGGTAAGAAGGCAGGGATAATGCTTTCTGATAGAACTGGCCAAGTCTGGGGTCTTGATCTTAAAGTACCTTTTCCCTCATTTGTCTAAATTCTATGCTGGTGGACAGAAGATGATAGTGAATTTTGTCATCAAGGTGAAAACATACTCAGTCTTTCTTCCAGGAAGCTTGAACCAAAAGCTAGAAAGCATAGGCTTAAGGTGAGAGGGTAAAGATTTAAAGGACTTGAGGAGCAACTTCATCATACAAACGTAGTGCATATATGGAATGAGCTGTCGGGGAAGTAGTTGAGTTATATCCAACAACAACATTTAAAAGGCACTTGGATAGATTATGAATAGAGAAAGCTTAAAAAGGAAGGTATGCCAAACAGGGGCAAATGGGATTAGCATGAAAGATTCCACCCACCTCTCATGAAGGATCCCATCCACCCTGTTTATGGACTTTTTGTCCCATTCCCATCAGGAAAGGCGTTACACAGCATCTATACCAGGACCACTAGACTCAAAAACAGTTACTTCACCCCAGCCATTAATCTGATAAGCACCCACTAACCCACTACAGTACCACCCACCATCACTACATACACATCAGCCATTCCACTCCATGGCTCCTAAGAACTTTTCATCCTCCCATCCACTGCTGCTATATACTTACACTCCACACCTCGGATCTGCGCTGACACAATCATTGTCCTACTGTGTTTTCATGTGCTCTGCTGCTTTTAGAAGAGTTCCTCTTGTCAAGAGTAATTTTATCACCTCATCACTTCCTTTTAGAGGCACTTTATATTCAGATGTTCTTGCACCTAACTTTACTTGATGTACAGTGCGTGCAATCAGTCTATGTACATAAGCTGATTTTATGTATACACACATTCAAACAGTTAATTGTGCATTGTTTTATAGGATTGCTTTTATATCTATACCTCTTGTATTTTTTATGCTAATTGTGTTTTTATGCTGCATTAGATCTGGAATAATGATCATTTTGTTCTCCTTCACACTCTTGTACTGAAGAATGATATTAAACTATCTTGAACCTTAGGTCCGTACCTTGGTCAGCGCAGAAGTGCATAGCTAAAGAGCCTGTTTCATGCTGTATAGCTCTATGATTCTACGTCTGCCATTGATGAGTAGTTGTGCTCAAGATATGAGAAATCCTTCATGGTTTTCAGCTCTTTGCTTAAAGTACCTTTAAGTAAAAGCTGAGTTTATTGCCATATGCACGTCCGATATGCATAGATGCAGAGAAGATCTTACTTGCAGCAGTACCACAGACATACAGCATCATATAAGCAGAAATCACAAGGAAAAACATAACTAAAACATAAATTATACACAATTTTACAAGCAAAGTGGAAGGGCATTGTTGCAGTGTGGACAGGTTGGTAGAGTATCCTCATCATGTGTAAGTTTTGTATAAAGCCTGTCTTCTCGTGTTTCATAGGTCAATGCTTGATCATTTGGAGTTTGTTCTCTGAGCAAGTATGAATGCAAAGCATCATCTGCATACTGCAATTCAACCACTAAGGACTGAGAGACCTTGGTTCTGTCGTGTAGTCACAGTTATCGTCTGATTAACTTTATTCCCTCAGAAAGTTTGTTGGTGATGAGGTGAAACATTACAATGAGAAAGCCTGAGAAAAGTCTTAGGGCAATAACTGGCCATCATTGAGATTGGTTTTCCTTTAGTTAATTACTTTCAAAGTCAAACGATTAGTAATAAAAAGAGCAATATCACAGAAAAAGAAAAAGAGCATTTATGGAGACATACAAGAAATACCTACACTACCAATCGAAAACAAAGGCCCTCAAATTATGAAGGCCCAGGTCTATAAGCTAATTAATAGCTTAAAAAGAGACAAATAAGAACAGATGATGAACAATACAATACATTGATTAGTCCAGAACAGCACACTGCTCCTTGAGGAAATTTTGGGCTTTACTTGGAGATTTAAACAATCGGTGAGAATTATTGGGAAGGACGACTCTCAAACACACTGGAAACGACAAAGCTTGTTTAAAACCTTTTTGATGAAACTCTGTCAGCACAGATTTAAAAGACATCCATTCCCTCGAAACTTCGGGACTGAAATCTTCAACGATGCAAAATTTGAGACTTTGAAAGTTGAACATACCCTTCTGCCGGTCAAATCTAATCAGACACAAATTGCTGGAGGAACTCAGCAGGTCAGGGAATATCTATGGAAAGGAATAGAGTCCTGATGAAGGGTCCCAGCACAAAATGTCGACTCTTTATTCCTCCCCATAGGTGCTGCCTGACCTGCTTTGTTCCTGCAGCATTTTGTGTGCGTTACTCTGAATTTCCAGAATCTGCAAAATATTTTGCGTTCATGATTTAATTTTCTTTATTTCTAGACAGAAGTGTAAGTACGTTAATTATTTTAGATAGTTCACCTTATTGGAAGAGGAAATAAACACATGTTTTCACCTGACCTACTGAGCTCCTTTACTGTTTTCTGTGTGTGTGTGTTGATCAAAATTTCCAGCTTTATAAACAAGATTTCTAGTTTTTAAAGTCCAACTATGTGTCTAGATGGACAGAATCCAAATCATGATTCATGGAGCAAGGCTTTGGCCATTGGACAGAAAAATTCAGAACACCCTCAGTAGTGATCTGTGGTAGAAATGAGGGTGATTCTTCTCTAATTACTACAGTTGGACTTGACTCTCTTCTTGAAGATGACCACAATTGTGGAATTTCTGGAATGTTTTCCCTTTCCTAAATACGAGCAAAGTGATTATGGATTTTGGACTGAAACTCACTACTGCTAAGTTTAGAACTTTGGCAGGGGTACTGTCTGTTCCCAAGGCCTTCTATAGATGCACAGTGGAGAATATCCTGATTGGTTGTATTGTGGTCTGGTATGGAAACCAAAAACTTACAAAAAGTGATGGTCCAGCCCAATGCATCACAGGAAAATTCCTCACCTCCATCGAGTATTACTGCAAGGAGTGCAAGGAAAGCAGCATCCATCAGCAAGGATCCCCACCATCCAGGCCAAGTTCTCTTCTTCCTGATGCCATTGATAAGGAGGTACATGAGCCTTAGATCCAATTCCACCAAGTTCAGGAACAATGCAACTATCAGGCTCCTGAATCCTGAATTCATTTTGATCCAGAATCCATTCTATTGTGTTTCTGTGCTCCAATGTAAATGCTTCCAAGAAATGGATTTTGGGGTAGTATTTGGTAACATATACATATTTTGATAATAAACTTACTTTGAACTTGTTACTTAGTTTGGAGGAGGCCATTTCAAATTCTTGTTGCCCTTCTAGGGCAACAAGGCTGGCCTGAATAATTTGTTGTGGGATGGAGTGATGAGCACTCACATCAACAGCAGAGTCCTATCTGTGTAAGTCTTTGTAATGTTCCTTACAAGTGACATTTAACTAATTTTCTATCCTTGATGGGTCTGGCTCCATTCTTGGCTCTCAGTGAGAAGAGGCGTCGATGCATGGGCCATAGTTTGCCTTGATCAGGGATATTAGTGAGTTCACCCATTACCTGTTCCATAGCTCCTATGGTTTCTTCTTGTCCTTTGAATTCAGATACCTGTAGATCATTTTCTGTTCCCTTGGTGAATTATGGAACTTCCAATCAAAAAAAGCCTAAAGTTTGCAGTTAATTGGCTCCTTCATCTACTCACCATTCTTATCAAGCCAGTCATGTTTCTTCTTGGTAGGAAAACAAGAATTGAGCCTCTTCACAGTTGTCAATTCTGGTAGGCCTCAGGTCAGTTCATACTTTATGAATATACTGCAATCCCAACTAGGAAAAGAAGGATAGCAGGAACAAAGGATTGGCACCATATAAGTTTGCACTACTAGTTCAACATCACTGAATTGTGGTTGAAAGAAGATCATGTTTGGAGGTTTAACATCTAAGGATACACATTATATTGAAAGGACAGATAGGTAGGCAGAGGGGGTGGGGCGCTCTGTTGGTAAAAATGAAATCAAATCCATTGAAAGAGCTGACATAGGATCAGAAGATGTAGTATCCTTGTGGGAAGAGTTATGCAACTGGAAAGAAAGGTTTAACATGAGGAGCTTTTGATGGTGCTGGGAATGTACTTGCTGGAGTTTAGAAGAATGGGGGAGGGGCAATCTCATTGAAACCTATTGAATATTGAAAGCCAGAAATAGAGTGAATATGGAAAGGATGTTTCCAATAGTAGCACAGTCTAGGACCAGAGGTCACAGCCTCAGAATACTCAGAATAGAAGGATGTCCTTTCTATTATTTCCCAACCTGGGATCCATGGACCTCTTTTTTAATGGTATTGGTCCATGACATGAAGAAGGCTGGGAACCCCTGTCTAGCTAGAGGATGATGAATCTGTGGAATCCATTGCCACAGATGATTGTGGAGGCCAAGTCATTGGGTATATTTAAAGCAGATATTGGTAGATTCAAAGATTCAAAGTACATTTATTATCAAAGTATATTTGAAACTTACAACACTGAGATTCATCTTCCCACAGACAGCCATGAAGTGAAGAAGACCATGAAACACATTCAAAGAAAACCATCAGTCCCCTCCTACTCCCACACACAAATGGCAAAAAGTGAGAGACAGAGTATAAAACACAAAATCGAAAGAGTCCAGGCATATTTAGTTCAGCTCATTTCTAGTTCAATCTAGTGCTGTGTTGTTTCTAATCTGCACACTGCCCCGAACAAAATCAGCCAAAGTGGCAACAAAAAAAAAGAGCAAGCAGAAACTAGAAACATATCATAACATGAACTACGAGTCCAATTCACAAACCACATCGATTAAATCTTGCCCATAACCCAGGACTCTGGCACCATCCTACAACAGCGTTGAGGGAGAGGGAGACCATTGGAATGCTGGGACCTTCCCGCAGGAACAGTGAACAAGAGGAGGAGAGAGAGAGGTCATCACATACAAACACCTTCCTTCGGCAGCAGCGGGCAAGAGGCTAGTGTATTTCATGTCCTAAGTTTTCACCTGTTTGTTGCCAGATTCTGCCAGTGAATTCTCCTGAGCCTTTCCAGCATTCATATCTGTACTCTGTCTGTCTGAATATTGACTCTGCCTGTTTCCTGATTCTGGTTTTTGGATTTCTCTGGATGTCTTGATCTCTGCCTGAACTTTGATGCCAACTTTGTTTGCACCTTGGGATTTGTTACTCAATTAATATCACTGTGTGCACAGGACTGGGTCTGCGATTGGATCCCTGCACCAGTGTCCTGCCAGTATTATGGTCCTCCTGACTTGAAATTATATCACCTTTCTTTGATTAACATTGAGTCTGAATTTTGAAGCTCCCTACACAGCAGTACTAACTCCAGCAGAAGTACTGCCAAGGTTCAAGAAGGTCATTCACCACTACCATCTTAAGGGCATTTAAAGATAAGCAGAAATTGTTTTAAACAGGTTGATCTTTTCAAACAAGTCACTGGAGGGAGAAGGAATGGTATTAAAATATATTCATATAGTTGTGGTTATATAGCACAGAGGCAGGCACTTTGGCCCAACTCATCCATGCTGCGATGCCTAATCCCAATATTATGTGTTGGCTGAAATATCCCTCCAGGTCTTCTGTGTCAATTTACTTCCCAAAATGCTCTTATTCCACTAACAAAATAAAACAAATGAAAACATCTCTGTAAGTGCAGCAGACCACCATTTTTGCACTGGATCATGTGTGTTGTTTTGTGTGTTCATGATTCAATAACAAATGATTCCTCAGTTATCTTTGAGTTAGTTACTTCACTCAACTAACTTTAACCCTGGCATGCTGCAATTGCTCACATCAACACTGAACTACTCTTGACAGAAAGGCACTGATATTAGTGTAATTCTCTCACTGGGCTCGTTTACAAACTTGGCTCGTTAGCTAACTCTGCTAACAGCCGTGTGACTCAGTGGTGAGAAGGCCACCTTTCATAAACAATATACATCTAGAGTCGGTATGATTTGGGGTTCAACCAGACAGGAGTGTTGTGATGTTCCGATTAAAGGAACGTCGATTTGAGCAAATGCTGTGTTAATACTGTCATACACAATTACTAGTTGGCAAGAAATGACAGATTGGACACTGCATCAAATTACGAAGGAAGTATATTTACCTATTTCAGCTTTACCAAACAGTTAATAAAATAAAAAAGGAAAAAAATAAAAGGGCCCATTTCAGTTAAACCAGCTTAAATGTGCACATGACTGTGAAGCTTGTCTCTTCCAAAGGCTGAGAATAGCCCATGGTCTGAGTGAAAGCACCCACCACAGTCCGAATTTCCCTCGAAGTCCATCTCAAACAAACTGGCTCTCTCTCAGGGGTATTGGCCCTTCCTCCTTGGAACCATTCATCTGCACAAAGCACTTCTTGCAACAAGGGCTCTCCTTCCAATGGTATTCTACGGCATCTTCCCTTCTGTCCCTCTCCACAGCTCCCGCCAAAAGACCTCAAACCAGACTACTGTCCTTCAGAAAGATCTTCTCTCACATCCCACAGTCCTGACTGGTTGACTCATATTACTAAACTGCACAACATGGGTCCTTATCTTAGTTGAAGCTAAAACACACTTTCCAGCATGGCACACTTCTTCTATAGAAATATAAACTACTTCACAGCATAGCAGCAGAAATCTTAACCAGGATATTACATTACTGTAGCATGGTGATGCAGGAGGTATTTCCTATGATCCAGAGTCCAATCCTGAATCTGGGTGTTGTATTCCTTGTGACTGTGCAGTGTTTTTCTGGGTGTACATGTGTCTGTCCATATCCTGAAGGAGATTCATTGGTTATTGTAAATTAACTCTAATGTATTGAATTGAATTGAATTGAATTGACCTTATTACTTACATCCTTCGCGTACATGAGTAAAAATCTTTACGTTATGTCTCCGTCTAAATGTGCAATGTGAAATTTATAGTAATTTGCAATAAATAAATAGTATGTACAACAGGACAGTCAACATAACATAGAAATACAATTATATCAGCGTGAATTAATCGGTCTGATGGCCTGGTGGAAGAAGCTGTCCCGGAGCCTGTTGGTCCTGGCTTTTAAGCTGCGGTACTGTTTCCCCGATGGTAGCAGCTAGAATAGTTTGTGGTCCGGGTGACTCAGGTCCCCAGGGATTCTTCAGGCCCTTTTTACACACCTGTCTTTGTAAGTGTCCTGAAACATGGGAAGTTCACATCCACAGATGTGCTGGGCTGTCTGCACCACTCTCTTCAGAGTCCTGCGACTGAGTGAAGTACAGTTCCCATACCAGGCAGTGATGCAGCCAGTCAGGATGCTCTCAATTGTGCCCCTGTAGAAAGTTCTTAAGATTTGGGGGCCCATACCAATCTTCTTCAACTGTCTGAGGTGAAAGAGGCGCTGTTGTGCTTTTTTCACCACACAGCCGGTATGTACAGACCACGTAAGATTCTTGGTGATGTGTATGCTGAGGAACTTATAGCTGTTCACCCTGTCAGCCCCAGATCCATTGATGTCAACAGGGGTTAGCCTGACTCCATTCCTCCTGTAGTCCACAACCAGCTCCTTTGTTTTTGTGACATTGAGGGAGAGGTTGTTTTCTTGACACCACTGTGTCAGAGTGATGACTTCTCTGTAGGCTGCCTCATTATTATTTGAGATTAGGCCAATCAATGTAGTATTGTCAATATCAATGTAGGTGGGTATTAGTAGAATCCAGGGGGAATAAATAGGCATGTGAAAGAGTACAGGTTAACAAAAAATAAGCTGGGAGTGGATGAATTGCCGGGAATGCTCTGAGAGTCATTATAGACACGATGGGCCAAATTGCCTCCTTCTCTGCCTGTCACAAAGACCTCTGAGAGGGCAATCAGGAAGCTAAGTCATTCCTGAGGTTACAGGATGTATGAGATTTAGTTTTCAGTACAAGATTGCAAGTAGCAACAAGTTCTGGGGTAAAAGTGTGTAAATATTTCATTTTTCAGAGCAGTATTTGATCTATGGTTTCTGGTTGCTGTACACTGCCGGTATGAAAACAGTTGCAATAGTGCTTTGAACAGTGCAGTGAAGTCACCGTGCCAACATCATTGCTCATTAATCTGTTGGCATGCGTGCAAAGTGCTTGCAAAATAGGTGAGAGGATTGCTCCATCTCTGCTCTATCTTCATTGACGTTTATGAGTCAGGCACTGAGGCTCCTGAGATGATGTTTCAGAGACACCAACTCATGTTCCTGATGTTGATGGTGGGGATCTTTGACGATGATGTTCAATGATATTCATTGGTGTTCCTCGAACATTACTTCATCTCCATTATACCTTCATTGATGTTTCTGAGACATGCGTGAAAGAGGTGGCAGAAGAAGTTATTGAGGCAGTTACATTAACAGAATTTCAAAGGCAGGAATGTAAGTGGAAAGGTTTAGAGGGATATGGGTTAAATGTGGGCAAATTACATTAACTTAAATGGAAAACTTGGCTGGCATGAATTAGATGGGCTAAAGGGCCTGTTTCCATGCTATATGAATCTATGACTTGAATTTTACTCATTTTCCCCTGTTTCACGTCTTAACGTTCTGTCCATTCTTGATCAGATTTATATAATTGTATAGATTCTTTGTACCCTCCTTTTAGTTTACTCTTTTCCCACCAAGTCAAGTCATTGAATCATAGTCTCTTTGGTTCACTACATCTGTGCCAACAATCAAGGACCATTTACTGTAATCATCCTGTACATGTACAGGCAGTGTGTATGTAGAGAACATTTCAAGCCATGACCTGTTTCCTCCAAAGATGCTGGGTTCCTCCAGAATTGTGTGTGTGTTAATTAAGGTTTTCATTATCTGCTGAATCTATTGTGAACCTGTTGATACTGATAGGGTGGTCCTCATTAGAGTTGCCAAAGGGGCATAAACAAACAGTCTTACAAAGAAACAGCCCATTGAGTCCCTGCTAACCATAAAGCGTCATTAATCCTAACCAAAATTATCTTTTCCTTATTTTTCCATACTGACACCTTGGAATGTCTACCAATGTGTCACCATGCCTCCCTTTGCATTTTTTCTTTTAAAGATATTTACCAAGTTTTCTTGTCAGATTCATCATTCTATTATCCACCCAGCCTACAGACTTACGACTATAACATCACACTGAGTACAGAAGATTTATCTCCACCCACCTCCATACATTTCCAATCAATTTCCCAGCTCCCACTCATCCTATATAATACAAGATCTCTTCCCTCTGAATGTCCATGATAAAGAAAATGAATTCGCTTTGGTGTGACCTTTTTCCTATAGCAATGGTCTACACTAAAATTGACTTCTTCATTTGTTGAAGGAAAGTTCACTCCAGAAAAGTCTGAAGTGATTCACTTTGGAAAGTTGAACATGGAGGCAGAGGAGAAGGTCAATGGCAGGATTCTTATCAGTGTGGAGGAGTAGAGGGATCGTGGGGTCCACATCCATAGACTAGAGTTGCCTCACAACTTTTGCATAAGTTGATAGGGTGGTTAAAAAACGTTCAGTGTGTAGGCCTTTGTTAGTCAGAAGACTGAGTTCAGGAGCTGCGAGGTATTGTTGCTGCTCTGTAAGAACATGGTTGGGCCACACCTGGAGCACTGTGTTCAGTTCTGGTTTTCTCATTATAGGAAGGATGAGAAAGTTTTAGAGAGTTGCCGAGGAGATTTATCAGGATGTTACCGGGATTAGACTTATGAGGATAGTTTGAGTGAGCAAGAACTTGTCTCTTTGAAATGAAGGAAGACAAGAGGTGACTTGATAGAAGTTTATAAGACGATAAGAGGCATTGATAGAGTTGATAGCTTGTGTTTTTTCCTAGGGCCACAATGGATAATATGAGAGAGCATAATTTCAGGTGATTGGAGGAAATGATAGGAGGCGATGCTAGAGGTAGATGTTTACACAGGGAGTGGTAAGTGCATCAACATATTGGCAGGGGTGGTCATGAATGCAGATACATTATGGGCATTTCTGAGATTTTTAGATAGGCAGATGGATGAAAGAAAAATAGAGGGTTATGTGTTCAAAGTTCAAAGTAAATTTACTATCAATATACATATACTGTATGTCACCATATACAACCCTGAGATATATTTTCTTGCGGGCATACTCAGTAAATCAAAAAGTAATAAGAGCGGACCCTCCAACAGGGTGGACAAAAATACAATGTGCAAAAAATAGCAAACTGTGCAAATACAAAAGATCAATTAATTAATTAATTAATAGATAGACAATTAAACAGATAGATAAATAAATAAATAAATAAATAAGCAAGCAAGCAATAAATATCGAGAATATGAGATGTAGAATCCTTGAAAGTGAATCCATTGGTTGTGGGAACAGTTCAATAATGGATCACCCGAAGTTGAGTTCGCACGTTGCCCTGCGACGGTGCATTTTTTTTTCTGGGTGTGCATTTGTCCTTTCATATCCTGAAGGAGATTAATTGGTCACTATAAGTTGTCACTAATGTAGATGGGTAATAGGAGAATCCAAAGGGAGTCAATGGGCATGTGAAATAGGGCAGACAAGCAGCGTGCAAAAGTTAATAATCAGGGATGTTAATGAGTTGGCTTCCACAGATTACCTGTTCTGTAGGTCCTTTGCTTTCTGCTAGAGCTCTCTCTTCAGATACATGTAGACGATTTCCTGTTCCCTTTGGGGAATTATGGAGCTTCCAATCAAAAACAACCTAAAGTTTGCGGTTAGTTGCCTCCCTCATCTACTCATCATTCTTATCAAGCCCGTCCTGTTTCTTCTTGTTAGGCAACCAAGAGTCTCTTCACAGCTGTGGTGGGCCTCAGGTCGGGAGGACCATATGATATATGAGCAGAATTAGGCCATTTGGCTCACTGAGTTTGCTCCGTCATTCCTTAGTAAATGATTTATTATCACTCTCAGCCTCATTCTCCTGCCTTCTCCCCAAAACCATTGATGTCCTTACTGATTAAGAACCTATCAACCTCTGCTTCAAATATACCTAATGATGTAGTCTCCACAATCATCTGAATTCCACAGATTCATCATCCTCTGGCTAAAACTGATCTGAAGTTGTGCCCTCTGGTCCTAAACTGTCCCACTATTAGAAACATCCACTCTATTTTGACCTTTCAATATTTGATTGGTTTCAATGAGATCCCCACCTCATTCTTCTATACTCCAGCAAGTACATTCTCAGAGCCATCAAAAACTTCTCATTCATTAACCCTTTTGTTCCAATTTCTGAACTTTCTTAACTCTACCCACAAGGATTCTACACATTTTGATCCTATGTCAACTCTCTCTAAGTATTTGATTTCATTTTTTACCAACAGAGCCACCCCAAACCCTCTGTCTACCTACCTGTCCTTTTGATACAATATGTATCCTTGGATGTTAAGCTTCCAAACTTGATCTTCTTTCAATCGTGACTGAGTAATGTTGAACTAGTAGGGAGGACAATCCTTTGCTCCTGCTGTCCTTGTTCTCCTGGTTGGAATTGCAGTATATTAATAAAGTTTAGGAACAGTTATTACCCTTCAACCATCAAGCTCTTGAACTAAGGGGGATAACTTCATTTTACTTCACTTGACCCATCATTGAAATGTTCCCCCAACCTATGGACTCACTTTCAAGGACTCTTCCTCTGTTGCACACTGGTTAAAGCCTAAGCTGGTGCGGTCTTTCATTCATCCTATTGACTTATGAGTATGCCTGCGAGAACATGAATCTCAGTGCTGTATGTGGTGACATATATGTACTTTGATAATAAATTTACTGAACTTTATAACTGAGGAGTAGAAACTATCCTTGAGTCTGAAGGTACATGGCTTTTATATCTTCTGCCCAATTGAAAAGGGGAAAAGGGAGAATGTCCAGGGCAGGTGGGGTCTTTGATTATGCTGGTTGCTTTAGTAAGGCAATGAGAAGCATTGATAGTCTAAGGAGAGGAGGCTGGTTTCTGTGAATGAGATTTTCATGTAACATGTTTTTGTGACAAGGACATCTATAAAAGGGTCAATAATATTATGCTATCCATGCTGCTCATGGACTGTTTGTCCCATTCCCAACAGGGCAGAGACTATGTAGCATCTACACCAAGGCCAAGGCATCTACACCAAGGCAACCAACTCAAAAACACGAGAAATTGTGCTGATGCTGGAAATCCAAAGCATTGTTGTAAATGTAACACAGAAAAAGTGCTGGAGGAGCTCAGCAGGTCAGGCAGCATCTATGAAAATGAATAAACAGTCAGATTTTCAGATCAAGACTCTTCTCCAGAACAGTTACTTTCCCCACACAGTAAGGCTGATCAGCACCCCCACCCACTAATGCACCCCTCCACATACCCACCACTACTATTTTATCATTTCTTGTCAAGAGTCACCTTATGTACAGATACTCCCGTGCCCAGTGTCACTTCATGGACATACAATCAACCTATGTATATAAGACTATCTTAAATTTATTGTGTATTTTTATTGTTGTGTTCTTTATCTTACTGTGTTTTTTGTGCTACATTGGATCTAGAGTAACAATTATTTTGTTCTCCTTTACACTTGTGTACTGGAAACGACAATAACAATCTTGAATCTTGAAAATCACAGCATTATTAGTGCTGGGTAACGAGCCTAGGTTGAGCCCCAAGGATCAGCAATGGGTACCCACAGGTCAGATAATATACAGCTACATAGACAAGTGCCCTCATCTGTCTGTAAATTAATGATGTGCCTAAATCCAAGCTTTACTTCAGGGCCAAGACATCAGAGCTGCCAGACATTGCTATTGGGTGAAGCAATAGAAAGCAGGGGAAACAGAACTGAAAAACACAAGATGATAGGGGAGTTGTCTCAGTGGGTGTGAGATTGAACTTAATCCTGATCCAACAAGCGGAGTCCCCCAACTCCAGGGCTTAATTGGAAAACAGTGACAGAGATCAAGTGAAGGCTAGCCATCAAAACATGATTACCATGGCAACCGTCATCTTCCTTCAGGGAGGCAAGAGGACCATAACCCTGGCTAAAATTGACTGTGAAAGTTTTCAGGAGCACCTCAACAGTTTCTGCACAGACACTTCAATCAAATTTGCTTAATCCACTGCGCCAGTTCTGAGGCTGCCAACTGCAAGTGAAATTAAGAAATGCAAGAAGACGTAAACCTTCCATCCTCTGCTTTCTCAATATTAATATCTTAATAATGAAAACACATTTCCTGAGAGAATTGCAATGCTATGCATGATAATTTAATGTTCAGTAAGTTCAACTGCCCTACTGGCAATCAACTGTATTTGCTAACTTCAACTGAAGGAAGATTAATTTTTGATGTTGAATTGGATTAATAAAAATGAGTTCTATGAACTGTCCTTACATAAGTTTTGACACGTTTCTCCTTGAAACGCAAAATAAGCAGTACTTTAACATTCTTCTCCAATTCCTTAAACACTCAGTGGCACTTTATTGGGTTCATCTGTACACCTTTTTGTTAATACAAATATCTAATCAGCCAATCATGTGGTAGTAATACCAGGCATAAAAACATGCAGACACGATTAAGAGGTTTAGTTGTTGTTTAGACCAAACATCAGAATGGTGAAGAAATGTGATCTAAATGACTTTCACTGTGGAATGATTGTTGCTGCAAAACGGGATAATTTGAGTATCTCAGAAACTGCTGGTCCCCTGGGATTTTCACAGTGACCAGTCTCTAGAGTTTACAATGAATGGAGCAAGAAATTTTTTAAAAATCATCCAGTAAGTGGCAGTTCTGTGTGTGAAAAGATCTTGTTAATAAGAGAGGTCTGAGGAGAATGGCCAGACTGCTTCAAACTGATCGGAAGCTGACAGTAATTCAAGTAACCGCGTGTTACAATTGGTGTGCTGAGAAGCATCTCAGAAAGCACAATGCATTGAAATTGTGGATGGGCTACAGCAGAAGAAGACCAGGAATTGTATGCTCAATCACCTCATTATCAGGTGCATGAGGGAGACTCATTTTAAAGCAAATATTAGACAAGGACTTGGATTTTTAAAGCATTCAATTCCTGTACAGCCAGGTCAAACAATGTCCAGCCCAATGAACAAACATCCCTTTTGGTAAATGTTACCTAGGATAAAATGGGATTAATGTTCATTAAACATACCATAAGATCTCTCACGACCTTGTGAGGGAGCAGACATCGACTTCTTTTAATGTCTCATACAAAAGACAAGTCCTTGACAAATCAGCTCACCCTTGGTGCCATACTGGGATATGATCTCAGGTCTTTGCACTCACAGCATGCTGACACAGAGCTGAGAGCTGAAGTATGAGCCATGAAAATGTTCAAAGGTGCAACTAAAGCCAGCAGAAATAATGATATTGTTTGAGCACAGGAGATTGAGGGTTGGCCTTAGAAGAAGGCGTGGTGATCTCATTGAAATCTACTGTTTGCTGAACGGACTAGATAAGGTGGATGTGGAGAGGATGTTCCCTCTGTCTGGAGTATCCAGAACTAGAGGGCACAGCCTCAAAATTGAGGGGTGACCTTTTAGAACAGAAGTAAGAAGGATTTTTTTTTAGCCAAAGAATGGTGTAATTATGGAATGCTATGCCACACTCTGCAGTGGCAGCCAAGTCTGTGGGTATATTTAAAGCGGGAGTTGATAGCTTCCTGATTGGTTGGGGCATCAAGGGATATGGTGAGAGGACAGGTATATGGGTTGAATAGGATCCCGGTTCAGCCATGATGAAATGATGGAGCGGATTCAATGTGCTGAATGGCCTAATTCTGCTCCTAATGTCTTATGGTCTTATGGCCTTAATAGCATTATCTGGGGTGTATACACACAATCATTTTCCCAGGGAAGCAGAACTAAAAAACTAGAGGCCATAGGTTTAATTTGAGAGAAGAAAGATGTAAAAGGGATCTTGGTGGGACAATTTCTTGCAGACAATGGTGTTTCTAAGGAATGAGCTGCCAGAGGAAGTGGTTGTGACAGGTACAGTAACAATATTGAAAAGACAGTTGCAAAAGAACATGGATAAGAGGGGTTTAGAAGTATAGAAGCAAATGGGACTCACTTTGCGGGCACCATGGTCAGCATGGACAGCTTGGGTGAATTATTACTCTATCACTTAAAGTTTTTGTTCAAAGCACTAAATAGAGACATAAAGAATGAGCAAACATAGCTATCTGGCAGGCAACTTTCTTTTCTTGGAGGAAAAGTAGCAGGGGGAAGCAATACAGTCTGCTTTTATTTCTGTAGGACTGTGGATCACTTAGAGTCTTATCTCATTTCTCATCATATGTGACCTCACACAAGTTTTCGTATAATCAGTGCCTTCCAAAAATCCATCAATCTTAGATTTAAAATTAACATATGACTTGTGTAAATTGCCGTTTACTGAAAAGAGTTCCAAAATTGTTATCACCTCTTTCATCTACAAACATTTTTCTTTTTTTGCTGGAATATTTCCACCCACGGAGTTCTGAAGTATCAGGAAACTACAAGAGAAAAATGACTAATCTAGCTGAAATCACTAAATCAAGACTCCTCTTCCTCTTTATGTTTAGTCTTCTTTAAGTCCCAACATAAGACCTCCCTGTCCCTCTTGTCAATGCAGGATACTTTGAGATTCAGACTTTCTATTTGCAATTACACCCACATCTTTCATTATTCACTACAGACACAGGAGATTCTGTAGAAGCTGGAAATCTTGAGCAACACACTCAAAATGCTGGAGGAACTCAGCAGGTCAGGCATCATCTATGATGAAGGTCTCGGCCCGAAGCATCCATAGGTGAAGCCTGACTTGCTGAGTTCCTCATAAATTTTGTGTGCAATGCTCATTCATTTTCTTGTTTCTCTGCTGTACACCACGCTAAAGAGCTTTGTGCATCTTGTGCACCTTCCACATTAAGGTGGAAGCGAAGCTAAGGAGGTAACCAGAGTTACAACCATTCCTGCTAATCTACAAACATGGACAACAGCAAGAGAAACTGCTCTCGATATTGACGGCAAGGAAGCGTATGCATACATTGTTGGTAAGTAACAACCTTTCCTTCAAGGTCAGTAAAACAAATCAACTGGACATTGACTTCAAGAAGAGGACAGGGTGCACATGCTTAGCATGTTGTGTGTCTTAGTGTTGAAGGAAATATACTGTGATAACCATTACTAGCAACACTGTGCAGAAATTTTCAGTGCACACACACACACATTTTTATTATGTGGAGCACCACGGGGAGGGGTGTGTGACCGGCGGCAGAGAAGGTGTGCCAGGCCGGTGGGTGGTGATGGGTTCAGACACACCCAGCCTTGAGACACTAGTCAAGGTTATCTAATTCCAAACAATTGATAAATTGATCATTACAGAACGTTTCTCTGATGCTTCCTGCTCCTTTCCCTCTCCCTTCCCCTTTTCCCAACCATGATTCTCTTCTCCCTGCCCCCTTCCCACTCTCAGTTCACAATGGAGACCCATATCAGAATCAGGTTTAACACCACTCACATATATAATGGCTTTGAGAGCATGGTGACACTTACACATATTTGAGCTGTGTTGGTCGTTGATGTAAATGATGCATTTCACTGTATGTGACAAATAATGCTAACCTTTAATCAATATTATTCTGTACTGATAACCCAATGATTCTTCACACTTGGACTGCCCGGATCCTAATAAACATTTTGAAACCAGTTTCGTAAATTCAGCTATATCAGACAAACTGTCGAGGACACAGCACAGACCACAATCGCATTTGAGGATGCAAATTGAAACATCTCCTGAGTGAGGATCCCCCAGGGCAGCAGCTTACAGAAGTATATAAAAAGTTTTAATACCTACATTAAAAGCTTAGGTTGCTAATCAGACACTTTTACCATTAAAATGGTAATCTTTTCTCTGGAATGTTTGCTGTGTTCCAATAGTCACTAGCAATTCAGAGTAACGCACACAAAATGTTAGAGGAAAATCAGCAGGTCAGGCAGCATCTACGGAGGGAAATGAAGTCAACATTTCAGGGTGAGTCCATCATCAGCACTGGAAAGGAAGGGGCAGAAGCCAGAATAAAAGGGTAGGGGAAAGAAGAAGAGTACAAGCATGCAGGTGACAGGTGAGTGGGAAGATAGGTGAGTGGGGGAGGGGGCTGGTGAAAGGGAATGATGGAAGAAGCTAGGAGATGATAGGTGGAAGAGGCAAAGAGCTGAAGAAGAAGGAATCTGATAGGAAAGGACACAAGCTATGGAAAGGATATAAACTATAGAATAAATCGAAGGAGATCGGGGAATCAAAGGGAGGTGATGGGTAAGTCATGCCATCAGGTAGACTACCCAGACAGAAAATGAGGTGTTACCAGACGTTAGGAGAAATCAATGTTGATACTGGAATTTCAAGAAGGTTCTTTGTCCAAAACATAACTGTTCAATTTTCTGCATTAGTGCTACATAACCTGCTGAGGATCCCCCAGCACCTTGTATGTGTGTGTTGCTCAAGATCTCCAGCATCTGCAGAATCTCTTGTAGCACCAGCGACTCTGCATTTTGAAAATGTTGGAGATTTCAGACACCATTATACTGCAAGAGAGCAGAGGTTGCTCAGCTGTAACTCTTCAGTGGGTTGCTGCTGGGTACAGCTGTTGGAACCCACACGCACTGAACCTTTTCATGGCACCTTTGCCTTACTGCAGTGAAAATTCATGTGACAAATTAGGAGCATTTCATGTCCCTGGGCCTGAACGCAGTGGGGTTTAGAAGGATGAGGGGAGAATCTCATTGAAGCCTATTGAATACTGAAAGGCCTGGATAGAGTCAACGTGGAGTGGATGTTTTTATTTGTAGGAGCGTAAAAGATTTGAGGGCACAGATGAAGAATAGAGGAGTGTCCCTTTAAAACTGAAATAAGGAGGAATTTCTTCAGCCAGAGGGTGGTGTATCTGTGATTAGTTACCACAGAGGGCTGTAGAGGCCAATTCATTGGGTGTATTTAAGGCAGAGGGTGATACCTTCCATATTGGTAAAAGTATGTTAAGTGTTACAGACAGAAAGTGGTAGAATGTGTTTGAAAAGGAAAATCAGAATCAGATTTATTATCACTGACGTGTAGTGAAAATTGTTAAGCAGCAGTAGAATAGCACAATAAATAAAAATGATAAATCTCAAAAGACATTATATATATAGTGTGTGTGTGTAAATATACACTGTGTGTGTATATAATATATATATACACACACAAAGTACATATATACAGTGCATGATTGAAGTGTGGAACAGACATAATGGGCAGAAAAGCCTACTTCTGCTCCTATATGTTATGGTCTTCTATGATCAGCCACAGTCATAAGAACATAAGAATACAAGATTTAGGAGCAGAATTAGGCCATTTGGCTCATCGAGTCAGCTCCATGTGTGATAGTAAATCAGCCTGGCTGATTCATTATCCCTCTCATCCTCATTCGCCTGTGTTTACTCTGTAACCTTTGATGCCCTTACTAATCAAGAGCCTATTAACCTCCATTTTAAGTATACCCAATGACTTGGTCTCTACAGCCATCTGTGGCAATGAATTCCACGGATTCACCACCCTCTAGCTAAAGAAATTTCTTCTCATCTTTGTTCTAAGGTGCATCCTTGTGTTCCAAGGCTGTATCCTCTTGACCTAGACTCCCCCACTATAGGAAAGCTCCACTCTACATCCACTCTATCTAGGCCTTTCAATATTTCAAAGGTTCACCAGATTGATTCCTGGGATGGCAGGACTTTTAGATGAAGAAAGACTGGATCGACTAGGCTTATACTCACTGGAATTTAGAAGATTGAGGGGGGATCTTATTGAAACGTATAAAATTCTAAAGGGATTGGACAGGCTAGACACAGGAAGATTGTTTCCGATGTTGGAGAAGTCCAGAATGAGGAGTCACAGTTTAAGGATAAAGGGAAGGCCTTTTAGGAACGAGATGAGGAAAAACTTCTTCACACAGAGAGTGGTGAATCTGTGGAATTCTCTGCCACAGGAAACAGTTGAGGCCGGTTCATTGGCTATATTTAAGAGGAAGTTAGATATGGCCCTTGTGGCTAAAGGGATCGGGGGTATGGAGAGAAAGCAGGTACAGGGTTCTGAGTTGGATGATCGGCCATGATCATACTGAATGGCGGTGCAGGCTTGAAGGGCTGAATGGCCTACTCCTGCACCTATTTTCTATGTTTCTATTCTATAGGTTTCAATGAGATCCCCCCCCCCCCCCCATTCTCCTAAATTCCAGCGAATACAGGAACAAAACCATCAAAGTCTCCTCTTACGTTAATCATTTCATTCCCAGGATCATTCTCGTGAATTTCCTCTGGACCTTCTCTAATGACAGCAGGTCCTTTCTTAGATAAAGAGCTTTAAACTGCTCGCGATCCTCAATATGCTGTCTGGCCAGTGCTTTATAAAGCCTCTTTCTAGCTGTAACTAAGTGAAACCAATGGCAGGAAATTTTGGAACAGTATAGGTCATTCAGCCCTTGAGAGTGTCTGCCATTCAATCAAAGCACTCATATCAGCAGAAACAAAACATGCCAACATATTGACAGTCATATATGAATGCAGCATGTTCCAGGCCTACCTCAGTAGAAGTAAATTTGTTACAGGAAATGTTCACAAAACCCTGGAGTTACTCTAATCTACAAGAAGAGCTGGTGTGACTGCATAGATTGTTCTTAGAGTTTCCAGGTTATGATTTGGCTCAGAAATACAAACCCAGAATGATGAAACAGGGGCATTACCCCAGGATGCCAGCTTTCCACCAGTGGAAAGTGGGAAGATTTGGGACCAAGGATGCAATGCCCAGAGAAATACAATATGACACAATCAAATTCAGTGACATAGAGAGGAGAGCAACAAAAGCAAAGATTTGCTAATGGTGTCCCAGCAAGTGGTTTGCGGCACTGTGAAAAGATGAAAAAAGCCAGCTTAGAAATCTAATCATGAATGGTGGTGGACAATTGAATAGCAGACTGGAAGAGAGGGCTTCACATATCCCTTCATCCTTAGTGATGGTGGAGCTCATAACATGAATGCTAAATTAAAAACAGAAACATTCACAGTCATGTTCCAAGTTCCAAAAGGATTACCAATCAAGGGTCCCTCCTGAGATTAATAGCAACCCAGAGACCAGTCTTTAGCTAGTTCAGTTCATGCCATATAGTATTAAGAAATAGCTGGAAGCAGTGGAGAGAGAAAATCCTGGAAGCAAACAACATCCTAACTGTAGTACTGAAGATCTCCAAAGCCATATGTGCCTTTAGACAACCTATTTCAGTACCATTACCATCACACCAGAAACTACATGAGAAGACAGTATAATTTTATAACATTGCTAGCATTTCATAGCAACTCTCATGGCTGATTTCTTGAATAGGTGGTGAGATAGTGGGTGATGACAATATCACAGTGCCACTTCTGCAAAAGCAGCAACTGGTCATCTCGTCACAAAGGACGATAATGCCATCTAGATCCGTGAACTGAAGATGCAACTTACTACCTGAGCAACATGGTGAATTAATGCCTAAACAGTGCGACAATCAATATGAATTTGCTAAATCTTAAAGCAACTCATTGTAAAAATACTGTTGAAGACCAAGCTCTACAAGTTACTGCATTTTCCTAATGCCTGTTTATACTGTACAAGAAAAAAATCTCAGAAGGTTTAACATAACAAAGGTGTTTAAGATTGGCATATTAAGAATGTGCAAATGAAAGTTCTATTAAACTCAACTGTTAACAATGAAAAGACATTGCAAGTAGGGGCTTCCCATTGTCTCAGCAGCCCTATAAGTGGTTCATGA